>NC_135081.1:1564772-1877727 GCF_051107435.1 Chaetodon auriga
ACCAACGCAATACAACACTCTGTCGTCTGGGGTATTACTGCCGCCGCACGAGATGCAGGGTTAGGGGAATCAGAGGTGGGGTGGGCAGGCACAGTGAACCAAACCAAGATGGTATCAAGTTCAATCAAATTGCTGTCAAAAGAATGCTTTGGCTGTGTACATCCCAACACACAAACACACTGGCTTACACACACATTACGCGGTTAGACATGTACTTTCTGTCAGTAGCCTAGCCTCTGAGATTTTTCTCTCTGCTGATGGGAGCCAGCACATTGCTGGCTGTTGATGTCACAGTTTGAGTACCTCTCTCTGATTTTGTGTTATTGTGTGCCGCCAGCTGCAGCTGAGTAACCAAAATCTCTAAATCACTTTTCTCCATAGAAACAGTGAGCCCTTTTACCCTTAAAATCTGCACTGTCCTCCACTGCAGATTTGCAGACCTTTCACACTGACTGCCTATTGCATGGCTGAGGACAGAGGGCTCTTCACAGGTTCATCCATCTAACAGGACTTCACTTCTCACTCTCAGATTACATTTGTTGTGGTTATATGAACAAGACAGTTGTGAAGAAATGTTCCATCATCAAGAGGAATCTGATTGGATTCAACATTCAAAACATTGAGTTCCACTCCATGATCAGTTCCAGTCTGTGTGTGACAGCTTGACAATCGAGCAAGTCAAGTCATTGCACAGATCAAGCAAGTGACAAGTCAAGTCATACAAAATTCTGATGATTGCACCCATTTTCCATATTTAATCAGTTAAAAGACAGTGGTCAAAAAAAGCTGACATTTAAGGCTTTATTGTATTTATTTTACATATTATAAATCTTAACGATATTTAATATTTTGTGGCCATCAACAAGAAGTTCCCTAAATGATCAACAATGAAGAATAGGATCGTGAGAGTTGAATGACTTTATCATGGAGATTTACAACTGCCAGTTACTTCTCCAGTAAACAAACAGAATTACCAGCGGTGGAATGTATCTCTGTAAGTATGTTTTCACAGTCTGGTATTGCTACTTTAAGTCAAAGACCCAAATACTTCTTCCACCTTAGCTTATTATTAAGACCAAATCATGGATATATATCAACCAAATCTACAGAAATTGTTGTTGCCATACAATCAGATCGGTTCAGCGGAAAAGTGGATTAAATCACCAACTTGGAAAACTTCATCGACCACTACTACCTACAGTGCAACATGTCTGCTCATCTCTACTCCATCTCCATTACACTCCGCTTCAAAGCAATAGGGAATGGGTGTAATGAGAGGAATTTCCAGCAGTAATTTTACCCCAGAAAGCATCAGTGCACATCAGAAGACTTGTAGGTGCAAGATGTTAGTGAAGAAAATACATGAAAGATTGACTTGTTTTTATGTGTTGACTATGTGCCGATCAGGGCATTACTTTCCCCTGAATATGAGCTTTATTGTGTTCTCCTTCTGGCAGAAGGGAAAAGTCTGTATGGATGATATCTTAGTTCATCCTAGAAACCAAGGCAATCCATGATAGATGACTGGAGGGGGTAATTGAATTGATTGAGGCAGGTGGCCTTGAACAGAACAGAGCTAAATTTAAGTTCAAAAAGTGGCAGATTTGCTTCTTGGGAATCACATTTGATGAGAATGGTGTGAGACCTGACCCAGAGAAAGTGGCTAGGATAGAACATTTCCCACAACCTTGAATCGGAGCTCAGGTGGTTTCTTGGAATGGTCAAGTACATGGCCAAATTTATCCCAGAAGCTCTCTACAACAGGACAACCACCTTCCAGAGACTGAAGTCTGCATTGGGATCTGCTCTTATATTTTCCTTCCATGATGCTACCAGGTACTCTGTGGTGTTGGCTGGCTAGCAGTGATGGCTCTGGAGGAGTCCTGCTACAGCAGCATGTGAGGACTGGAAACCTGTGGCCTATTGCTACAGGAGACTCAGGGATGTGGAGACCAGGAATACTCAAATAGAGAAAGAATGCTTGGCTTGTGTTTGAGAAGGTGAAGACTTTCCAAATACCAGTTTGACTTGACAACTTTAAAATGATCACTGACCTCAAGCCCTGGTACTGTCTGTTCTGTGTCTTTTTGCAGTCTTGATGAAGGCCCAGTTTGGGTAGCCACATGTTGATTGCTTCCCTGTGTTTCTGCTCCTTATCCTTGCCTTCTGTCCTTGTGAGCACATTATGAGCCCAATGCTGAAAGGTTTTGATAACCCCCAGCTTTAGCTCCAGAGAGTGGTAAGAATCAAAGCGCAAATATTGATCGGTGTGTGTGGGTTTTCTGTATACTGTCATCCTTTCTTCTCCAGGTTAGTTCTGTTGTGTTGAGCTAGTTTCAGAAGAGTTCAGAGACCACAGTGTGAAACACGATTTTATTCATGTAACATCTTGTCTGCATTATGCCCAGACGAACGGACAGGCTGAGGGGGCCATACAGGTTTAGTTTGTGTTCACACTTAAAGGTCAGTTTCTTCAATCAAACCAGTGCAAGGATGATACTTTGTTTCAGTTATGCAATTGGTCCAGTTTGTGTTCACAAAGACCAAACTCAAATGGTCAGGAAGAGTAAACAGACAAACATCTGTGGGTGGTGGTTGTGCACCCAAAAGCTGTTTGGCAACCGCTAATAAATCCAAAAAGAAGAAGACTGTAAACAAAGCCATGTGGTTGGAAGTGTCATAAGATTATTGGTTTGACAGTAAATCCCTAACAATTTCTACCTGGACTATTATACCTTGTACCCTTCCTGTCATTGGTTCGAATGGTGTTCACAGCAGAAATTAAATGTTCCTCAGTTCACTTGACATCGGACCGAAACTACCCCTTCCTGGTGTACCAGGGAGCGGTTATGTGGTCCAGACTTGGGTTCAATTCGTGAGAAACAATGGACAACACCAGGTATTGTCCAGCCAGTTACACTCCTAGATCCTACATGGTGGACATGGCTCAGTGGGGACAGTACAGGCGAAACTACCATCATCTGTTGAGGGCACCTACAGCAGGGATGTCAAACTCAAATACACAGTGGGCCAAAGTTAAAAAAAATTGTTCCAAGTCGAGGGCCGGACTGGTTCAATGTTTATTGAAAACTGATTGAAATGACTATATTGCACATATTGAACCTGGAACAAACAGCCTTTAAGTTACTGCCTATAAAACAACATTAATCATTAAATGAATGAAAAATCAGTTGCATTCATTTCTTATGGCTTTATCTGCAGCTTTCCATAGTAATTTCAAATGAAAACATTTTCCCACAGGCCAACAACAGCCAAAAAATCGAAAATTCCCAAAGAGTGCAAAAAGTCAACATATATTAAACCTGAGTGTGCTCCTCTCTGATGCATGCTGGTCTAAGCCAGATACTTGAACCTGGAACTAACACAGCTTATAAGACCGTTTTTAATCTATAAACAACAACATTAAACATTAAATACAAGAAAAATCAGTTGCATTCATTCATTTCTCTTTATGCAGCTTTTCCAGAGTAATTTACCTGTCACTGTGTTTTGTTTCATAGTGTCTTCTTACGTTATATTCTTCCATGACAGCCGCACTGTCTCCACACAGAAGACAAACAGCTTTGTCCTTCATATCCGTGAATACATACTCTGCCTCCCACCTGCCTTGAAAACCCTTGTTTTCAAAGTTTAGCCATGTTTCGAGGAGAGGGTAGCCGAAAGTTGACCACAGGTAATGAGCTCCATCAGGCTGCTGATGAACGAGTGGGGCAGGGATTCGCACTCGTGGGCCTTTGATTGCACTGGCAGTGCATTGTGGGACTTGTAGTACTAGTGGTGTGTGCAATATACTGGCAGGCTAGCTCTAAAAATTATTAGATATTATCATGCGGGCCAAAGATAATTCCATTGCGGGCCTTGTGTTTGACATATGTGACCTGCAGTATCAACACACACACCTACATCAATAGAGCTCTTTACTGTAAAGGTGTCCAAGGACTGCAATAAACAATGAGCACACATACACATTGGCTGGAACAGCAAGCACTAACACACACACAGGGGACAACTACTGTAACTCACTCAGGTTGAGTGAGCAAACCACCACTTCGGCTGGACATCTCTAGTGAGGAACAAGGACAGAGACAGACAAGAGACATATTACCTTCTGTTAAAAGAAAAAAAGGCATCAGTGCACAGTCAGAGTTTTCTGACTGTTAATGTTGAGTTCTTAGTTATATGTTAAGCAGACATTACAGTGCTACATGTTCTTGCTCCCACATTTGGATACGTGGTCAGGACCCCTGGGCATCACTTTTTAAGCCACTGGGTTACTCTTTGGCATATTTTTTCTAACTTAACTAACATGCTTATTTTAACCCAAACCATGATCTTTTACCAAACCAAGTAGTTTTGGTGTCTATACCTGACCAAACTGTGATGTTTCACAACATTAACCACATTTGTTATTGTGCTCAACAACCTTTGTTTTGAAAGTCTAACTGGACATTGTTATCTGGATTCTGCTTATTTATTATTGCTAACTCCTGAACATGCAAATCTGATGCTGGAGCTGTACTCCGCACGTCATAGTTTGAAGCATATGGCCACTGACCAAGCATCCACCTGTGATGAGTTGGAAGTGTAAACATGTTATACAGTGGTGCTCTGATATGATAATACAGCCATTTCGAAATCATACGCTAATGTTAGGTCTTGAGTCAATTCTTTCACAGCTGTAACAGCATGGGAAGCAAAATGAAAATGAAAACAGAGGAGGCACAGAATTCAAATTAGTGGTGCATTAAAGAGGCGCTTAAAACAGCAGAGAAAGGGGTACAGTGACATGTCACAATAAGATTAACATTATACCTGTAACAATTTAGTTATGAGCACGCAGCTGTTTTAGCTAATGTGCCCACATAGTTTAACTGGTTGTATAACCCGAATCAGTCCCTCGATAGTCTTTAATGACTTGTTTTCTCAATAAAATTGGGAAGCCATATCTAACCTACTGACCAGTGAGTAAGTAAAAAAACACATTACATACCTTTCTCTGTGGGTTTTGTAGTGATGGCTGAAGTTGGATGTTGTGGTGGTCGTGTCTGATTTTTGAGCAACAGACCTTGCACACTGCTGTTGTCTTCTTTATACTGTCATCAATAACATAATCATTGAATCCTTATTTTTTAACTAGTAGAGTAGAGCAGCAAGTCTCATGTCCTCAAATTTGCAACTCAAGTCTGACTTGTAACGCGAATCACCTGTGGTTGCTCTGGCAGCCACAAGCTTCTCCTCACTCTAAGCAGTTAAGGTACAGCAACCCTACACTTTTTTGAAGGTAGTTTAAAACCAAAAGAGACAGAACTGACATACTCTGTCAGTAGTGCACTCTTTCTCTTCACTCTCTTTTTCATTTGTTACCTATCTATTTCTGTCACTTTTCACGTAAACAACTGAGTATACTATGATAACAATGATTGTCTTCTTAGATAGACTATCAGAAAATGTGTGCTGTTCCTTCCATATTTAAACAAACATGCATGTCCCCCCACTCTATGACCATTTTTCACTCTAGTAAAGCCACTGGTAACACCTATAAATGCTTTTGGCTTGTACAAAATATTTTAAAGCTATTTATTTGCTAGGACAAGTATTTAATCCAAACATAATTGACTAATCTCATGCCTCAAATCAAAGGGTTATGCAGTTACGAGGGCTCCTTTTCTCAGATTGAAGACTTTCTTGAAGCATTTCAGCTTGCACAATGGTTTCCGCCAATAAGTGGAGCAGGAGATTAGGGGAACTGCCCACACATTTAATTGATTCTCGTGATTTGGTGAGCAGTGATAGTGCTACTGCATGACTCATTTCTCACACTGTGGATCAGTTTTCTTCACTAAATTAAAATAACATATGTCTGCAAAACAAGATATGTCTGTCTGGTCCAAGTAAATTAAATCAGTGCTGCAAATTTTACTGAATAATGTCTGCATGAGTTCAGTGATGTGATAAGCTTCATGATTTCTAACTGTGCACTTGCTGTATATGTTTTACCACTGGTATCCGCAGAAGCAAATATCACTTAAATATAACCCAACTATTTTTTGGTTTGTGGACTGATTGGTCAAAGGCTGATGTATCATCAAACTTTATTTCAGTTTAACCCTGATCAGCAGTTGTGATTGTGCAGCTATGCTCAGCACAACATGATTGCCAGTGACCCAAATGATGACACACTTCAATAGTTTCCAGCTGCGATGCTGAGTTATAACTTGTGGAGGTCTAGAATAGAGAGCCAGGCTCTCCTCTGGTCTCCCCTGGATAGGAACCACACAGAGCCAGGATCACACGGTCTTTATTTATCACCGGTCCACCATGTAGACCCAATCCTTCATACAGAGCATGGTGGAAAGCCCCATTCCAGAGCTGACAAAAAGCTCCCATACTCTGTTACAGCTATTCTCACTCTCATTTTCTCTTCACTCAACACATCCCTCTTTTTTTTGTTTTGGCATGATTTTTTTTATCACAATGGTAATGTCATCAGCATGAGCAATTGCTGCAACTCTGTGCACATGCCCTACCGTGTGCCTCTGATTTGGATGTCAGTTCCTTTAATTAAAGGACTTATTGCTAGAACATATAGGGCAACCCTCAGCGGACATGTCTGCTTGACTCCCCTTTCCACCTCAAAACACTCAGTTAATACCCCATTTATATTTACATAAATGCTTGATTTAACGTACAGACATGTGGTCATTTGAATAAAGCCATTGGGAAAGTCATATGCTTTCATCACTGACCAAAGAAAGTCTCTAGAAATGTAATCATATGATTCTTTTGGTCAATCAGCAGAATTAAGAAAGAGCGCTGCAGCCGGCAGCTACAAAACGGGCTGCAATGTTACCCCTCTAGGCAACTGTGTACCATCATTATTATCATCACCATGTATGGCCAGTTCCTGTTTTTGAAAATATTCTGCATCTAAATACTGTGTTCCCTTGCTCCTTCTCTGATGACTGACCTCCCTCTTGCTCCTGTCCTGATATTTTCACATCTCAATTGGTAAAGTAAGGGCTTATGTCAACCAAACCAGAGATTGTGATTGTTGGATCAGTGGAAAGATGAACCTGACTATGTGTGAAGTCCAGGTTGAATGATTACAGCAAAACAAAAACAGTTTCAGTGTTCATATGGGTTGACTATTGTTTTAAGACAGACTTGAAAAATTGTGAACCTGTCTTTTAAGGGCAACAGACGTTAGTATCATAATCAAACCCACATGGGCATTGTTTTATATGTCTTGTCTCATTGAGATACGCTGTCCTATTTCCTGGTATGTCAACTCAGAAAAGTAAGAATTTTATCACATCCTTGCAACTGTATCCTGACTAATTTATCTGCCTGTATGATATGCTTGGTATGTGCTACTGGCAATTGACATGTCAAATGACAACTGTGCAGCTTTGCCTTGCAAAAGTTACTTTGTCAGTGAGACTCATGCTGGTGGTTGCAACAATAAATTAAAAACATTCAGATAAAGCAATCATAATAACATATAACAAAATCAATAACAATATCAATAATTTGAACAATGCTGCAAAACTCTGGAGTGCATCCATTGCCATTGTATCTTTATGTCTCATGACAAGGTTTTTTAAAATTATCACTTATTTACATTATCATAGCAACTGCTTAATTATAAAGGTTAGGGGAAGGTCATTCATGTGGAATATAAGCTACATTACGGTATGATTATGGAAAGGCATCTAATGTTCCTGTTACAATTAACAAAAAAATCTACTGTAATTTGCACATCTTGAATGGCACATGAACTTAAGTACATATTTTTTAGTATCTTGTTTGTCTTCCTGGATTTAAGAGACTTTATTTCAGTCTAAAGCCAGGAAGACCAGAGAGTATTTTCTGATGAGGACACAGAAAGACATATATTTGTGTTTTACTTAACATATTTCAGTTTGTTTATACTAAGGTTTGTTCAAATTATGTGTACCCACTGGAGACCAAACCCAAATTATAACATTACAGTTTTGCATTTGGATGTGTATCTCCTTTTGTCTCCAGTCTTACAAGTACCCTGCTTTTATCATATATCAAGTTATGGTGCATGACTGCATTATAAAAATGATGGGAACATGAGCCTCTTCTTTGTCTTAGTGGCTTTCCTTACTCCTCTTCAAGGAGTAAGAGTTTCAGAGAGGAAAGGACATGCTGCAGCGGTTAGATTAAATATCACATGTAAACAAATCAGCATCAGAAAGAACACACAAAACACTGCGTTCCCTTGAAACTTAAATAATTTATTGACCACTAGAGCACCACAACAATACTGTGTTACAATACAGCATAGTGGGTCACAATAAGATCATCTTCACCATCATCAAAACAACAAATACACAATAAACATAACAGCCCCATTGTGACAAAGTTGGTGCCTAGCTCTCTTTTTTTTCTTCCATTCAGTAAGTCCACTGACACTGAACACCTGAAGGTGCAGGGGGTCAGGTCATCTACAATAACACTCATTTGATAAGGGGGAGAGTTCTGACTAAGTAAGAAAACTAGGTATTTTAAAATAATAAAATTAAAACAGTGTCAGTGCAATTTGTTTTTATTAAAGACACAAAACGATACTGAATGACAGCTTTTGCAAGTTTGTGGTAAAAAAAAAGTTTTATGTTGGCAGGAAGATAACACAATGATGAAACTACAAAACACTACTACAGTGCGACAGAGGTGGCTGATGGAGAAATTTCATAATACATCTGGCTCTAAGAGCAATTTTTTCAGGTCATATCAACTCTTCATTAATACCTTCTATAATCTTTCATCACATGAATTGCTGACAGCATTTCTCAAAACATAACATTATCATCATTTACGAAGAGATAACATCTTTCTTTGAACCCAGACTTTTTATAGCTAGTGTGGATTGAATCTGTGGCTGTGCTGAGTGCTTGAGATGACACCACGGTAATTATTAAACTTATGAATTGTCATCACTTCTTTGAGATTTTTTGTATGTGCTAGTATACACTAAATGGGACATGAAGGACACTTCTGTTTTTGTAGATGTAACACAAGAATCTGTCCACCGATAACTGACTGGTTGGTACCACTGAAGGGCTCATTCTGGTTTTTTACAATCTGAGTCTAATTTTTGTCATTATCTTTAGTTATACCAACACTGCACTTGCTACTTGCCTCATATCCATCGTGTGTGGGATTTGCATGTTCTCCCCATGCCTGCAGGGGTTTTCTCCCACAGTCTGCATGTAGGATAATTGGCAACTCTCTTTGTGTCAGCCCTGTAACAGACTCGTAACCTGTCCTTGCCTCTCACCCATTGTCAGCTGCGATCTGCCCCATCTGAGAAAATTTGTTAAAGGCTGCCAAAAACAAAAGTATTAAATAAACAATGTCAACGATTTTGTTAATGTATCATTCTTATCTAGACATACGGAGTGAGTGTGTTACACACCATTGAACTTTATGTTCCAAGGTTGTATTTTTAATCAATTTTATTACAAATTTAGAATGTCTTTCATTCTAAATCACTCTAAATTAGAATGAAACACAAACACAGAAAATCAGGTTTTACTGCTTTTCGCTATTGGGTAGAAATTATGGCCAACTACAAAAATAAGACCATTATTATAATAGACCAGAATTATCCTTTAAGGTGCTCCCATGTGATGTATCTTTTTCTTGTCTGTTGGCTTTTATCATGCAGTTATCAATGGAGTAGATATAATATATCATCAGTGCAAGGTTGATACTATCCACTATTCTACCTGGGTAAAAATTTGCAGGGTGCTAAACCAAAACCATCTTAAATAGCAAAACAATGGAAAGATTTAGAAAATTACAAAGGATACCAAACAAAGACAAACACACAAATGAGGATGTGATGTGGTGTGACTGTGAAAACTGTGGAGAGGTGAGGTGAGGGAAAGAGGACTGAAGTGGTGGGAAGGAGTCAGTGGTGGGGCTGAGTTATTTTCAGGACTTATTTCACATGTAGACACTTGTCACTTATACTTCCAGTGTTTGCCTTACTCTCATGTTTCGGTGTGACAAGTATGTGAGGTGATGCATGTTGACAGGGCCTTCAAAACGCAAATTAGGGCATACCTGTACAAAAGCCATATCTGTGTCACTGTATGTGTATGTTTGTATGCATGTATGTGTAGCATATATGTGTCCTGTGTAGTGGGGTCACTATAATCTTATATATAATAATTTTGGCATGACTTTGATACCACTGCTAAAGATCATTTTACAAAAATTCAACATTTTCATCAAATAAGCTCTGCAAGCTAAAATTTGATATGAGTCACCTCTTGACAGTGCAAATGGGTGCACTGGAATAGGCAGACAACTGAAAGAATAACCACGGGTGAGCTGGAGGAGAATGTTTAATGTGTATAAAAAACTGTATGTTGACATTAGGTTTGTCACCTAGTACACAACATGAAGGCAAACTACAACCTGGACTTGTGGACCAAATACTGCAATGCAACACTGTACCTTGTGGTACGTCCTGTACCTGGTATTTAGCCTTGGTATCAAAGTCAAGTTTCTGGTATCATGACAGCATTGGTCCTGTTTGGTGTGAATGCATTGAACTAGCATTGAATTGTTCTGCTCCAACAGACCTCTCCTAACACTGGCAGAAGTATAATAGTGCATGTAAGAGAAAGCTGTACATTTGCAGTTTGACTGTATGTATGTCAAAGTGTGTGTGAGTGTGTGTATTTGTGTTAAGGAAGGAGAGAGAGTGTGTTTGTGCTAGTTTTAAGGGGTTCTAGCTGCACTTGCAGGACTTGACCTTCATATTTGAGAGCTGTTCTATTTTGGGGGTCTTGCCAATGTAGTAGAGGATGGTGAGGGGCTCCAGGTCCTGGGAGACGCAGCAAGGCGATGCCGATGCTTCAGGGTTGATGGTGTTATATAAGCCTAACACCTGAAATACAAATATGTGCCATACCATGATGAAAATCTGACACAAAATAAAGTAGAAGAAAACATTCACGCTCAAGTTACTGACCTCACTAGATCAAATCCCACAGATTGCTTAATCTCTGACCCTGTCCCTCATACAGTACCTTGGAATGCTGGGTGTCAGCGCTCCACAGATATGGACATGCCCCAGCACAGAAGTTGGCCTCATAGCCCTTTGGCTCATGGATCCACCTCCAGCCCAGGTCCTTCTTAAAATCAATGTAGAGTGATCGTAAGCAGCAGTTGTCCTGAACATTTCTACAAAGAGATTAAAGGGAGAGGTGGTGCAGTAGCAACTGAGTTTCTGCTAAAGTCTGACTTTGTTACAGTGCATTATAGGTCAAAATGGGATAAAAGCTGTGAAGAGTCTGAGATCTCTGAATATTGCAACTTTTACTTAACAATGTTGATGGTGGGAGATACCACACGCTTTAAACAACATATAAAACCAGGTATCAGTAGACTTACGCCGTTGTATTTGAAGGATAATTCCAGTTTATATTTATAAATGTGGTGAGGTGATTCAAAGATATGCATTATTTCATCCATTATTCTTCTGCTACTTATTCCTTTCTATAGTTCCCAGTCTATGCTGCAGATCTACTTGCAACATGTCTTGCATGGGTACAGATGATTAGCACAGTCAAAGAGTTAAGAAAAAAAATGTGATAAATTACATTTGACAATAGCTAAGCCAGAACCCAGCCTGAGCCTGAAGCTGTATGCAAGAAAATGACCCAAACCCAACTCAATATTTTGTTGGGACCTGTCAAGTAGACAGGTGATAATTGTATTGCTTGGCTTTGACTGCTCATGTTTTTTCACCTGTCTTCCTTCTTTCTGTTCCAAGATCTCAAAAATTAACAAAATGAGTGGTGATACCTATATTATGATGGAGATTGCTACGTGACTACAGCTAAACCAAATGAATCTATAAATATATAATCATGATTCAATATCTGACCAGAGAAATTCTCACAGGTCTATGTGACAGGATTTTACTCAGCAGCCTATAAAAGTTTTAATGGAGCCTGCCTCACTCTGCCTTAACAAGCTTTTAACACACAGGAATTTCATTGTTATGGCTTTCCATAGAGAGTGCATTGTGTTGTGGCAAAAACAACAACCATCAATTCATCAAGTCATGCAAATAGAACTTTCCGAAAAAAAAAAAAAAAACAAAAAAAAAAACTCATAAAACAATAATCATTTGCACTGGACAGCTAAAATATCAGATCTTACATGCAAATAATGTGACGTGGGAGCATGGCTGCTTATCATTGAACAAAAGTAATTAACAGTTCAGATTACTGGAGGATTTCACCATGACTCCTGATACCTGAGGAAAATGTCAGGTTAACATGTGTAAGGAGAACTCACAGAGGGGAGAATCTCTCCTGATGCCTGCATGATGATAGTAAGAGTGCGAATTCCAGGCTAGTACCTGGAGCAGTAGGCAGTGTCCAGGGCTCTCTTTGATCGATGGTTCTTGTGCTGGGACTGGGACTGGGACTCTAGCCGGTATGAAGGTAGCAGCATGAGGAGAAGGTGTGGAGCCCGAGTGCTGTGCCGCCGCTTCTTAAACACTTTCAGGTCACTGCCATGGATGAAGCTGTCATCAATACCTGGAAACATAACAGAGAGATCAACAAGATGCATGCAAGTACTTGTGTTAATGAAATTAACAAAACATATCATTAAATCTAATCACCATTTATCAAAACATACAGACTAAATGTATCAATATGCTTCAGAGGAAGTGCTTGTCAGATTGTGGAAAAGCGCCTGTAAGCCCATCCTCCCACCCCTTTCTCAAATCAAAGCTGGTGGGCATTTTTGTGGACTGGTGTGAGCTGGACTACCTGTAGCTGAACATCATCAACATAACAAAGGAGCTGGCAGTAGACTTCAGGAGATCCAGGACCCTTACTACAATTTCCATTATGGGGGGGATGGTGGAGATTGTATAGGAGTACAAATAAAAAAAGGGCCAGAGTAGGCTCTTGTTCCTGCTGAGACTCTGGTCCTTCAGTGTCTTCCATTGAAGTACCATATTTTTTTTATTATTGTTTATTTTATATACACATAAAAAAAAAAAAAAAAAAACCTTCTGGCCCTGCCTGGGGCGGTATTGTGCCTCCTTCAAGCTCAGGTCCTCTACCAGAGGCCTGGGAGCTTGAGGGCTCTGTGCAGGATCTTGGCTGTTCCCAGGAGTGCGCTCTTCTGGGAAGAGACCTCAGATGTGCTTCCTCGTATCTGCTGGAGCCATTCTCCCAGCTTGGGGGTTACCGCTCCAAGTGCCCCGATCACTACTGGGACCACTTTTGCCTTTATGCCTCACATCTTCTCCAACTCCTCCTTGAGACCCTGATATTTCTCCAGCTTCTTGTGCTCTTTCTTCCTGATGTCACTGTCACTTGGGATCGCTACATCCACCACTGTGACTGTCTTCTGTTCTTTGTCTACCACCACTATGTCTGGTTGGTTCGCCATCACCACTTTGCCGATCTGGAACTGGAAGTCCCACAGGATGTTGGCTCGGTCGTTCTGGATCACCTTTGGAGGTGTCTTCCACCTTGATCCTGGGACCTCCAGCCCATACTCGGTACAGATGTTCCTGTGTACGATGCTAGCCACCTGATTATGACACTCACATAACTCTAATATAACACACACATTTGCTTCATTATTAGTATTATGGTAATGTAATCTTTATAGTAGTTTGCAACTTTGTAGTTTTTACCTGTTTTTTTGTTTGTTTTTTTGTTTTACCTTTTTTAAGTATTTCATCCTTCTTTCTAACTAGAAATAACAATTTTCGTGCACTGATCAATAAAGTTTTGCAGAATCTGAATCTGAAACTGTGAGCAACAACGAACAACTTCTGTTGTGCATTAGAAGAGGGGATACTAGAGGGAAGAATAGAATCAGCATGGTAATGGCAACGAGATTTCCAGTACGATGATATCACTTCAGAGAGAGGAAATTAGCATTTACAGTATACTGACTATTTACTAAGACCACATTTTTTCTCTTACCTTAACCAAATGGCCCATCATAGCGGTGTTGTAATTGGCTTTGTCTAGAGATATCATGTGCTCTTATTCTGTACTTTTCCACTGCACTTGTGTAAGCTAATGTATGTCCTTGTACTGTTCAGAACTGTAAGACTGCATGACTAATGAAAGCCGGTTTGAATAACAGGAGGCAGATGACACTTCTCTTTTCTGTCAGTAAGGTCTGTTGCATTAGATACACACACACACACACACACACACACACACACACTGTTATAGTCTGTGCGATTATTATTTGGGTTTTCTTTCTGTGTGGTTGTTTGTGTTTGTAACTGTCTCTCCTTGTCTGCAGTGGAGGTGTGGCCTGGCGGTGCGGCAAACTGACGACGCACCTGAGGTTGATCTCCCCTGATTCACCTCATGATTTAAGCAGTGTGGCAGAGTCGGCACGTTGCCAGATTGCCAAAGCTGTCTTGCTGAGACCTTCCAGCCATTTCCTTGTTGCCATAGCTTTCCTGTACTCTCGTTGTTTTAGTTGCCTGTGTGCGTATTTTGTCCTAGTCTTAGTTGTGTAGTTCTGAGTCTTTTGGTTGGTTTATATCATAGTCAAGGGCTTTTTTTCCTTCCTACCCGCTCGCCACGGTGTAGTGAATGTTTTGTTTTCTTGGGCTGATTTTGTGTTCATTATTATCATCAAGGATTTTGGTTGTGTTTTTGTGTTCTTGGTTATTGTTAATAAACCGTTTGTTTAACGGCTCCCTTGGTTCTCTTGCTGTTTATCTGCTCCTTGGGTCCTGCAAAAGTATTATTCATTCAACTGAATCATAACAGTACAATCTGGCCAATATGGACCCAGCGGATGCTCAGCTCGGGGACGGGGATCTCACAGTACACTCCGCTTTATGTAAGCAGGATGAGTGGCTAAGGCACCGTGACCAAGAACTGTGCTCCTTAGTTGAGACCACACAGCAGCTAGCCCTGCAGGTGAACCAGCTCACCACACAAGTGGCTGGGCTTGCTGTAGCACCCTCGGCCTCGGGAGCTCAAGCTTCGGCACCAGCTCCTGTCTCAGTGGCTCCGGCGGACCCTAACTCCACTCGTGAAATTCCTCTCTCCAACCCTGAGCCCTTTTCAGGGGATTGAAATAGGTGTTGGGGGTTTTTGGTACAATGTCAGCTCATCTATGCCCAGCATCCCCAAGCCTTTGCCACTTGTCAGGCCAAGATTTTCTTTTTGATTGGGTACTCAGGGGTCAGGCATTAGCCTGGGCAGAGGCGGTGAGCTGCCAGCTGGGGTTTGAGGAAATGAGTTATGATTCATTCATCCAGCAGTTTAGCTCTGTATTTGATCACCCTGATTATGGTGGCAACGCGCCCACGCATCCTCGTTTCGAGCTGCAGGCCACTTTAACCTCTGCAACTGCTGCGTGGCCAGTACGAGTCCTGATGGACTCCGGAGCCGAGGACAACTTCCTCGACTCGGAGTTCGCACTTCAGGCTGGCATTCCCCTTATTCTGTTAGCACAAGGATTAATGTAAACACACTAAATGGTAAACTCCTCACCACCATCACCCACCAAACTGCACCCCTTCAACTAGTATTGTCTGGAAATCATCACAAGCAGCTCCCATTCAAAGTCCCGTCTTCTCCATCAGCTCGCGTGGTATTAGGCCATCCCTGGTTCAAAGCCCATAACCCTCACATAGATTGGTCGGTGGGTAAGATTCTCAGCTGGAGCTCTTTTTGTCACCTGTCTGCGCTCAGCCATTCCTCCCACGGCTGGAGCAGAGACTCTGTGGTTCCTAAGGTCTATCACGACCTGGTCGAGGTTTTCTGTTAGAGTAGGGCTCTGTCTTTGCCTCCTCACAGACCTTATGACTGCTCCATAGGCCTCCTGCCTGGGGCTCCATTACCCTCCAGCCGCCTATACAGCCTGTCGAAGCCAGAGTGGGAGGCTATGGAGAAGTATACAGGTGAGTCACTGGCTGTGGGCATCATCAGGCCCTCCTCCTCTCCACTCGGCAAGGGTTTTTTCTTTGTGGAGAAGAAGAATAAAATGCTGCACCCGAGTTGCACCCAAGTACCCACTACCACTGCTTTCGGCGGCATTTGAGCCCCTCCAGGGGGCTACGGTGTTTTCCAACCTGGATTTGAGGAACACCTATCATCTGGTGCGTGTTAGAGAGGGGGGTGAATGGAAGGCAGCCTTCAATACGCTGTTAGGGCATTTTGAGTACCTTGTGATGCCTTTCAGGCTCACAAACGCCACCGCCATTTTCCAGGCCCTGGTAAACGACGTATTGAGGAACTGTCTCTACCGATTTGTGTTTGTGTATCTAGATGAAATTTTGATCTACTCTCGCAGTGTGGAGGAACATGTCCAACACGTGCGCCTGGTGTTACAGAGACTGTTAGAGAACAGACTGTTCATCAAGGCAGAGAAGTGCACTTTCAACCAGTCGTCGGTCCCCTTCCTTGGTTACATTATCAAGAGCGGGCAGATCAGAGCCAATCCGGTGAAGGTGCAGGCAGTGGCCTACCCCTATCAACCACAAGCAGCTTCAGTGCTTTCTAGGGTTTGCAAATTTCTACCGCCAATTTATTAAGGACTTAAGCCGCATGGTGGCGCCACTCACCCACCTCACCTCCACCGAGCTGAGGTTCGCCTGGACGGAGGAGGCGGAACTGGCGTTCAACCAGCTTAAGACTCTCTTTACTGCTGCTCCTATTCTCGCCCAACCAGATCCATCCAGGCAGTTCGTGGTGGAGGTGGATGCCTCGGACACGGGAGTCAGGGCAGTGCTCTCCCAGTGTGCGGCACGTGTCCAGCGTCTTCACCCCTGCACCTTCTTCTCCTGGAAATTATGCCCTGCAGAGAGGAACTACGACGTGGGGAACCAGGAGTTGCTAGCGGTCAAGATGGTGCTGGAGGAGTGGCATCACTGGCTGGAGGGGGCCGAACAGCCCTTTTTGGTTTGGATGGACCACAGGAACCTGGCATACACCCAGACGGCCAAGAGGCTGAATTCATGCCAGGCCACTCGGGCCATGTTTTTCAGCCGGTTCAACTTACCGGCCTGGTTCTCGTAACACCAAACCCGACGCCTTGTCCTGGTAATTCACACTCGCGGAGGGCGACACGGCGGAGGAACCTGAAACCATCCTGCCCACCGACTGGGTGGTGGCGGCAGTCTCCTGGGATGTGGAGGCCGTGGTTCACGACGCTCTCCAGGCCAAGCCAGACCCCAGTGGCGGTCCACCCCACGATCTCTTCGTTCCCGCTGGAGTACGCTCCCAAGTCCTTGCCATCCTGTTTCGGCCCGAACCCTGCCATTCCTCAAGAGAAAATTCTGGTGGCCAGCCATGGAGACAGATGTCCAGGAATTTGTGGCGGCGTGTGCAATGTGCACCCGGGGCAAGGCTCCCTCCGGTGGCCAGCCATGGAGACGGATGTCCGGGAATTTGTGGCGGCGTGTGCAATGTGCACCCGGGGCAAGGCTCTCTCCGGTCACCTCCAGCCTCTCCCGGTTCCCCACCGCCAGTGGTCTTTGTCACCGGGCTGCCACGGTCTAAAGGTAACAACACCATTCTTATCATAGTGGACCAGTTCTCTAAATTGGTCCATTTTGTGGCTTTAACTGGATTACCATCAGCTAAAAAAAACTGTTGGCCATTTAGTCCAACAGGTTTTCCGCATACATGGAATTCCTGTGGATATTGTGTCTGACAGAGGCCCACAGTTTATCTCTCAGGTGTGGAGAAGTTTTTGTGCTGCTCTCGGTGCCTCTACCAGTCTCTCTTCAGGCTATCACCCGCAGACGAACGGGCAGATGGAGCAGGCCAACCAGGACCTGGAGGCCACACTGCAGCGTGTGGCTGTGCACAATCTATCAGACTGGGCAGAGCTTCTCCCATGGATTGAGTATGCGCACAACTCCCTGGCATCCTAGGAGACCAACCTCTCTCCCTTCGAGGCATCGCTGGGTTTCCAGCCGCCGCTGTTCTCCGATCAGGAGGGACAGACAGCAGTGCTGTCGGTACAGGAACAGATGCAGAGAAACACTCGGGTGGCCCTGCTGCGCACCGCAGATACCAACAAGAGGGTGGCGGACAGGCGGTGCACACCGGCTCCTGAGTATCGGACGGGGCAGCAGGTTCGGCTTTCTTCTAAAAACATCCCTCTCCGGGTTAAGTCCCGGAAGTTAGCTCTCCGGTACATCAGGCCATTCCCCACCCATCATCCCCGCGCCCCCCCCCCGCAGTTCGGCTTAAGCTCCCGGTTGCCATGGAAATTCACCCTACGTTTCACGTTTCCCAGCTGAAGCCTATTGCCTCCAGCCAGTTTGGCCTGTCTTCCGAACCCCCTCCTTCCCCCCTGATCATCGACGGCCACCCGGCTAGGTTTATTTTGAATGCCGGGCTAGTCTGGGACTTCCACCAGACCAACTGTAGTGGGCCTGGTGGGACGCCAGGAGTCGTCCCTTGGGGGGGGGGTGGGGGGGAGGGGTACTGTTATTATTTGGGTTTTCTTTCTGTGTGGTTGTTTGTGTTTGTAACTGTCTCTCCTTGTCTGCAGTGGAGGTGTGGCCTGGCGGTGCGGCAAACTGACGACGCACCTGAGGTTGATCTCCCCTGATTCACCTCATGATTTAAGCAGTGTGGCAGAGTCGGCACGTTGCCAGATTGCCAAAGCTGTCTTGCTGAGACCTTCCAGCCATTTCCTTGTTGCCATAGCTTTCCTGTACTCTCGTTGTTTTAGTTGCCTGTGTGCGTATTTTGTCCTAGTCTTAGTTGTGTAGTTCTGAGTCTTTTGGTTGGTTTATATCATAGTCGAGGGCTTTTTTTCCTTCCTACCCGCTCGCCACGGTGTAGTGAATGTTTTGTTTTCTTGGGCTGATTTTGTGTTCATTATTATTCAAGGATTTTGGTTGTGTTTTTGTGTTCTTGGTTATTGTTAATAAACCGTTTGTTTAACGGCTCCCTTGGTTCTCTTGCTGTTTATCTGCTCCTTGGGTCCTGCAAAAGTATTATTCATTCAACTGAATCATAACACACTCACATTCCAAGGACAAGATGTGGACAGTGGTTGGCCTGCCCATGTCCTGGTAACTGACCAATTACATTCGGTCACGTTAGTCCATCTTCTGTATGGGGCAGGCCCTACCCAAGAAGAAACTGTGAACTATTATCAGAGGTCTGGGCTCATTCTGACTGAGGTCCTGCGAGAGCTCTGTCATTCTGAGCACAGCACTGCTATACTACTGTGTCCTCAATAAATACATTGTCTGTGAACTGAAGATTTCTCCAGTTTGTTCTTGGACTTCCAATGAAAGAATCAGGCTAAAAGCAGTAACTCTGTGATTCCTGAGAAACAAATTTAAGCAAATTAAATGTGAGCATACAGTGTTCATAGCTTCTCATTTCAATGCAAATTCTTCAAATAGTCAAATGTTCAGTGATGGAAATCAACTTCTTTAGACTTTTGGAGGCTTATTTCTGTTTCAAAAACAGTAAAGTCTTCACTGCATGATAGGCAGAATACATAGTTTTAATACACAGTCAAAATTATGGGGGAAGCTGCTGAGCTGAATGCACTGTTAAGAAGTGTCCTCCAGTAGCAAACCCTGCATGGATATTCTTTGAAAAATGCTAATCAGCCATGAAATTTATACAAAATACTTATGCATAGGCATAAAAAAAACACATGAAACCAGCCCATCAGCCATGATACATAAAAACACCCTGCATATGTTTAGATCAATCATGTTACCCACATTACTGAAGATGGAGTCATGCAAACTTACTAGGGCAGAATCTGACACACATTTAGAATTACAGATGACAGGACAGACTGTACCTGAAAGTACAGTATGTTAAGGTAAGTTGGCATCATGATCATGATCTTTCATTCAAATCTTGACCTCACCTGACCCTTAATCAAACAAGTCCAGAGCTGCTGCTGGGCAGTGCTGGCACAAAGCTCAAGGCACACGATGGCCAGAGAAAGTAAACAAATGTTAAAACTAAAAACACAAATAAAACTCACATATTGCAAAGGCAGATACACCCTCCATGTTTTTAAGTGACTATGTCCACTTTTGTTTCTAACTGATCAGACCAACTCATTGGCAGAGAGGACCTCTCCAAAACTGCGTACTCAATCATAAACAGACTGCTTCAGGGCTTGTCACATTTTGTATAACATAAATAGGGACGGATATTTTTGGATTAATTTGTTTATTTGTCTTTAATATAATATATAACATACCATAACTCTGTAATATAAGTGAGTTTTTTCAAATATGAAGAGAAGTAGAACCACAGAGTACAAACACATCAATTAGCCAATATAATACAATATATACAATGTCAGGCAGCACCAGTTTGCCAGCGGCTGCAGCAACAATCTCAGCTGTCTACTGCCTATATGCCAGAAGCGTCGCGATTATCATCTAGCCATCTAGTCTCATGGCACAGCATGTAATAGACCCACCGATCCACTAGAGGGTAGAGTGTAAGTGCAACGGTTTCTCTCACCTAGGTGTGAAAAGTGCACGCATGTATGAAGGTGCAGTATCAGCAGGGAGCAATAATAATAGGCGTGGGAGACAAATGTAGTATAAAAGGAAACTAAAATAACTATTTGAAGGAAAACCATGATCGCTTCCTAAACCTACCTGGACCTAACCAAGTAGTTTTGGTGCCTAACCCTAACCAAACTGTGACCATCACCTATAGTGTTTCCCAGCAATTCATATTTATATAAAAACATATGTATTCTGCTCCTTTAAAACATAATATAGTTTGTTTATCTCTTTTTTGCCTTCCTACTGTACATTACTCCATATGTATTGCCATCAATTGTCTGTTTGTCCTGACATGTTGCTGTGCCCCTCTTTTCAGTCAAAATTCTGTGGTAAAGTCCATCGTACTGTAGGACTATGACTACTATTGTACTTTACAGTTAAGTGGGGATCCCGGAGGCATTATAATGAGATTCATCTTACTCACAGAGAAGTGAGAATTAAAATGGAAATGAACTGCCTCAATTTTGGTACTAAGGTAATGATGCACGCCATTGCTGATACAGAGAATCAGAATAAAATGTACAAGTACTGTAGGTGTTTCTAGGGTTCCATGTAGATTCATTTCATGAAGCATTCACAATGTACTCACTTTAGCACGCAGTCTGCTAAAATCTTTTGCTTTAGAGTAAACCACAAAGCTTTGTATTCAAACAGCTGGCATGGTGTGCTAAACTCTGATAAGATGGAGTCACTTGTTGAGGAGTCAGTGCTCAGTCTTCTTTCTTACAACATGGAACTTTGTAACATTTTGATTGAAAACATTTTTTGAATATATATGAATGTGATGAACATATGAATGTTTTCCACTGAAGTATCTGTTTAAGATTTTAATACCTTCTTCTGTACTTTCAAACTCAGTTTAAAATTTGCACAGGAACACTCCTGACCTGTCACAATTGTCAAGAGAAGGGATAAACAATTGCCCCAGTAGCATCCATACAGTCATGACACAGTCAGTACATTTGTGGGAGTTTACTACCATATACCAACAATAAATGTATCCTACTGACAAGTATTGAGTGTGTATCAATGCCTGATTGACTGTGAAAGTGGTGGGATACCACTGTGAATGCAACTCTCACAAGATGGCCCCCAGCTACTAAACCTCTGATTCATACAAATCTCCTCAAACATAAAACCTTTTTTTTTCTTTTGCATTTTCCCCCATCTATTATTGCCTTTTTTTACATTCAAATGCCCAAATACAACATCAAATATCCTGGATGATCTAGAAGAATACACCAATGAATGCTTCAACAGACTCTGGGTCATGAACAAGGATAACAAAGACAATACAAGGATGGGCAAAGACAGCTTCACTCAAAGAGTGACTCTGCAAGAGCAAGAGACTCTGTTAAGATTCCTTCACCAGCCCAGGTACAATACCATCAGCATCCCTGGAACCACCATGCTGTATGGAGGTAAGCAACATACTTGACTTTAAGAATGCAGTCATAGAAGTACTGCAAAAGGAATTTCAGGCACTGCAACAAAGCATAGAATTCAGTAAGGATCAAATAAACACTCTCACTCAGGAAATAAATCACTACAACACACTATCATCACCGACAAAACCAATAAAGAAATCTAATTCTAGTTTTCCCAGCATTCCTGAGCAAAACACAGATGACCCATAGAAACTAGTCAAGGAATTCATGACTAAACAGCTGCTTCCCGAGAGCAACAATAACATCACATTTCATTTGTACATTGTTTGTGACTGAAAAACAACCAACCATAGCTGATCCTCACAAAATTCGAACATTACAAACAAAAAGTTCAACCACCAGACAGGCAACTGAAAGGAACACTCATACTACAGACTATGGCGTGAACCACTAGTGTCCATGAGAAATCATGCAAAGACGCAAACTGCAAGCAAATGATGAAAGAAGGAAAAAAACAAAAAATTAAGTGGACAAATTATTTATAGAAGGACATAACAAGGACATAATCCCTTGGCTTTTGAAATCTAAAAACTGAATTGAAGTATTGAATCCCTTGGCCAAACTACAAGTATGTAATGGGTGTGTTTTGAACCCAAATACTTTTGCTTATACTGACTTTAAACTCATATTCGGCAATGAGGGATAAGCAGCAATGGAGTTCAAAGTATAGTTTGGATATAAAGCAGGCATGTCAAACCTATTCCACAAAGGGCTGTTTGGCTGCAGGTTTTTCCTCCAACCAATCAAGAGCACGCAGTCTGACCAATCAGCCGCTAATGAAATCAGTCAAGTCTGGTGTGCTGCTGCTTGGTTGGAAAGAAAACCTTCAGCCACTTTTGTGGAATAGGTTTGACATATGTGATATAAAGTCTGTCAATATATTTGATGCTGCAAAACACCAAATGAACAGAGGAAAATCACTTAGCTCAGTCTCTTTAGGTGGATTCAGAGTCTCTTGAATCGCTTGGTGAGGTCAACACCAAACAATCACAGTCAGATGAAAAACCAGGAATTGCAGGGCAAAACTCATAGTCAGACAGAGGTCTAAGATATTTACTGGAGAACAAGAGGCCAGGTGTAGTCAAACACAAGCGGGTATGATAATGAGAGATCCTCATGGACTGGGGGAGTTTCAGTCTCGCCGCCATCAGACTGATGACCCTCTGGATAGCGAAGGGACGGATGAACATGGGTGCACCCTTCTTGAAATCCACCTGGAGAGGAAAGTCCTGGTTGAAAAGAACACCCCTAGGTAAGCGGGACCCTGGGTGCTATGATGAAGTAGCGACCAGCAGAGCAGAGGAGTTAGGCTCTTGCTTGGGACCAGATGTGGCAGCAGCAGCAGATGAAGGCTTGGATGGAGGGGCAGGAAGCCTAATTCTCCAGAGCTGGGAAGAGAGGAGGCTGGAACACAAAGGCAAAATGGAATGTTGAAAGGCCTGTGGCAGAATTGGTCAGAGTGTTGTGGGCATATTCTACACACAGGAGGGGTCCTGGAACACCAAGCAGCGGAGGACCTTCTCCATCTCTTGGTTCATGCACTCAGTACATTGGACAGGCTGGCGGTGGCCCCCTAGGTGGACGAGATGGAGCACAACCATGCTGAGGGAAGCTTGAGCAGGGGCACGAAGTGGGCCATCCTGCTGAATCGGTCCACTAATTGTGTTTCCCATCAATGGCGAAAGACCAGTCACAATGTCCGAGGAAATGTGAGACCATGGGCAATGAGGAACTGGGAAGGGCTGCAGGAACCTGGTGAGACAGCTTGTGCTGGTTGCAGTGATGGAGGTTGCTTGATGGAGGATGTCTCTGGTTGAGTTTGGATTGGTGACCCCACCCAAGGATGTCAGACCACAGGGCAGGAGGAACAAACTGGCGATCAGGGGGGCATGTGCTGGGACCAGGTTGACCCTCTCCCAGATTTCCCAGGTTATGCATGCAGATCCCAGAGTAATCTCCTCCTTCTCCTGAAACTGGTGCAACAAGGCACCAGGCTTGATATTGTGGGGCCACTCTTCCAGGGCCATTTTGACAACCAGCAGCTCCTGGGTGCCAATGTCATAGCTCCTTTAAGCAGGAGACAGTTGTCGTGAAAAGAAGGTGCAGGGTTGGAACTTCTGGACAGTGGCTGAATACTGGGACAGGATGGCTCCCACTCCTACTGTGGATGCATCCACTTCTACAATGAATTGTCAGTCAAGATCGGGCAGCTGGAGGGTGGGAACTGATTTGAACCTGGACTTGCGAGTCTGTAAGACCTCATCTGCAGCTGTGATCCACTGGAGGGACATTTTGGAGGACATGAGAGCTGTAAGGGGAGCATGTGAAGATGGTGGCCCCCTGAAGTAGCTTGAAGTTGGAAGGATCATTGAGGGCCCTGTAGTCTATAAAAGGTTCCAGAGTCTATAAAAGGCCTCAGAGCAGGGTTTTTCTTAACAAGGAAGAATATGATATGATATGAAATTGTGTGTGTCCAATTTTATATCAATCACATTGTGTGAGGGAAGGAGCTTTTCGAAACATGAAATTTTGGGCCTTAATTACAGTGTCACCATCTCCCCAATTAGGCTTGCATTTCTTGCGGAGTACATACACATTATTCCTTAGTTACTGGTCAGAGTTTCATGTTTGTAGGTCATTCCATTTTATGTCAATTTGAGCCATTAGGCCAGAAAAAATAGTGTCAATAATAAACTGACACAAACACAATATAGAAACCTAAATCAAAAGAAAACAAACTACTGTATACAAAAATTATAACAAGGGGACATCAGAAATGTTACACAAGTCCATTAAGTGATCAACACTCAAGTCATTTTTCCTGCCAGGTTTTCAGTTCTTCTGATGCACATAAATCTTCCTCATCCAGTCTAACCAATGAAGGAAAAGCATGTGAAGTGTGAGCAGGGGCCTTTAACTGCGAGATCTTTTCACCATACTAGAGTTAATGCAAAATGTAAATCTTCCTCAATCTCAGATTCTATAAGTATAGGTCCAGCCCTATCATAGCTACCACAGTTGGAAGTACTCCTGTGCTTATGCACAGTCAAGAAGATTTTCTTTCCTGCCACTGTACACTGTGCAGTTGCCTCAGGTCCCCATTTGCACTATATAATACTGTCAAGACATGAGCTCTGCTACCAAAGGCCAGTATTTTCTGTGGCATTTTCTGTGACATTTTCTGTGACTCCAAGGTCCACAAGCAGATAACATACACCAGTTTAGAACCCTGTAAGCACAAAGTGTAAAAAGACAGGGAGCCATGTCAGCCCTGTGTGGGGAAGAAAGGGGTCTGGTAACTGCAGAATCGTGGGTGTCTCATGCACTGGACAGTGTGCACAACTCCAGAAGCAGTCATAACTTTTCAGTGCTCCCATTCAGTAGCCAGACCCACAGCAGCTGACCTATCTTGGGAGGTGGAAGATTGTGCCATCAAGCTGTGACAGTGCATCTTTGTACAATGGGAGCTGCCATGGATTTCCCACCAACAGCTGCACCATGGTCGGGAACCAAGACGCACTTGAGCGTTCTGGTGCTACCAGGAAGACCGATAGATTCTCCTCCTGAATACACGCTAAAAGGCAAGCTAGTGTGAGAAGGCATCCACTCCAATGTAGGCTCTCTTGTGCATTCATGAAGAACCACAGCATGCATTGCGTACTCTCTGGTAAAACAAACAGATCCAACCTTGCTTTCCCGAACCTGTCCCACTACCCACTATCTGCACGAGGGACTCAGTTGCCACTCATTGTGTGAAGGACTTTACACACAGCATGTGGTCTGTGTGACCACAGCAGGAACCTCCTGGCTATTTCCAGCAGCTGTGCTGAGTGGACACAGCCCTGACAGTCAATATACACATTACGATTATGTCAAGTTGTCTGTCTTTACTATGACATGTCTGTCTGTCTGTCAGTAGTGGAGCCAAGTGGTTTAACACTTTTGGTTTGGTGGATATCTCCAGATAATTTATGTGGAGGGATAGACGCACCATATAAGATCTACACATCCCACCCCAGCTAGAGAGAGTTTCATCCATGTACACCAATATGTGTAACATCACTCTCCTGAATGGAACCCATGTCAACAGAACACAGGGAGAATTCCAGTATGTCAGGTCTGACTGCAGTGAGGGAAGGATGGTCAGCATTAAGCTCTTGCCAAATTGGGTCAAGGCACAGGTGGCTGAATCCCCTCTGGATTTTCCTCATTTGTCGGCGCCCTAAGGGGACAACCACATAGCTTGCTGACATCATATCCAGCAGTAACTTTGCTGATAGCACCGTCACTACTCTGCGGGGTGTGATGCACGACAGCAGAAAGTTTTGCGCACGCTGTCTGCCTGGGGACACCTTTGCTCCGACATACAGGTAAATTATTGACTGGGTGGGAAGTGGAAAGGTATTTGCCAGTTTATTCCAAAATCCAATGCAACTTTCTCCTGGGAGAGGACCATTAGGATCAGATCATCTAAGTAGAACAAAACCCTAAACCCTTTCCTACATAATGGGTCCAACTCTGTTTCCATATACTTGAAGAAAGTGCACAGAGCCAGGGAATAGCCCAATGGTAACTGGCTGTACTGTTATTATACTCTTTGGAAGGAGAAACACAGGAATTTTCTGTGTCTGGGAATGACAGGGATATGGAAATACACATCTCTCAGGTTGATGGAAGTGAACCAATCGTGGGGAAGCACACATTCCAGCACATGTCTAATTGTCCACATATGGAAAAGTTGCTTCATCAAGTACCTGTTGAACAGGCAGGTTGAAAATCTGCCTCATCCCACCTATTTTCTTTCGTGTGAGAAAATAGCTGCAATCAAACCATTGTTGGTTTTGGTCATTTCATGGGATTTGGTGAGAATAATAAGATTTAGATTAACAACAGACTTATCTTTCATTAACATCATTTTTTTTTTTTCAATTTTTTGAATCAAACAACCTGCAAACCGTGCCTCCAGCTCCTCACTCTTGTTGGGAATAATGTAGTTATTTGATGGCACGAATGTACAGCATGGGCAATGCAAGCTGATCTTGAATCCACTGTTTCTGTCTGTTGATAAAACAAAAACCAAAACCATAAAGTGATGTAACAATATAAAACATGCAATAAGTAATGAGGAAAAATATACAGTGATGGAAGTAATATGAACTCACCTCTGTGGTTCAGCCATTCACTCACTGCCTCTGTCACATCAAAGGACAGCCACTCCCCCTCTGTTTGTGTTCGTACCACCTTGCTGTCAATATACCGCTGTGTTGGGGACGTCAGGTCTTTGTGACCTAAGATCTGTAGAAAATACAGAGCTATAACAGGTCAAAGTAGTGAAACAGAAATAATATCTTCAATCTATTTATTTAACAACACATACTATTCAAATAACTGTACTAAGATGCTTGAAAAAGTTTTTTTGGGGGGGTTTTGTGGTAGTCTCACTCGTAAGGAGAAATACAGAGAGCTCTATGTACCACATTCCTGTTCAACAAGTCTTCCGACCTTGACAACAAGATAGGTCATCTGTAACCGACTTCTAAATAACCCATATAAGTGTTTTGAGATCTGCCTCCTCTGTGGTTAAGGCTTGCTAGGCACTGACGCCTTCTCTAAGACTCTTTGCAGCAGTATAACAACTTAAACAGATTCTGCCTTTGATTCTGAAAGACAACAGTCATTATTTGGACAAGAACATGTGGTGCTAAATAGATGAAAATGGGATAATCAATGTCATTAGGATACATTGTCTAAATCCATTAATGTCTTACAAAGGTTGTCACCAACTGAACTGGTAGATATTGAGATATTTCATAAGGGCAACTTATGACCTCAAATCAAAATCAAATTTTATGGCAATACACCCTATAGCTTTAGTATTGTCAAATATTAATTCAGTGGATCACCATAGACTGTAAGATTCATTCTCTAGGGACCATGAATGTCTGAACATTTCATTGCTACCCATCTCACAATTTTGGAGATGTCAGTCTGGACCAAAGTAGTAGACCCATTGATGACAGAATATTTTTTGTCTTGTTTGTAGACAAGAAAAGCTGTAGTACACATAGTGTTCGGTATTGAGAATGAATAAAGCAGAATGGAGATGTCATTGTCCGAATTCAAGTAGATATTAAAACTGGGGAATCTTTTTTTTCATAAACTTAATGAAGCC
Source organism: Chaetodon auriga (assembly GCF_051107435.1). Classification (NCBI taxonomy): domain Eukaryota; kingdom Metazoa; phylum Chordata; class Actinopteri; order Chaetodontiformes; family Chaetodontidae; genus Chaetodon; species Chaetodon auriga. The sequence continues at coordinate 1,592,986 of NC_135081.1, forward strand.
CTTTCAGAGCCTGAATAATATTTCAACCATATTCTTGATTTAGCAAACATGCACAACATTAAAACAGATTACATGATACTTAAACATAGAAGACACACAATACTCCACAGTAGCTTTTGATTACAGTTTGTTGAGGTCTAGCAGTCTGCTCTTTTCTCTCTGATTGATTGGCCAGGTCTGGAGGGAACAGTGAGAGCATAACCAGATGTTGGACAGATCTCCGTTATTCTGCTGTCCTTCAGAACCATGAGTTTATGTTGGCTCATCTTTGCCTAATGTGTAAAACACTATTCCTGCTGCTTTTACTGAGATCTCCTGTTAGGGCTTGTGTGGGAAACCTGACAGAGTGAAGCTCAGTGAAGCTCAGACACAAACAGTATATAGAGAAAACAATCAGAGGGAGTTGGTGTGTGAAGAGGTTTAATGTTGTGGTGGGATGAGGGCTAATAAACCTTGATGATGGTAATGTTTGAACCCTTTGGTTGACTGTCAATTTGTGACACTTACCCCAGGGAAATGCATATCTGGTGTGAAGAGCCAGGCTATTGTTCAACCAAGTTCTATTACAGAAATAATAAAATCTCACGGAAAATCCAATCAAAATTACAAAAATTATTGTGGAATTGGGATTCTTAGTTTATCATCTGGTACATTTGACCATGCTGTACACTGACTGCTATCATAAAGTTGAATATCCTAAAAAGTACAAGAGGTTTCTGTCTTGTGTGTGTATGTGTTTATTGCAGGGTGTGGCTGGCAGTTTGGGTCCAGCCTCCCCCTCCTCTCCTGAGCACACCTGAATTTAATTATTCAATCAATACCGACTTGCTGCCTCAAGATATATGGAAACCAGCCTTCCAACCAGTATTTGTAGAAGAGTCTGCTCACCAAAGTGGTAAACTTGTGATCAAAATGAAGCCTTGTGCTATTTTTTGCCTGCCTGTCTGTCTGCCTCCCTGACTCTTATTCTCTGTGCTCAGGTGCATGCCTCGTGCCCTATCTGTCTGCCTTGTGAGTTTCTGGATCTGGATTCCCTTGTAATTTGACTGCTTGACACTATTGGGAAAAAATATTAAACTTCAAATTTCTCATTCACTCCTGCCTGTATGTCTGAGTTGCAGCATTTGGGTCCGTATTCTTGTCAAAACCTTACAGAATGATTTGACCATCATGGACTCAGACAGGGAGATTGAAAGTCTGCAACAAGCCCTGTCACACCAGGGAAGACTGCTCGGACAACTCTTTGAAGCACTCCTGGAACCACAGCAAACTGTGCTCAACACTGTCAATCTACTTAATTCACAAGTCTCCCCGTTATCTCCCATCTTTGCGCCTCTCCGGCGACACCTCTGCAGTTCCTAGCCCCAGTTGCTGACGCTCCAACAATATATCCAGTCAGAGACTCCCACACCACCAATCTGGAACCATTCTCTGTGGATTTCAGTAAATGCCGTGGTTTTCTCCTTCAATGCACCATGACGGAATCTCAGAAACCATTAACCCACTCCCCCACTCCCACTGAGATTTCCAAGATATGTTTCATGCTGGGGCTATAAAGAGGGCAAGCGCTGGTGTGGCAGGAGCACTCCACTCTCAGGGTCAGTTGGTCCTATGAAATGTTTATCTCTGAATTCTGTAGTGTGTTTGGCCACCCTGATCATGCAGGAATTGTCTCCGGGAGATTATTAAATTTAGAACAGGGCACGTGGAGTGTGGCAGAGTACTCTGTGGAGTTCTGGACATTGGCTGCTGAGTCACAATGGAATGAGGAAGCACTCCAAGACATGTTTATCAAAGGTTTGAATGAGAAATTAATGGATGAGTTGGTTATCCAAGATTTACACTGAATTAAAACCTGTTGTAAACCTAGCCATTCAGCTTGATAGCCACATTAGAGAAAGATGCCAGGAGAAAGGAAGATCCTCTAACTCATCGGCTTTCTCCTCTTACTCAGTGAATTCAGCCTCCCTTGCTCTGAAAACTCTTTCGGTGTCCGAGGAGACATCCTGTGCAGTTGCTGTACCTGGTGAGAAACCCAATGCCACTGGGGAGAGTTTGTCTACCCTGGGAGGAGAGACAGCAGCGCATACAAGTGGGGGTGTGTTTGTATTGTGGAAACCTAGGACGAAGCGAATCATGACCCATACTGTGCGGCCAACCTGCTACCTGAGGCCCCCCTTCCAACCAGTCTCCTCTACAACCTGTCATGCCCGGAAAGAGAAGCCATGGAAAAACACACAAGGAGTCCCTCGCTCCACGTATTATTCGGCTCTCCTCTTCCCCTGTCAGTGCTGGGTTTTTTTTTTGTGGCTAAGAGGGACAAGTTTCTTCATCCCTGCATTGATTATTGTGGCCTCAATTCCGTTATGGTCAAAACTAAGTACCCTTTGCTTTTAATCTTGTCTGCCTTTGAACCCCATCAGGGAGCCACTGTCTTAACTAAGCTAGATCTCTGTGACACATACCATCTGGTGAGGATCAGAGAGGAAGACGAGTGGAAGACGGTGTTCAACACTCCGCTACCACATTTTGAGTACTTAGTGATGCCTTTTGGGCTCACCAATGCCCCAGCATCTCCAGAACTTGGCAAATAACTTGTTGAACCAGTTTGTCTTTGTTTATCTGGATAATAGCATGAGTTTTTCCAGGAGAAGCACAGAGGACATGTATTGCAGATTTTGCAGAAACTCCTAGGAAATAAATTATCAAAGCAGAAAAATGTGAGTTTCACGCAAACTCATGTTTTTGGGCTTTGTAGTTGAGGGCAGGCAGGTGAAGGTAGATCCAGAGAATCCGGCTGACTTCCCCTTCTGTCTCGTTCTCCTGGTCCTCTGAAACTGCCACCACCTTCTCCAAGCTGATGGGGTTCTTCACTTCTGCCCCGCTCCTCATCCAACCTGATCCAGCCCTTCAAATTGTGGTGACCGGACTACCTCTGTGTAAGGTAATACTGTTGTCCTCACTATGGTAGATTGGTTCTCTACAGCAGCACACTTTATTGCTTTACCTAAACTCCCCTCTGCTGGGGAGACAGCAGACGCATTGGTCCAGCATGTGTTCCACCTCCATGACATCTCCTTGGACATTGTCCCTGACAGAGGCCCCCAGTTTATTTTCCAGGCCTAGAAGAAATTCTGCCAAGCACTTGGGCATCTGTTAGTCTCTCCTTCTGTTTTTCCACCCTGTCACCAACGGACAATCTGAGAGTACCAATCGAGATGTGGTGTGTAAGTCTTTCTAATCCTTCTTCCTGGTCCACTCACCTTCCTTGTATCGAATATGCCCATAATTCTGTGACCAGTTGTGCTACAGGTCTCTCCCCATTCAAGGTGTCCCTGGAGGACCTGCCTCAGTTGTTCTCTGCCCAGGAAGGGGAGATCTCGGTACCATCTGTTCAGCTCCGTCTCCACCACTGCTACCAGATGTGGAAACAGATGCGGGCCTCTTTATTGAGATCTAGGGAGGAGAACAAGCGTATCGCAGAGAGACACTGCAGAAAAGCCCCTCATTATGTGACAGGTCATAAAGTATGGTTATCGTCCAAAAATATACTACTAAAGACTGGGTCAAAGAAATTCTCTCCTCCTAAAATAACCAGCATCCATGAGAATCCACCCTGTATTCCATGTCTCTCAACTCAAGCCTGTCTCCACCAGCAGGCCCCCAGCTCCTGCCCGGATCATCAACAATTAGTCTCTCCACACGGTCCAGTGTGTAATGGACATATGCCTCCGTGGAAGAGGTCCGCAATATATGGATGATTGGGAAGGATACAGTCCTGCAGGAGAGGTCTTGAGTGCCCCGGTCCCAGATTTTGGACAACATGATTAGAGACTTTCACCAGGCCCATCCAAACAAGTCTTGAGGCTTCTGCTAAGGGAGGGGGAGTTCTGTTGGAATCTGCAGTTTCCCTCCTTTTCTTTTGCCTAGTATGCCCCTGTGTTTCCCTTGCCCTCAGTCTCTTGTCTGTCCCTCCCTTGTCTCTTGTCTTGTGTGTGTATGTGTTTACTGCAGGGTGCGGCTCCTGAGCACACCAGACCACCTTCCGCCTCTGCATATAAGCACGGGCTTTCCAACAAGAATTTGTTGAATTACCTGCTCATTTAAGTGGTAACTTCGTGATTGACCAAGGACATTTGTGCTATTTTTTGCCTGTTTGTCTACCTCCTTGAATTTTGTTCTCATGCTCCAGCCTACGCCCTGTGTTTTTGCCTCAAGAGTCTGTGGATCTGGATTCCATCTCAGACCTGTTCACTCTGGCCTGCCCATCTGCTTATGTAATTTGACCTCTTAGATCTGACTGCTTAACACTATTGGGGGAAAAAATATATTAAACTTAATTTCTCATCCACTCTGTGTCTGAGTTGCAGCATTTGAGTCCATATTCTTGTCAGTTAAAAATAAACAGAAACAGAATGTGATGATTTGCAAAACATTGTAACCACATATTTAATTGAAAATGGCATAAAGAAATAGCAAATGTTGAAATTGAGAAATGTAATTGTTTTTGGAAAATGATATCCACATTTATTTATCCCATTTAATTTAATTGTAATTTAACTTATTTAAATTAATAAAATGCAGTCCCTCCACCATTTATCATGCAATTTTTTACTAACACTGTATATATGGTTTTTATGCAGGCATGTTTTAACAATTATTATATTTTACATTTTATCCTTTTACCACAATTGTTGTGGCAACTTTTTTTTATCATGCTTGAAAGCACTTGTTTTTAACAGAATGGACGGAAGACTGCATCTTATGAAAACATGATTTTACCTCCTACAAATCGGGGGCTTATTTATTTACTTATTTATTGATCCACTATTTTAATGTATTTTTTATGCATTCATTATAGTTGTAATTTTCCTTTATATACATATACATATCTATTTTTTTATTATTTCTATTTAAAACTTATAAAAGGATCATTTCCTCACAAGAGGCCTCTCACCGCAGCCGGAGCCCCCATCAACCCTTGTGCTTAATAAAATGTATTTTATAAAAACCTGTGGGAAGTTGGTGTCATTATTATTATTATTATTATCATTATCACTTTTTAGTAAGAGCAAGTCTTTTTACTTTGAAATTGAATTTTTTTAAAAATGTAAGGTTTTAGACAAAGAACAACAGAACCATGCATGTTCTTATTTTAACCCTGTGTGTATATATGGATGTGTTTTCCTTTTATTCAACTTTTATCTTCATTATTCGCATGTATATACATTGTGACTTTTGTCAGCACTTGTTTGAAAGCACTTTTTTATTATTTTAGCACTTATGTTTTACTAATCCCTCTTGTTTTATGTCTAACCTTTTAAATTCAAATTAAGCACTTATTATTTATTCTTTTATTATATTGTATAAAGCTTGCTCCTTTTAAGTAATGACAGCCCTAAGTGTTATAGCAGAGGCCCTGGGAAGGTAGGGGGTATTTTGATAAATATACAAGTTCCCACTGCCGGCCTGCACATTTGCCCAATCCTCCATGCATCTTTGAACATTACATTTGGCCAGACTTTTAAGCTCTTTTTAAGGATCAAAGATCCAGTTTTATCCCACAAATAAAAAGGGTCCCAATATTCCTTGGATCCCCATAGCCCCCGAGAGCCCGTGCCCCTCGCAGTGTTCCCCCAAGAGCACTGCGCTTTCACCCAAACCTAACCCTTGGGATAACCCTTGGGATAGTGGCAACAAAAGACTGCAAAAGTTGTGAAATGCTTAAAGAAAACACCTGGTGGAACATCTCACAGTTAATTAGGTTAACTGGCAACAGGTTAGTACCATGATTCAGTATTAAAATAGTGCAACAATTTAAGAATAACGTTTCTTTTCATAAAAGTGCAAAGATTTTGGGAATTTCATTGTCTACACTACATAATGTCATTAATAAAATCATACAATATGAAGAAATCTCTCTATGCAAAGGACAAGGCTGAAAACCAATACTGGATGGCTGTGATCTTCGGCCCTCAGACAGCACTGCATGGAAAACAGACACGATTCTGTAGTGGACATCACTGCACGGACTCAGGATCACTTTCATAAACCGTTGTCTGTGAACACAGTTTGTAGATGCATCCACAAAGTTTGCATTGTTCATATGTTCTATTGTTTTTATTTTCAATAAAGTTTTCGCCACAGATTCCACAATCCTTCACTTAGAGCTGATGCAACAGAGCTGATGCTCCCTTTTTGGTGAGTCAGTCCGCGAGTTGGCCTTTTGTGTCTGACCAGAGCACCTGTTTAGTTGACTTAAGGGCATTGAACAGAGATCGATTGTCAGTCACATAGACCAGCGAAGGAGCATTCAGTTCAGCATTACCAGAGGTGAGCTCAGAAAAAAGAGTTGCAAGAAAAATAGCATTGTCTATACCATCTGACATAGCAAGTGTTTCTTCTGCAAGGGTGCTTCATACAACACGTCTAATTCTTTCGGATTGCCAACAGAGAGGAGAAAACTTCCCTCTTTCTCCCATAAGAACGACCAGTTTCCCCCTCTGTGAACCTCCATCTGGGAGATTACCAAGAGAAGCATCACCGAAAACAACCAAGTTGAGAGCATCACTGTTTCCCCAAATGCTGAAATTGAGGGTCACCTTTTCTGACTTAAGCTTATGGATGATTTTGTTTACCTCATGTATGGACTGCACCGTAGCATTTTTGATATTAGATGCCAAACTACATGAGTCAAACATAACATCTGGTCTGGTCTGCTTGGCAACTCATAGGATCTGTCCTTTGACCTAAGCTGCTCTTTTTCAGTGTCATTAAGGGGGGCATCCCTCTGTATGGCACGTGCTGGTTGCATGTGAAGTGGTTGTGGATTATCAATGTAACTGTGCTGATGTACCTGAACTACACCATCAACAGTAGCCAAATCCATCCCTACATAGCAGAAATGTTCATGCTTCTCACACCCTACATGGAACACAGACAGTAGGGGAATCACATTTGTTGAAAAGTCTTGCAAGCCTTCCCAAAGAAAATCATCTACATGGCATGCAGGTACTCCAACATTAAACTGCTCGTCAAACCAATAAAAGCTTGCTGGATCCATCAGCAACATTTTAGCACCTGTGCCCAGCATGATTTCTTTGACTTTGTTATACCAATATAGAGATGCATCAGCAAGACCATATACACATTTCTTTAGTTTCCATAGAACTCTTGCATGTTAAGCTCTTCAAAACCTCTTTGCTACGAGTCATGCTTTACCCTTGGGAGTTTCTTTAAGACTACAGATCCATCTGGTGGAGATACATTTTTTCCCTGCATTTTCAACCTCCTCAAACACATCATTATTGTGCCAATTCTTTATTTCTTCTTGTTTTTGCTGCATCAAATGAAATGTCTTTTGTTATGAGTACCTCAGCCTCCCTGTCTTCTGACTCAATGTTAAGACTACCAACATGTGACATGTCAACTAGCTCCTATTTTCCTTCACTGTCATCAGGTTCAAGATGTTGTAGGTTATACCAGTTTTTGTGCTGTCCTGTGGCTTTTCCTGCTCTGCCTAAAACTCTGGCTGTACATTGAACGCCATCATTTCTGCTCACAAATGTTACAGTCTGACCTGTTCTTAACTTAACACACGCAAAAGGGGCAGGGTTACGACAGACACAGGCCCTGTGTTCTGTCAGTTTGTGTCACATTAGTTTGTGTCCGGGATGGGTGCAACACTTCTCCTGTATTCACCTCCATGTCACTGATGTTCTCCTGATGACAAACACTGCAGTGTTTGTCATGCCTTCCTCACTTTCTGCTTTTCTGTAAGCATCATCTTGTGCAGTCTGCTTATCCTAGTCATGTGTTTTCACCTTACAAAGCCTGGAGTGATGCACTCTAACAAGAATACCACCACAACAGCTCCATCCTGACCAATAACCACCCCTGGTCCCTTCCACTCAGTGCAGTTTGCCCGTTTGTAATATACTCTGTTTCCTGTCCCATCTTAGTCATCTGCAGGTCTGAGCTGCTTGAAAAGTGCTCCCCTAATTCTCTCTGAGCATTCAGCTTCAGTGAATGCTTTCCTGGAGGCATGCAAAGCTGATATGTGTTCTCTTACTCGAGCAATTACAGTGGTACCCTCTAAAGCGAAGGACGAAGGACTTCTGTGTTTTAGCTCTCAGTCTTAAGGTCTTTTAGTCTTTTCACTTAGTTTTGAGAGTTTTTCAGAATTTTTTAACTCCTTAGTATTTAAGTCTTGGGCATTTTAACTGCATTTAGTGTTAGGTCGGACAAGAGAACTTCTTCTGGCATACAACCTTGTCCTTTTGTGAGCCGCCATGCCCACACTGGGCACCACCGACTTACCTGGAGAGGTGGAACAACTGCTGAAAAAGGCATACAGAAAGATCGCTGACCTTCTCGAGGACAATAAACGAATGTCGGACGAGCTGCAGAGGAAGGATTCCCTGCTGACCACCTTCAGGTCTTGTCTCCCAACGGTGACCAGCTGGCCACCTCTGCACTCGGGCACACAGTTCTCTGGGAACCATCCTCCTCCTGTCATTGACCCATCTGCTCCACTCCAAGCAAGGCCACTCCCTGGACTGAAGTGGTCGGCCACAGGCGGAAGAGGGCTCCGAGCGGGACCCATGGTGGGGCTCCTTCTCTCCTGAGCTTGCCGCTCTGCAACAAATATGCAGCTTTGTCCGTGAGTGAGAAGCCGGTGGCCCGGCACCAGCACCAGGAAACTGCAGCTGTGCCCCTGTGGACGGACACCACTGCCTACCCTCCACTCACGGCTAGCTGCCCTCCAGCAGGTGGGTGCCCAACAGCATCAGGTGAGTGTCCACCAGGGGGCCGTCTGCCTCCGCTGTCCCGCTCCCTCATCCCAGCGCAGACGGCTGGTTAAGGACACGGTGTGCTGGCACTCCTCCTGTTCTCGCCACCAGGCCAGGGATCACACCTGGGGTCCTGGTGTGGGTGGCGGGGTGGCTGAGCTGGCTTGCCCCCTGAAGATTGAGCGGACACTCCTACAACCCTCGTCATCTGGGACTCCATCATGAGGCACGTCCGCATGAAGGGGGCGTTCACCCTGTCCTTCCCCGGCACCACCATCATGGACACAACAGGGAAAATACCAGACATCGTGAGCTCGCATCCGCAGGTGAAAAGGATTATAATCCACACAGGAGCGAACGACATCGCCAGGCAGCAGTCCGAACTTGTAAAGCGGGACTTCGCCCTCCTTTTCAACACCATGTCACAGTCCCAGGTGAGTGTTTTTATCTCCGGCCCTACCCCCACCTGTGGCAGAGGGATAGGCAGCTTCAGCAGGCTGCTCAGCCTCAACACCTGGCTCTCCTCTGCCTGTAACTCTCACCATGTCGGCTTTATTGATAACTTTGATGTCTTTTGCAAGAGACGGCATCTTTTTGGGCCAGATGGACTTCACCTAAACAGAGCAGGTGCCTACATGCTGTCCGCCAATCTGGCATACGGTGTGCAGCATGCCAATCTCCCCAAACCTGCACCAGCTGATCTGTTTGCCACTGACTGATGTCCCCCAGGTCCTTGCTCTTATGCATCAAGTTCCACCTCTAACCACCATACACACAACACTGGACATGGACCTATTCACACCAACACTTCACCCATTCCTATTATCATTACACTACATCAACACATCAGACACCACCGTGCTCACTCAGTGAACTCTAATGACCTAAGACCTCTCCCAAAACACCAGCTATCCGCCTCTTCACTTAATAAGTCGCCTGTCACCATCAACATGGCACTTTTTAATGTTTGCTCCCTTTTAAACAAATATTTTATTATCAATGACCTGGTTTTAGATTATAATATTGACTGTTTATTTTTAACGGAAATGTGGATGGGTACAGATGCGCCAGTTGTTCTCACTGAGGCCTCGCCCACCAAATTTTAACATTCTCTGCAAGAAGTGGCAGGAAGGGTGGTGGTACTGCATCAATAATCAGTAATGTATTTGGACCAAAAAACACCTCATTTGACCAGTACACCATCTTCGAACACCATGGGCTCTATTTTCGTTTCCGCCACCAGCGCGGCGGAGGCGTGGTGCAAAGGTGTGCTTCGCCAATGGGGTGTGGCGGCGCAGACTTTGGTATTTTCATGCACTGCGCTGTGGGCACAGCTACTTCCCCTCCTCATCTCAGTCCCACCCAGCGGCACAACTCGGAAGGAGGAAGGGGAGAAGGCGTGGAGTGGGTTTGACACTGCCAAGTCCAATGTCCACCAATCACACCAGCTCCTCGCCTCACCTTTAAAAATGCCACTGGCGAGGCGCATGGCAAGTTTCGAGGATGACTGAGCCCGCAGCCGGGGTGCGCGCTACCACGTCGACGACCTCCCTTGGCAGATGTAATTTGTTCCTGTGACGTGCAAAAAGAGTAGATGATTAAAGAAAATTGCATAGCCTACAGTGTTGAAGGCGTTATTCTCGTGGCCCACCTGCACTCCTGCTCACTCATGTCTAAATATGAGGTCCTTAGATGGTAAATCCTCGGCCTCTTCCTCCTCCTCCTCATCCTCCTCAAAGCAGTGATGTACTCCATCTTTGTAGATAACGTTAAGAATTACAATGATAACATTTGTATTTGGAATGAAATGACATCTGTCTCTCTCTGTCTCTCGAGTGCTCTGAGATAGATGCAGTATATATGCTCTGTAGGATGCCACGGCTGTTTCTGGTTTGCACAGCGACGTTGATTGATTAGTTTGGATCCCTTTTTCACCTGTGTACATTCGGTCAGGTTGAGTGACCATTACGCGTGCCGAACGTGCTTGTGATGTGGTCAAATGAGATACTGATCAAAATATATAAATTTAGGTCTTGACTGTATGTGCTGACTCAGATAGTTGCATTGAATCGTGGCTGTTGTTAATTATTGATTGCAGTGAAATGCCAGACACTGTGGAAACCTGCCTGTGAGGTATTGGTGACGTGGGCGCACGACTCCGCCAGTTTACGAAAATCCACTTGCCCAGCGGCGTGCCACTGGCGCACAGAGTTAAACCATGTCTGGGGTGGCGAGCTTTCAGCGCACTTTTACGCCACCGGCGTGGACCGAAAATCCAAATCCTGTGGGACTTACTGGCACTGTACTACACTGGTTCAAATCTTATTTACAAGATAGAGACTACTTTGTGTCAATTGGTGAGCATGTGTCTGAATGAAAAAAGATGATGTGTGGGGTGCTACAAGGGTCCGTTCTCGGACCACTTCTTTTCAATATCTACATGTTGCCCCAGCTCAGATTATGGAGCATCATAATATTTCGTATAACACTTATGCAGATGATACTCAACTTTATATTTCTTTATATTTTCTTTATATTTTCTATTTTCAGTAGGTTGGACTACTGCAATGGGGTCTTTACTGGCCTAAACAAAAAATCAATTAGGCAACTATAGCTGATTCAAAATGCTGCTGCACGAGTCCTTACAAACACCAGAAAAATGGACCATATCACACCAGTCCTCAGATCACTACATTGGCTTCCTGTGAGTCAAAGAATAGACTTTAAAATCTTACTGCTGGTCTACAAAGCATTAAATGGTCTAGGACCAAAATATATTCTAGATTTATTTACTCCATATGAAGTATCCAGACCTCTCAGGTCATCAGGGACAGGTCTATTGTGTGTTCCCAGAATCAGAACCAAACAAAGTGAAGCAGCTTTCAGTTATTATGCTCCTCACCTGTGGAACATTTTCCCTGCACACCTGAGGTCCGCACCAACTGTCAGCTCATTTAAATCTAAAACATTATTATTTGCTACAGCTTTTACTTAAAGTAACTATATTTGGTCAATGACTTTAATCATTCTTAATGCTAAATTATTGTCTTTTACTGGCTCCTGTTTTAAATTTTCCTTTAATTGTATTTTATTTTTATTTTTCTATTCTCTTCTAATTTCCTTCTTTCTTTCTCTCATTCTTTGAAATGTATGATTTTAATGTTTTTTTATGCTTCTGTAAAGCACTTGAATTGCTTGGTGAATGAATTGTACTATACAAATCAATTTGCCTCGCCTTGCCTTGCCTTTGCCTTGCCTAGACCCAATCCCAACATCACTTTTTAAAACATTTTATGGATTCTTTGAAGTTGAGCTTTTAAACATTGTAAATTGTTCTCTTCAGAGAGGCATCTTCCCCGCGGCTTTTAAAACAGCTGTGGTGAGGCCTCTGCTGAAGAAGAACAATTTGGATCCTAGCATTCTTAATAACTACAGACCAGTATCCAACTTAACATTTTTAAGTAAAATTTAAAAAAAAAAAAAAAAAAAAATTACCCAGCTGAATAATTTTTTAATTAATCATTCAATCTTTGAGAAGTTTCATTCTGGTTTTAGGACGATTCACAGAACAGAGACTGCATTTTTAAAAATTGTTAATGACCTCAGGTGCAATTTGGACACAAAGAAGCTTTCAGTCCTTTTGCTACTGGATCTAACCGCTGCATTCGATACAGTAGATCACACTATAATTTTAAGTAGATTCAGACACCTCGTTGGCCTCTCTGGCACTGTTTCTTAAGTGGTTCACTTCCTATCTCACAGACAGACAATTCCTGGTGAGTTTGGATACATGCTCTTTCAGAATACATGAAATAAAATGTGGTTTGCCCCAAAGATCAATTTTAGGCCCGATTCTTTTTAATTTATGCTCCCACTTGGCATTGTCATCAGGAGACATGGTATCAATTTTCACAGCTGTGCTGATGATACACAGGTATGTATTTCCATGTCTCCTGATGACACAGGGCCACTTGATGCCCTCTTTAACTGTATTTTAGACATCAAATCCTTGTTGGCAAAGAACTTCCTACAGCTCAACTAGGACAAAACTGAAGTTTTAATCATTGATCCTGAGGCCCAGAGAGTGAAACTTTTACCAAAACTGCAAACATTGACTTGAAATCCATCTAATCATGTAAAAAAAATTGGGCATCATTTTTGATGCTGAGCTCAATTTCATTCCACATATTAAATATGTTACAAAAACAGGATTTTATCATTTAAAGAATATTGCCAGAGTCCGCCCATTTCTCTCTCGGGCAAACGCAGAGATGCTGATGCATGCTTTTATCTCCAGTTGTATTGATTACTGCAGTGCAGTCTGGTCTTCTGAAAAGAAACATTACAAGTTTACAACTTCTACAGAACTCAGCTGCACGTTCTCTTAATGGGTTTTAAATGTCTTAGGGGTCTTGGGCCTTCTTATCTTTCAGAATTGCTTTTACTTTACGAACCCTCACGGACCCTCAGGTCCTCTGACACTGGCCTTTTAGCTATTCCCAGAGTAAGAACTTGAACGCACGGAGAAGCATCTTTCCAGTTTTATGGCCCCCGATTGTGGAACAGCCTACCGGAGGACCTGAGGGACACAGAGAACATTAATACTTTTAAAAAAGGGCTCAAGACCCACCTATTTAAATTGGCTTTTAACTCATGTTCTTAATATACTGTATATTTTATTTTATTTTATCTTACTATTTATTTATATTTTTACATTTAATCTGGGTTATACTTTCTTATAATCTGTCCTTTTATTTTGGCTTTTTAACTAAATGTTGTTATATGTTCATATATGGTTATTTTAGCTTGTCTTAATGTTCTTATATATTTTTATCTTGTATGCTTTTATAATTTTATCCCATATACATATCCAGTGTTTCCTCAGTGGGGGCCCTCTGCAACGGGGACTGTTATCGGCTGGGGCTGGGATGTCTCTTCTCACGGCTGGGGTGGGTGGGGGCTCCCTAGCTCTGTGGTGGTGCTCCGCTGCAGTGCTGGGGGTCCTCTGCCTGCCTGCCTAATTGTGTCTCTCCAGTAGGCCGTTGCTCCAGGGACTGTATCTTGCTGTTGTTCATTCTTGTCTCAATATTGAAGTTTTCTGCCATGTCTATGATTTCCTCATTATTGAATTCTCCACCGTTGTCACTGTATAGTCTCTGAGGGGGACAATGTACACTTATCCATGTGTGAATGAAGGAGTTGACAATTTCACAGGATTTCTTAGTTTTCACAATGTTTCCAGCACTGAAATACATGAAATGGTCGATGATATGGAGGTACCATATGCCTAGTTCCAACTCGTGCAGGTCCACTGCCACCATTTCATTATACTCTGAGGCCAAGGGCAAGCCTGCAGCAGGCTTTGGCTTTGTCTTGCTGTACCTCTTGCATATGTCACAGTCCTGTACTATTTGTTGCAAGATAGTAATACATTCTTTGTCCTTATTTCCTGTGCTATGAATGAGCCTTTGTAGATGATCTGCAGAAGCATGGCCAAACTGTTTGTGAAGCCTCAGGAGAACTTTATGTTTCTCATCAGTGGACATGTTCTCTGTCACTAAAGACTTCATCTTCAACTTGACTTGTTGCATCTGATGACATGTCTTCAGTGACAGTGAGGACTTCAACTTCAATCTCACTCTTTTTAGTATCTTTGTATCTGATGTCTACACAGTAGTGGCCAGAGGTAGTGAATTCAAGAGGCATGGGTTGTCTGAACGTCACAGCTCGGTCATGTCCAAAATGGTTCCTGCTTTCTTCAAAGATGTTTTGCTCAGCAGTAGTGAGATATCAACTTTGACCACTTCAGCTTCAACATGACATTTTGTCTGTCCTATTTTAGCAGGTAGTTTTACTTTTCTGGTGGAATATACAAAGCTTCCATCTCCGAATCAAAATGGCCTGCAACTGGGGATTTCTGTTTGCAGCATTTGGTTCACTTAGTCTGGGCGGAGGTCTTTCACATAGTTTTCCATGCCATTTCTCCCCATGCAGTACAAGTACATGCAGTGTCAACAATAGCTGCCCCCAGGGATTCAGCCAGAGTCAGATATGGAGGCTTTTTTGAACAGTGTGATGTTACACTCCTTAACATTTTCTTCTTCAGTTAATTTTATACACGTGTACTGTTGTCCTTGTCCTTGTGGTCTTTGCACTGTAAAGAATGCCACGTCCTACTGGTTCACTTGTATTCTGTTTGATGTGCCTGGCGTTTTTCCTCCGAAAATCCTCTGAAGTGCCGATTTCATGTTGGCGAACTTTAAGTCCGTGCACATGGTCAGTGCAAGGTGCCTGTTTTTCATGTCCAGACAAGCCGTGTCCAAGAGATTAAATGCTAACACAGCGTCGGGTAGCATCATACTTTTTCATCCGGTTATATATCGCTGCTCAAAGTCAATGGTGTAGTCCGACATGGACAGAGAACTGTCTTTTATAATGCCATCAAAATGGGAATATGCTTCATATGCACAATCTTTTTCCTCCTTTAGGAACACACTATCCAGTTTCATTAACAATGTATCCATAGCGGTATCGGTGTCCAAGTCATCTGCGGAAATTTCCATGGCTGTTTCACGGGCTTTTCGTCGAGTTCTGTAACCCACGTCCAGATCTTGATTTCATTTTTTCAACTTTCGTACAGCTGGGTCCCGTCAAACTTTGGCAGAACTTTGTAACTAGCAGCCATCCTCTGCTACCAATGTTAGACACAATAAACACTACATTTATATATATCTTCAATGACTTTATTCTTTTCTCAAACAGAGCAACTCAGTGACTACCATTTCCACTGCGACCAGTCAATGACTAAACATAAAACTGAAAAATGCGTTCCCAGGGTCAATTAAAAATTAATTAATGGATTTAAAGACAATGTCTCTGTTCTTTTTTTTTTTTTTTTTTTTTTAATTTTACTTAAAAATGTTAAGTTGGATACTGGTCTGTAGTTATTAAGAATGCAAGGATCCAAATTGTTCTTCTTCAGCCTCCAAAGAAGAAGACAAAGGGTAAACACAAAGAGGGAACATATAAGTTAACATCAAGCTCATTTAAGATGGACTGAGGTGACGTGGAAAATCTGTCCTGTGGTCTGACAACTCGAAGTTTGAAATTCTTTTCGGAAATCATGGACACCGCATCCTCCAGGGTACACAGGAGAGAGATCATCCGGCTTGTTATCAGTGCACAGTTCAAAAGCCAGTATCCGTGATGGTATAGGGGTGCATTAGTGCACATGGCATGGGAAAGCTCAACAGTGGGGAAGGCACCATTAATGATGAATGATATTTACAGGTTGTAGAGCAACATATGCTCCTAAGTAGACCAACGTCTTTTTCAGGGGCAACCTTACGTTTTTCAGCCATAGAATGCTAAACAACATTCTGCACACATCACAACAGCATGGCTCCAAAGTAAAAGAGTCTGGGTACCATTGAAAATGTTAATGAGCAACTATTGAGCAGCTGAAATTGTACATCAGGGAAGAATGGGAAAACGTTCCACTTTCAAAATTAAAACTGGTCTTCCCAAACACTTACCCCTTTTTTTTAACATGTTACCGGTATCAAATTCTAGATGAGCATATAATTTTCAAAAAACAGTAACATTTTTCAGCTTCAACAATTGATATGTTGTCTTTTTGCTATTTTCAATTAAATATGGGGTTTCAGTGTTTTGCAAATGATCACATTCTGTGTCAGCTTTAATTTTACAGTGTCCAAACTTTTTTGGAATTAGGGTTGTAATACTGTTGAGGGGTCTTAACTTTGAATGTTGTTTCCACTTTCCACCAACTATGTGGGAGTCCTGGGTGATTTACAAAGCATCCAGAAAAACAGGGAAGCCCGTTGTCAGTCCCAACCTGTTAAATATGGCAGCTTAGTCAGCTTATGCTTCTAACTATGATACTAGCTGTAATCATTCCTCCCATTCAAACTGTTCAAATTAAATTCTGGCCATATCTTACACATCATACCATTAAGCAAATGCAAAAAAAACTAATTTTCCTTCAACCAGAATTGTATAAGAAATGATGCTTTAAGGTGTTGCCTTGGATGTAGAATGGAATGGATATCATGTGTTCCTCACAGGAGTCAATGTATCAAATATCAATGTATGAGTTGGATGATGATGATGATTGGATCCTACACCCGGGAAATTTAGTCATTACAGCAAGCAGGTTACAAAAAGTGGCATAAAGAGGTCAAATAAAAATATAGAAGTATACAAGATACAGAATAGAAAAAACAACTACGTCTATGTACATTTGTACAGATTATTAGTAAATGCCAAAGAATCCTACTGCCATAAAAAAGTACTGTTGCTAGTAGTGTTACTGAGAAAAACTAACTACTGACATACCATGTATTGTATTGCACTTGAGAATACCATTGCACCTGAGAAAAATACGATTTCACTTGGGAAATACTGGGTCTATCTAAATGCACAATATATGGGAAATAGATTGGTGGCATGTTGGAAGAGTGGCAACACTGTCGCCTCACAGCTAGAAGGTCCCGGGTTCGATTCCCACCTGGGGCGCTGAGGGTGTGTCCTCCACCATGCTTTCGATGCCTGCTGACCCTTATCTCGAGTAAAGGGGCCTTTCTGTGGACTGTGTGGAGTTTGCATTTTCTCCCCGTGTTCACCTGGGGGATCCTCCATAAAAAAAATTAACCCCCCTCTTAAAAAAAAACATGCATGAAGATCACCACCTAACCAATGGTGACGGAAAAGAAACTGGGTACTCAGGAGCCCACCGCTCCTGGTCTGCCATGGAGGAAGGACTACCAGGATGGGTCAAAAGCGAAGAAGAATTTCACTAAGCATGGCGTGTGTGCATGTACTATGTGGTGTGACAAAGAAAGTCTTTCTTTTCTTTTAAATAGTGTTATTGCACAGTAGAGAGAAATATACAGCTTAGAAATTTATGTGAGCAGATATAAGCATTTGAGCATATATTAGCATTGAAACAGTAGTGCAAAAAAAAGTGGGTATGATGTAAGTTTGAGACACCATCACATAGTGCTACATTACATGATGCTGGAGTTAAAAAGTCTGACAGCTGCTGAGATGAAGGACCTGCAATAGCGTTCTTTCTTACAGACTGGATGCAGCACTCACTGAAGGAGCTGCTTAAGCCCCCCACCGTCTCATGCAGGGGGTGGGATGGGTTCTCCATGATCGATGTCAGCTTGGCTAACATCCTCTTCTCAGCCACCCCCTCAATGGTGTCCAGAGGGCAGTCCAGGACAGACCCAGCTCTCCTGACCAGTTTGTCAAGTCTTTTTTTTGTCCCTCTCAGAGCTCCCATAGCCCCAGCAGACAGTCTCAGAAAACTGCAGATGCTACTACAGAGTCGTAAAATGTTTTTAACAGTGTCCGACATACTCCAAAGGACCTCAGTCTTCTGAGCAGGTGCAGACGACTTTGGCTCCTCCTGTACAGGACATCTGTGTTATTTGTCCAGTCCAATTTGTTGTTGAGGTGAACACCTAGGTATGTGTAATCCCCCACAATCTCAATGACCAAGCCCTGGATGTTCTCTGGTGTTGTCTGTGGTACATTCCTTCAGAATTCTTTCAATCACCATCTCCTTCGTTTTTTATGCGTTTATGTGCAGGTGGTTCAGTCCACACCAGTTGACAAAGTTGGTTACAACCTCCCTGTATTCCCATTCGTTCCCCTGTGATACACATCCAATGATGGCTGTATCATCAGAGAACTTCTGGATGTGACAGCTATTGGTGTTTTGTCTGAAGTCCGATGTTAGAGGGTGAAGAGGAAAGGGGAGAACACTGTCCCCTGTGGAGTCCCCGTGCTGCAAACTACCACATCAGACACGCAGTCGCAAAGCCTCACATACTGTCTGTTGGTGTTGGTGTTGAAGATGGGTAGCAGGACCCCGCAAGACCCCACAGAGCTGATCCGCGCAGTCCCTGGGCAGTCTGGAGCTGATGCCATCCGGGCCTGTAGCTTTCCTTGCCTTCCTTACGTGTGTGTGTGTGTGTGTATGTGTGTATGTGATGTATGAGGTGGATTTTTGGGTCTTCCTCTTCGTACCAGATCATTCCTTCCTCCCTAACACATCTACAGGTGCTGAGTTTGTGTGAGAAAATCTCCCTGTTTGAAGCTGTGTTAAGTCAAGCTGTCAACTCCTTGTCTGGATGTAAACATAGCATGGCAACTGGCTGGTCCAGACAGGCTGATAGACAGGCAGCCAGGAGTGACTTCAGGGCCAAATCAATAACCTCAATACTTCACTGTTCTCTCATTTTGTTTTTTCTTTTGGACTACAGTTACAGTTACAACATAAGATATTACCCTGCTGTATTCTTTTTGTTTTTATCTGTCCATTTCTCTCCCTTTCTATCTCTCCAACTCAGTCAGCTGGCTGTGGGTGTTTAACTCGTTCAATTGAATCATATTTTGCTACAACCTTTGTGAGTCAGTCATCTTGTTGCTGTCAAAGTTCCCTTCTCTGGTGCTCTCTGCTGCTGTCAGTTGTCATTTCAGTCAAATCAATGCCACCCTCTTCCACTGCATTCGCTTCCATTTCTCATTCAGCATCCAGGGATCATTCCACTGATTGAAATACTGTTAACCAGCAGTCATTACAAAGCTGCTGATAAAATCATTATTTTATGATCACATCCTCAGACAAAAAGAACATACAACAAATACGGTTAATAACTGCAGCTGTGATTGAGATGTACTCAAATAATGATGATGATGATGATGATGATGACAGAATATGTGTATGGTTGACAAATTCAAATACAAGAGCATCTGTTACCATCTAAATGAGCTGCAAACATATTTATTCTGTAAAATATCAATAATAGTGTTTATTGCTGATATTTTATAATAAAATGAAATAAATACATGTTTGCAGTTCATTTAGATGGAAGAACAGGTGTGTGTTGTTCAGCAGCCACATTTACAATCGTGTGACTGCGCTGGAATAAATTTGGTGCAGGTTTTTATTATGGCAATAAGGTGAAGTGATTTCAACTTTGTTTCTGAAAAATCCAGCTTTTTTACGGAGAACACTTCTAAATATGGGCCACTATTGTAACTGAGTATGAGAAAGAACCAGCCAAAGGCATGAATCCGAGTTGTAGCATACCTGCTGAAATCTAAAAATGACCAGTGTCATTTTCATTTTCATGTTTTTATTGTGGGGGTATACTAGACAATGTTTACATGCCTTAATCTTCGTTTTATTTTTTTTATACTGTGTCTTGGTGCACAACCTCTGTTCGCTGTCTGATACAGCCCATTTTAAGGCCCATCTCTTCAAGGCCCCCCACTTGAAAAGCCCAGTCTACTCTGATCACTCAGCTGTTTCCAGTCTTCTTCATGCACTCTGCTCCACGTGTGTCCTTACTCAACTACCTGAGTTTAGCTGCACCTCTACTATGAATATCACCACAATCGTTTCTAAACCAAAAACGTCACAGCCCTACATGTCCATCAGAAATCAAGGATAAATGAATAATATCTTCAACCAAGATTACAGGTTTTCCTGATGTTTTCCTCAGGTAAATATTGCCATTCTTTCTGTCATGAAATGTTTGGTTAGTATTTAGGAATAAACATTTGTCTTTACATATGACATACGTAGAGAATGTGCTATAAAGGTCTCTGAAGTAGAAAGCACTTTATCGAAACTATACAGAAGTAACATGCTACCAGGAATGTTACAGTTCCCAAAACACAGTATGCCGTGTAAACACTTTCAGTGATGGTCAGAATGTATGAAAGTAACTCATTTGTAGAATCATTTGTAGGGAACCCTGG
The DNA here is from genome assembly GCF_051107435.1 of Chaetodon auriga. Classification (NCBI taxonomy): domain Eukaryota; kingdom Metazoa; phylum Chordata; class Actinopteri; order Chaetodontiformes; family Chaetodontidae; genus Chaetodon; species Chaetodon auriga. The sequence goes on from NC_135081.1 coordinate 1,613,577, forward strand.
CAGCTCGTGATGTCAGCCAAGAGGAAAGTGTGTGTACCTGGTAGAGCTCGATGCGCTGCTCAGACACTCGGGCTGCAGGGTTCTGAAGACGGAAGATCCTGAGCTCAGCCTTCACCAAGTTGGAGGCATTCTTCTCCATGGGGGACACATCAAACGTCAGCCGCCTGAAGTAAGGGTTGAAATGTGTAGCAGAGATGACATCTACAAAAAAGGAGAATGGCTAATTGAGGATGTGTGTGTGACAGACAGAGGGAGGCCAGAGAAAGGGGAGGATATTTACAACTGTGCGAGTTTAAGGTTCGCTTTGACATTGAGGCATTTCGTTGATGTTCTTAGCTGGAGTGATCTACACTGAGATGAGGATAAAGTCTCTGATTAAAATGACCATAAGGAAAGATCTGGACCTCACCGCTGTTACCACAGATAAGAGAACAAAGGAGAAAACTAAATAGGCCTTTATAAATATCTTACATTTGCCCATTAGTGTAGATACAACCGTTTGACTGAAAATACATTTTTGGAGGAAATGGTCAACAATTTTATCAGATGAGGGCTACTCCAGTTATTTAGTACTGCACTCAAAATTGAAGCTTCAGAGCTTCATCCTAAATATCCTAACTTTTATTCCCCAGTATGGGTTACACTCCAAAAACATTCCACTCCCTTTCCCATAATGCAACTTAACATTTTGATAAGACTGTCCCTGCATGGTAAATACCCACATCTTTTAAACTTCACACCTTCAGTCTGATGCTTATGCTATGTTATGTCTCCAAACCCAAACCAAGATAACTCATCAGGTTATTTTGTCAGACTTCACAAAGGTCCTCCAGAGCCATGTTACACAACTATGTTCACAGGATTAGTACTAGCTGGGACTGATAAACAGTAGTCGATGTATAAAGACCATGGAGTACACCTTTAAAGATCAGTTCAAATGCTGAATATTTCTACTGGCATCAGACTTTTACAAGCTAGATTAGTGGAACCCTGACACCCAAAGCCAAATAACACACAGCCCGTTAGTATATCAGCAGTTATGCACAGAAGCAGCAACACAATCCTCCTCATATACTACTTAGAACCATGTGTGTGAAAGTGTTTGACAGACGCTTACAAATGACCAGGGTGGCACGTGCAGCACTGACAGCCATATGTATTGCCATGTCTGACAGATGCTGTGGAACACACACACATGTACAGTACAATACTGGAAACCATGTGTGTGGTGGAGGAGTGTTTGACAGTGTCCCACAGCACTGTGAATTAGGAGGCCCAGAGGTCTTAAATTGATGGCTGTAATGTAAGGCAGAAGCTTGGGATTAGCAAAACATTGTGGTTTGTTTAGAGAGAGTGTACAACCACAGTAACCAACTGACACACAGACTGGGACCAACTGACAGAAGCAGGCAGAGAAAGAGAGAAAGAGGTTTTTCACACACTTTTTCAATACAGTTGAATATGGCCATTTTTGAACATTGCTTTGGTATTGATGTTTCTGACTTCTAACTGTGATTTCTAACTGTCAAAATATTAATTACTTTTAAGGAAAGGACAAACTGTCTGGTTTTCTGTATAAAACAATTTTCTACTGCCCAATATATGTTTAGCTGCTCACAAAATACATCTAGCATTATATTTGACCAATGTACATAAATCGATCAAATGAAAGAACTACAAGGGAGAGTGAACAGTTCACTCTTCTATGATGTGCTAATCTGCAAGTGCAACCACTATACTATGTCCGGATATATTTCCAAAACTATTAGAATTATTAATAAAATACGGTCGTGCCTAGCTGAAGCCTCATCATCTCAGTTGTACATTTATGTACTTCCAAATATGGAATATTTGATGTACTCTATGAATGTGAATGTGAATGTGGATGTACTCATGAATGTGGATTGTGATATAAAGTGCTCACATTTCTACAATTGGCTATATATTTGTCACTACTGAACTTTATTATCTACTTGATTTTAAGATGCATGACATTTATTTCACCAATGCCAAATGCTCTATCTTGTAATGTTGACAAAAGTGAAAAATAATTTGTGTATGCGCCCTGTGATTAAAATTGTATTCATTCTTCCTTGGCTCATGCTACAGCTTTCCACCAAGTGTCATGGAAATCAGAGCAGTAGTTTTTCTGTAATTCTGCTGACAAACAAACTGAACTGAAATTATAACCTTCTTGTTGGAGGTAATGCTTTGTATTTCATCATCTCAAAAAAGACAGGAAAAGAAAAAAGTTTAAAATGAGTATAAATAAAAGCTGTGTAATGGTTTCAGTTTAAATTACTCATATAAAAAACCCGTCAAAAATGCATTTTGCATGATGTGTCTTTCAAAAGCTAATAGTATTTAATGGGAGGAGGCCCGGAAGAATATAAAGCTGGTTTGAAGTGTCAGAAAAAAATCTGAATGTTATTGACATATTGTAACTTTGAGAAGCTTCCTTGGCAACTTCACACATACTTTTGAAAGAATTAATGAATAGACACTTTTTTTCAGCTAACACTGTAAAGAGTAAGTTCAGCAGTTGGTGTATGTTGGAAACTGTGTAAACTGGGTGATCATTTACTTGCTTACTTGTTAAATGAGAAAAGTTACCTCCTTAGTGGATTTGTAGTATGTACACTGAATAAAGATGTAAACGAAAAAAATTTTGTTTTTGCCCCCATTTTTCATGAGCTGAACTCCAAGATCTAAAACATTTTCTATATACACATCAAGACCATTTCTCTCAAACATTGTTCACAAACCTGTCTAAATCTGTGTTAGTGAGCACTTCTCCTTTGCCGAGATAATCCATCCCACCTCACAGGTCTGGCATATCAAGATGCTGATTAGACAGCATGAATATGAATGTGAATATGATATATGAATATGGAACAGGTGTGCCTTCGGCTGGCCACAATAAAAGGCCACTCTGAAATGTGCAGTTTTGCTTTAATGGGGGGTCTGGGGAGGTCAGAAATCCAGTCAGTATTGTGTGACCACCATTTGCCTCACGCAGTGCAACACATCTCCTTCGCATAGAGTTGATCAGGTTGTTGATTGTGGCCTGTGGAATGTTGGTCCACTCCTCTTCAATGGCTGTGCAAAGTTGCTGGATATTAGCAGGAACTGGGATGTTTTCAGCTTCCAGGAATTGTGTACAGATCCTTGCAACATGGGGCCGTGCATTATCATGCTGCAACATGCGGTGATGGTCATGGATGAATGGCACAACAATGGGCCTCAGGATCTCGTCACGGTATCTCTGTGCATTCAAAATGCCATCAATAAAATGCACCTGTGTTCATTGTCCATAACATATGCCTGCCCATACCATAACCCCACCGCCACCATGGGCCACTCGATCCACAACATTAGCAAACCGCTCACCCACACAACACCATGCACGCTGTCTGCCATCTGCCCTGAAGAGCGAAAACCGGGATTCATCCATGAAGAGAACACCTCTCCAACGTGCCAGACGCCATCGAATGTGAGCATTTGCCCACTCAAGTCAGTTACGACGACGAACTGCAGTCAGGTCGAGACCCCGATGAGGATGACGAGTATGCAGATGAGCTTCCCTGAGACGGTTTCTGACAGTTTATGCAGAAATCCTTTGGTTATGCAAACCGATTGTTGCAGCAGCTGTCCGGGTGGCTGGTCTCAGACGATCTTGAAGGTGAACATGCTAGATGTGGAGGCCCTGGGCTGGTGTGGTTACACGTGGTCTGCGGTTGTGAGGTCAGTTGGATGTACTGCCAAATTGTCTGAATCGCCTTTGGAGACAGCTTATCGTAGAGAAATGAACATTCAATTCACGGGCAACAGCTCTGGTGGACATTCCTGCAGTCAGCATGCCAATTGTAAGCTCCCTCAAAACTTGCGACATCTGCGGCATCGTGCAATGTGATAAAACTGAACATTTCAAAGTGGCCTTTTATTGTGGCCGGCCTAAAGCACACCTGTGCAATAATCATGCTGTCTAATCAGCATCCTGATATGCCAGACCTGTGAGGTGGGATGGATTATCTCGGCAAAGGAGAAGTGCTCACTAACACAGATTTAGACAGATTTGTGAACAATGTTTGAGAGAAATGGTCTTGATGTGTACATAGAAAATGTTTTAGATCTTGGAGTTCAGCTCATGAAAAATGGGAGCAAAAACAAAAGTGTTGCATTTATATTTTTGTTCAGTGTAAGTGACAAGACAGCAGAAACACACTGTAGCAGAAGCATGATGCCTACAGAAATATTTACTGTCTGATGCAGCTCCTGACTGTTTGTCCAGCCAACTCTCAAGATTCTCACAGTCACCTGTGAAATACCTCTGCTGTGGTTGAGTTTCAACATGGCTATGTTGTCTAAGAATTCTCTCTCCTTATTTATCTAGTTTAACCTGTCAAGCAGACATTGGATGAGAGGCAGGGTACGCCCCAGACAGGTCACCGGTCGACACACACAGAATCACATTCACACTTACAGTCACACCTACAGGCAATTTTAAGTTTTGAGTTCACCAAACACAATGGGTTGTTTGCAGATGATGTCACGTCACTCTTTTGTTGTGGCATGAACTGCAGATGGAGAACCAAAAGTGATTTTCTCCATAGGAAGCACTATAGCACACACTCAAAATACCAATGTTTTGCATTATTTATGGTTGCTCAGATCAATCAAACCAAGAAACCAGAAGGAGTTTTAATTGAGTACCAAATGTTGTTGTTCATAAGGGTGAAAACTGCAAGAAATTGACTGAAAAACACTGGAAACTGAAAGTTTGTTGCTTGGTTGGATCCACAGTACAATAAAAGCTACACACCCTTGAAAAAAACCTGACCATAGTCATCCAAGAGCATTTTGGTACTGAGGTCTTGGACCCAACCGCTAACAAGAAAGTTGTATGCCTTCATACTTTTGTCTGCTTTCATTTGTTTTCTGGAGTAGATTGATGTCTGAATGAGCAGGCAGTTGGTTATATCTACTGCCTCAATAGCAGCAAATCTTTCAGTTCAGTTGAAAAATCCCTCCTCTTGATAACGTAATGGTCACATCCAACATATGTTCTGATTTTTCTGTTTTTACCTCTCTCACATGATTTCATCTAAATTAGCCGAGTAAGAACTTTCCATCATCTCATCCAATGCATTTTTCATTTCCGGCCCTCCATCTGTGAAATTGTCCTCGGAATATAAGTATGTCCACAGACTTATGAATGGTATTGGTATGCTTAGTAACAAAACCATTACCAGTGGTGTGGATCAAACCCACAGTGGGAGTCAACTTGAATGGGTCAACATGCATCAGTCGACCCTCCTTTAAAACCTTGCTCCAGACCATGGCTGAATGTGGGTCTGAGGCTCTTTTTGAAATCTAACTTTTATCTGGTAATTACTGGATGTATTGCTGTGGTTTATCAGGGAAATATACAAACTGCTAACAGTGAGAACCAGGGTAACAGCTGTCTCATATGAAAAGGTCTCATGCCAGTAAATCTGGGTCATATGCATGTCTGGATGTCTGAGCTTCTGGTATGGCTGTAAAAGCTTCATGCAAATGTCAGCATGTTAACATGCTGATGTTTAGTAAGTCATTGTGACCATGTTCAACATCTTAATTTAATGTCTTAGCATGCTAACATTTGCTAGTTAGCACTAAACACAAGTGGCCTACAGCCTAAGATGTACAAATGAAATGCTATGATATGATTATGGCTAGATTGAAAGTCAGAGGATCAACTAAGTTATTACAGTTCATCCTGAGGGAAACATGAATGTCTGAACCAAACTAAAAATCTATCCAGTAGATGTTGAGACATTTAGTCTGGAAGTCTGAAGTGCATGGAACTGTCACAAAAGAGAAAGAAATTCATTCTATATTTGTTAACAACACTTCTACAAGCAATTTCAATTGTTGCCATAAGTGAAATGGAAACATCAGTGATCCACCTTAAACTACTCTCAGCAGACGTATTCTATGAATGTTACTGCACCAGACAGATCAACAAGAACCTACTGAAAACAGCATGTAAAGTTATACAAAACAGCACAGGGAGATGCAGGGTCTTCAGCATAAAATCGAATCAAAAATTACACCGTCTACTCTATGAGAAGGTTATGACTTAAATGAATTTGAAAGCAATTCTTTGATCAAACAAGAACACATCAACATATTTAATCTCTCTGCTCCTTTGGGTGCTGCAGTGGCTAACATAAAACAGTATGCAGTGTGAGCAGCTGAGGCAGATTAGCCAAAACTAACGATGCTCTTTCTCGTTTCCTTCCCATTTGTCAACAGAGAAAGTCACACTTTCAGCTCCTGGAGGACCAGCTGAAGGCAAACTGTTTACACAAACTGCAGCAGAGCCTCATGAATGGGTCCACTGTACTGTAACACAACACTGGACATTGAGATGAAGCCATGCAGACACATGCTGTGGATGGCTGACACACACTCCCATACAAGCACACACACATTCACTAGTCCTCATGGAATTCACAAATAGAGGCCTGTCCTTGGCTTGAAGTGATATCTGCTTTCTTCAAGGCCATACCCATATTTTGATACTCAAAAGTAAGTTTTTGCTTTTCAGTATTTAACTGAATTTAGATATTCATTGTCGCAGTGGGAGATTTGTTTTCACAACCAGTACACAACGAAAAACATAAAATAATAAATACATAAAATCTTCATGTAAACCTTCATGTTCCTTCTAGCATCCCAGCTCGCAAGAGAGTCAGCAAGGAAGTTTATTTATGGCTGCTATGGCAGGGAGGACAAAATTCCTGTAGGAGCAAGCTCTTCCCTATTTTAATGTCCTGTATGTGTGGGCACATATTAGTAATGTGAAAGGTTGATTGCTATTGTGAGTGCTATGTGGTTAATATCTGAGAGACTGGGTGTGTGAAGGCAAACTACTTTGGAGGCAGTGAATGTGATGTCAGTAAATATGCTTTTGTTGGAGATCATTAACATGGTTAAGAGCAGAGGGAACACTAGAGCAGTGTGGGCTGAAGTATGATTTTGTAAAGCAACAACAGCAGGTGGGGTAGACATACAGGAGTTTATTGTCTATAATGAGTCCAAGATACTTGAGACTGCTCACCTGTTCACCTGTCTAACCATGGATGGAGGAGGGGCTGAAGTCAAGAAAAAGGTGAAGTTGCCTGATGATCCTCTAGATGTTGGAGAAGGAAGTGGAGGAAGAACCTCCCTTCAAACCTCCACACACCTGGCTGATCACGTTGTGAAGCAGAGGTATTTTTGTCTGTCTTGTTTGTCTGACACTTTGAATAGATAATGAAATTCTGAACACACTGATAGGCCATTTCAGTGTATTATTTACAGCTCTGGCACCTCAAATCTAGGATTTCAGCGATAAGAGAGCTATTAGACTGTATTTATCTGCAAGCATTTTGCAAAAAAGCATGGATTTAACCTTTTTTGGTCTGTCCTTTTTCTTAACATTTCAGTGTCATTGGTCAACAGATTGAGATAAGCAATCAAAGAGAAAAACTGCGATGAGATGTTGGTTTTAGGTTCACTTCATGATATGACTCCAACAACAGACTAGACAACACTTACTCATCTGCTACTCTGTCAGACTATAAATCTCAATCTGGAAACTCCATCAGAATGTTTGCTTTCTGTTTCACTCTACTCTTCCTTTACTATTTACACTATGGATAGCTATGCAAATTCTTTGTAAGGACATATCTAACATCAAATATATTGTGGGATAGAGTTCCATTGGAAATGAAAATCCTCCAGTAAGGTTTCACAGTCCAATGTGCTTTATGTATTTAGAAATCCTTCACCTGACATTGACATAGTACAATAATGGGCAGAAATCCCATGAGCACAGTTTAAATAGTGAGCTGTAAGTAAAGCAAGCACATCTGTCACTTACCAATCTATTTCAAATAATAAAACCCTGAATATCTTCCTGACTGAAGGACCTTGGAGTTCATATGAAACCTATGTTAGGATCCATCAAATGCAGGCTTCTTTCCTGAGGGGAGAGAGCTGAGAGTGCTGTGCTTGGCTGTTCACTCCTGCCCAACCTAGACACTCTATGACTAGTGGCTTTGTCAGCAGAAACCACTGGCTTCGCGGACCTCCTCCACTCTGTAATGACAGAGCTTGTACCACTATGAGTGCTGGACTTCTGGCTCTACTATATCTTTTCCATATAAAATTCAATGTAAAACAGCATGAGGCTGCACTGCACATGGTATTAGTCAAAGTGAAACCTATGATTAGCGTGGTCATTCTTATTTTCTAATTGGGGTCATGTCTAATAAATAGAATTATCATATATTAAACTGTTCATCATTCTGGATGTGCTCTGGAAGGACATCAAAGACCCCTGCCCTTTGAAGAAATAAGTATCTAAATTTGAATTAGAAATATAGTGTGGCAAACAACGACAGGTTGTTTTTTGTTTTTTTATGTACTCCGTGTTTCTGGGGCACTGATTTAAAATAGTGAAAAAATATTGAAAAATTAAAGTTGTTCTTCTGAGAACCAGTGACATCATTGATTCTTGGAAGAACTACTGGCTATTTCATCTTGGATTTCTAGTCGCCTATGGGTATGCAGATTGTGTGCTTTAGATGCTGTTCAAAAACAAATCTTCCTTCCTTCTTCCTTTTGTCTCACTTGTAATAAGTGGCAAATTTCTCCTTCAATAGTGTTATGCTGGAATCAGACATTTGGGAGTACAAACACATGAGCCAGAGTACATTGCAGAGGAATTACGACATATGGAGGAGGACAAGGCCACCACAAGTCAAGCACTCACAGTTGATGAGGATAGTGATGCAGAGCCACACCGTGCCGAGGACAACTGCTGGCTCCTGCAGTAAATGTGATTTGCGATATAAACAGAAGCGGAGTCGCTGTGCGGCAATGAAATTCACACAGGTCAGGTTCTTTTCAATGAAGTTTAGGAAGAGGCACAAGCTTGTGTGAATTTACACCAAAGTTTCAGGAGTGTGGAGACACATGCTTCAGGATACCGAAAATAAACTGGGAAAAAACACCATGGTCGCCAAAATGGATGGTCTTGCAAATATTGTGTTCATTTTTTGCATACGAATATCGCCTGACAGCCTATTGACGTTTCTTAAAGTGAATTCCACAGGGCAAGAGACTTCAGAGAGACAATAGTCTAGCCTGCGTAGTGCAGGCTATTACAGCATAGTTTCTGTCACCTGTCACCTGACAGTTCAGTTCATCTTGCACATCTGTTGTTTCTTTGAATCCGTGGTACTGATTTGTTTACAATTTATTTCCAGGAGTGAGATCATAGCATTATTCAGCTCACACAATCATTGCAGTGTGCGATAGAAGGTTGGTCATTCATATTTTTTTATATACATACATGGAACATTCAGAGAGTAATGAGGTGATATCTAGCACAATTAAAAAAATGGTATAGCAGATAGGGACTAAATCAATCAGACAGAAATTGGAACAAGATAGTGTATGAGTATCTGAGTGAAAACAACGGTGCAAAATCCAGCTGATCATTGTGTTTACACATGGGAAACACAACTTGATCACTGCTGCCAGTGATGGAAACAAACTGAAGGTTGTGACCAAGATGCTCACAGCAAAATTTGAGATGAAAAAAAGATGTGGGCAAACTGAAACATCTTCCTGGTATTAATTTTGACCAGGGTGATAAATGTGTGAAAATGTTACAGAAGAGACATGAAGAAAATACTTGCAAGGTTTGACATGCAGTAAACCTAGAGCGATAGCTTGTGAGCAAAAACTGAACTAAATTGACCCGATGATGCAGAAATGATGAGTGATGTCAGAAAATACAAAGAAGTCGGTGACTGACTACACATGCAACTGACTTGTTGCCAGACTCTCTCCCTTCCTCTTCACCATCAACACATCAGACTTCAGGCACAACACTGACAGCTGTCACCTCCAAAAGTTCTCTGATAATACAGCCATCAGTGGACGTGTATCACAAGTGAACAAACTGGAACACAGGGAGGTCATTACCAACTTTGTCAACGGGTGTGCACTGAACCATCTGCATATGAATGCCAGCAAGGCAAAGGAAATGGTGATAGACTTCCACAGGAAAATGCCACACACTACACTGGTGAACATCCAGGGTTTGAACATTAGAGATTGTGAGTGAGTACAAATACCTGGGTGTTCACTTTAACCACACAGGACTAACAACACAGATGTCCTGTACAGGAAGGGCCAAAGTCGACTCCATCTGCCGAGAAGACTGAGGTCCTTTGGAGTGTGCTGTTGTATTTCATGATACTGTGGTGGCATCTGCAATTTTCTATGTAGTGGTCTGCTAGGGCTGTGTGAGCTCCGAGGGGGAAAGAAAAGGACTAAACAAAGTGGTCAGGAGAGCTGGCTCTGTCCTGGACTGCCCCCTGGTCAGTATCAGGGAGGTGGGGGAGAGGAGGACGTAAGACATCAATCATGGACAATCCCTCTCACCCCCTTTGGGTTACACACTGCCTTCTACTACAGCCAAATATTTCACATTTTGACTCATCAGTCTAGCTGCCATTTTTCTGCGAAGGGAAATAAGCTTGATGTGTTTTCATCTGCTGCACTAAGTTTGCTTGGCCAACCACTGCGTCCACAATCCTCAACGTTGCCCGTTTCGTTGTGCTTCTTCAAAAGAGATTGAACAGCACATCTTGAAACCACAGTCTGCCTTGAAATCTTTGTCTGGGACAGACCTTGCTGATGCACTATAACTACTTTGTGTCAGTCTTGCCATGGTGTATGACCTGTGACATTAAACGGTCTTACATAACCTCATCTTGGTAGCAGACTTTGGCTGTTCCTCACCCAGTTTTACAGTTTTTGCCTGTTGCTTGAACACTTTTTGCAAAACTTGGCTCACTGTGTCAAAACTCTACACACAAGTATTGTATTGTTTGCTCTGACTATTTCCACAATGGCAAGTTCCTGCTGTTGGGTGAACAGGCATTGCCGTCCACCCCAAGAAGGTCTTCCAGCCATTCTGTAGGAAAATGAAACTGCGAATTGTTATTGGTTTGGTTATTTTTGACAGTAATGTATATACTGTACTTTACTGTATATACCATACACAGTACTGAAACATCTCAATATAAATCACTGCATGTTTCACAAAACTTTGTTGTATTTACACTACTGTACTGTATACTGTACACAGTGCTGTAACATCTCAGTGGTACAGTATTATGTACTATACTGTACTGTATGTTTCACAGAACTACCATTTTTTGTTGCAAAACGAGTGTTAGCCAACTATTGCTTAGCTGAGGCCTATTTGTGGTTGGCTGATTGATGTTCAAGTTTTTTCAGGTGTGTGTCTAAGTATTTCCAATTACCCAATGTGTTCTGTATTTTGAATGGATGTGTTTTCCCAATGGTTCCCTGAGATTCCATCTATGAACAGTGTCTTTTGTATGAAATAGTGTGAAGTGTGCATGAGCAAGTGTGTTGCAGACTTGCAACTAAAGTGCACTTTGGATCAGACTTGTTTGTCCAGCACATCCCACAGACGCTCAACTGGATTACAGTTTTTCTCGATTGCTAAAACACAAAACCTGCTTCCTGTAGCACAAACTTTTTCGTCATTCCCAGAAGCACACACACGTTTCCCATAACCAAAAACACAATTCACCTGTTTCCACACGACTCAATATTAAAAACACTTTCTGCAAAACCTTACACAAAAGTGGCCAAATAAATCATTCATTGCATGTGTTCATTCAGTAAACACATGCTCTCAATATAATTAACTCAAGTTATCATAACCTAAACTCAGAGACCACCCCCTTCTCCAGGTGAAAACACTCAGCCTAAAAATTGTTAACACACCAATCAGAATTGGGGGTCAATAAATAGAGCCTAGAGGCATGTTCATGTCCTTTGGAACAATGAATCCCAACCATGCAGAGGTTGATGCCGATGCTGATGAACCTGTATATGTGTTCAATATGGAAAGGCTGTGAATAAACCCTATTCTTGACATTTTGGTGGCAGTGTGTTGAATTAATCCCTCCTGTGTGTAACAAACACTCATGTAGTCTGTGTTTTGACAGCTTGTGTGTATTGTCTGAGGGTAAAAACTGATTGGGACCCAGAAGTTAGATGTTTGTACTGTTGGGTGTGAGTTTTTAAAATTATGTGTGAAGATTTGAGAAAATGGTGAGTTGTTCCAGGAATTGTGTCTTAGCAATTGAGAAAAACTGTAAGATCTGGGGAATTTGGAGGCCAAGTCAACACCTCAAACTTGTTGTTGTGCTCCTCAAACCATTCCTGAACCCTTTTTGCTTTGTGGCACAGCGCATTATCCTGCTGAAAGAGGCCAGGGCCAGCAGGGGATACTGTTTCCACGAAAGGCTGTACATGGTCTGCAACAATGCTTGGGTAGGTGGAACGTGTCAAAGTAGCATCCACATGGATGGCAGGATCCAAGGTTTCCCAGCAGAACATTGCACAAAGCATCACACTGCCTCCGCCGGCTTGCCTTCTTCCCATAGTGCATCCTGGTGATAACTTTTTTGACTTTTTTGGCAATTTGAGCAACAGTAGCTCATCTATTGGATTGAAGCACACAGGCCAGCCTTTGCTCCCCACGGGCATCAATGAGCCTTGGCCACCCATGACCCTGTCACTGGCTCACCACGGTTCCTTCCTTGGACCACTTTTTGATAGATACTGACCACTGCAGACTGGGAACACCCCACAAGAGCTGCAGTTGTGGAGATGCTCTCTGACGCAGTCGTCTAGCCATCACAATTAGGCCCTTGTCAAACTCACTCAAATCCTTACACTTGCCATTGTCCTGCTTCTAACACATCAACTTTGAGGACAAAATGTTCACTTGCTGCCTAATAACACTAACAGGTGCCATGATGAAGAGATAAGATGGCACCGCACTAGTGGTAGCTTGTTACAGTAGTTCCCGCTCACTGTGAGCTTTTTTTCCTGTTTTGGTTTCGTCTTTTTTATTATTTTTTAATATATGTATTATATATGCTCTTAACTGATTGGTGCACTATGGAGACCAAAGTCGCCGTGTTTGCTCTGGTCTTTCTCTTGTTTTTTTTCACTGTTTTTGACCGTGTCTGGGGACCCCATACGCAACCATGACCGTATTATTTACAGTAGGGATCAGTTGTTGCCGCTCCGTAGCACTGCGGTGCTGCCCCATGAGAGACCCTATATTCCCCGCGAGCTGATCGCCGCGCCAGAAGGAGGAGATACAGACCCGTCCTCCCGTCCATCATCATGGGGAATGTGAGATCTCTTCCCAATAAGATGGACGAGCGGCGCTGACCCGGCACCAGAGGGACTACCGGGCGTGCAGCATCATGATGTTTTCGGAAACATGGCTGACTACGCTGACTCCAGATACGGACGTGGCACTGGGCGGCGTTAAACTGCAGTGGGCCGACAGGATGAGGGAGAGTGGTAAGAGGAAAAGAGGAGGGCTGGCAATGTTTGTGAATGACAGATGGTGTAACTCACTATTAAAGAACAACTCTGCTGCAAGGACATTGAACTGTTAGCCGTTCGCATGAGGCCATATTACCTGCTGCGGGAATTCTCGCATGTTATCGCGATAGCTGCGTATATTCCCCCTCTGCTAACGCGAATGCAGCCTGTGATGTTCTCCACTCTGTCACAAGCAGGCTGCAGACAGAGCACCTACAGGCCTCCTTCTTATCCCTGGGGACTTTAATCATGCCTCTCCATCCTCCACTCTGCCCACTTTTACCCAGTACGTTATGCCAACACCAAGGAGGCATACACTTCATCACCCCTCCCTCCCCAAGATCTGACCACAACCTGGTTCATCTCCTGCCTGTGTACAAACCTCTCATACACAGGCAACCAGCTGCGTCCCACACAGTGAAGAGATGGTCCGCAGGCTGACAAGGCTCTGAAGGACTGTTTCGAGACAACTGTGTGAGAGGAATTTTGTGATTCTCACAGGAGGACATCGATAGTCTCACACACTGCATAACTGACTATATTAACTTCTGTATGGAAAACACTGTACCCACCAGGACTGTACGGTATTTTTCCAACAACAAACCATGGATTAACCCCGACATAAAGAAGAAGGAGAAGAAGAGGGCCTTTGAGTCAGGAAATAAGGATGAGCTGAAGGCTGTGCAGAAGAAACTGAGAAGGAAGGAAGGTCAGAGAGGGGAAAAACACCTACAGGAGGAAGATGGAGGATCAGCTGCAGCAAAAAAAATGTCAGTGGAGTCCGAAGAGGCCTAAAAACCATCTCTGGCCACAAGGTACCTGACTCCCAAGCTGCAGGGGATCAAAAGTGGGTGAATGACATTGCAGGGCTGTTTTGAGGTGACAGACTGGCAGGCACTCTGTGAGCCGCATGGGGAGGACACTGATGGGCACACAGAGTGCATCACGGACTACATCACTTTCTGTGTGGACTCCACTGTCCCAGCCAGGACTGTCCATGTTATCTAAATAACAAGCCATGGGTAACAAAGGACATCAAAGTCATCCTCAACGAGAAGAAGAGGGCTTTCAGAACTGGTAACAAGGAGGAAGTGAGAACGATACAGAGGGAAATGAAGGTGAAAATCAAGGAGGCTAAGGAGAAATACAGGAGGAAGCTGGAGCGGAAACTCCAGCAGAACAACTTGAGAGAGGTCTGGAGTGTATGAGGACCATCACTGGCTTCGGGACGAACAGCAGAGGAGTTGAAGGCAGTGTTGACAGGGCCAATGAATTGAATCAGTTTTTTAATAGATTTGACACTTAAGGCCAGGCTCATCCCCCCTCTGACTCCTCTGCTGTCTGTCCTGGACGACAATCATCAACCACTCCCCACTCCCCCCCTTCTCCTTCTCCTCCTTCTTACACCCCCCCATCCTCTGGTGTGAGCCCTCTTCACACCTCCTCAGACTGTCAGATGGACCTTAAGCTTGGTTTAGGCTTCGGCGTCGCGGCGACGCCGTACCTACGGCGTACACCCTACGCCGTCACTGAGCATTCGTAGTTCTGCGTCGAGGGAACGCGTTGCTCCGCAATTCACCGCCAAGCCGCTAGGGGGGTGCGGCTGTGTCTTTGTATGGTTTCGGGGGGCTCTTGCTGCCGCGAAGAGGAGTTGTAGAGGTGGTCGTACTTGCGTACCTCCTCGATAATTCTTTCTTCGGCTTGGTCCAGTTTTTCTTGTAGCTCTCACCACAGAAACTTTGAAAATGGCGGTGTTGTTGTGCTGCGACCATAGGGCTGTGACTGAACCGAAAATTACGTTCTGAACGGACCAATCACAGTCCTCGACGTTCACGTCACTACGCGTCGACGCAACGCGTAGTCAGGATTTTTTGGAGGTGCGCGTCAGGCTACGGCGTAAGGTCCGCGTAGGGGTCTGCGTCACCGGCGTAGGTACGGCGTTGACGCGACGCAGAAGCCTAAACCAGGCTTTACTCCCCAACCTGAGGACGACTCCCCCACCTGTCACCTCCCCAGTGTGCTTCACTGCTGACCAGGTGAGAAGACAGCTGATGAGACTCCACTCAAACAAGGCTCCAGGCCCTGATGGTGTCAGCCCCAGGGTGCTCAAAGCCTGTGCCCCCCAGCGGTGTGGAGTTCTTCACCATGTCCTCAACATGAGCCTAAGTCTCCAGAGGGTCCCCATGCTGTGGAAGACGTTAGACGTCGACGAAGACGTCGTGCCTCGTTCCTATGCCAAAGACATCACGGCCCAGGGACTCAAAGGACTACAGACCTGTGGCAGTGACCTCCCACATTATGAAGACCCTGGAGAGACTCGTCCTGGAACAGCTCTGGCCCAAGGTCAAGCCACTCTTGGATCCCCTTCAGTTCGCCTATCAGCCCCAACTTGGAGTTGAGGACGCCATCATCTACCTGTTCAACTGTGTCTACGCAACCAGGAACAAGTGACCCCTGTTTCCATCCAGGGGCTCAGAGTGGACATTGTTGAGGATTACAAGTACCAGGGGGTACATATTGACAATAAACTTGACTGGGCAAAGACCACTGATGCTCTCTACAGGAAGGGCCAGAGTCGTGTCTATTTTCTGAGGCGACTGAGGTCCTTCAACATCTGCCGGACCATGCTCAGGATCTTCTATGAGTCTGTGGTGGCAAGTGCTATTCTCTACACTGTTGCTTGCTGGGGGAGCAGGCTGAGGATGGCGGACGCCAACAGACTCAACAAACTGATCCGCAAGGCCAGTGACATTGTGGGTATGGAGTGTGACTCTCTGATGGTGGTGTCAGAGAGGAGGATGCTGACTAAGGTACGGACTATCTTGGACAACGTCTCACACCCACTTCATGAGATGCTGGCCAGGCACAGGAGTACGTTCAGTGAGAGACTCATCCCACCAAAACTCAAGACTGAACGCTACAGGAACTCATTCCTGCCTGTGGCCATCAACCTGTACAACTCCTCCCTCTGAATGGCCCTTGGACTTTTAACTGCCTGATATTATACTGATTCATATTTGTCCAAATTCAATTTTGCACATCCTCTGTATATACTCTATTTATTTTTCTCAGTATATACATTGCGTTTTATATTTTGTTTTATATTTGTTGCATATTTTGTTTTATATATACAGTCGTCCTCAAAATTATTCATACCCTTGCTAATTCTTGTGATTTTTTAATTTAGTGATGAAATGAATGCAATTTTCAAGTTTGTATACCAGTTATAAGTGACCAACAATTGAAAGAATGACAACAATACAAAATTCAAAAAAATCTTTATTTCAGAGGTATTTTATTGATGGATTCCCAAAAAATGGCATGTTCAAATTTATTCATACCCTCGTCCTTTGTCTTTCTTTAATAGTCAATCGCATAGCCTTTGTTCTTTATGACTGCTTCTAGACGATTCTTGTACGTGTCCACAAGCTTCCTGCATGTCTCCTGTGGGATGTTGGCCCACTCTTCCTTGGCGAAAGCTGGGTCAAGCTGGGTCAGATTGGTTGGTTTCCTAGCCATCACTCTGGTCTTCAAGTGATGCCACAAGTTTTCAATGGGGTTCAGGTCAGGACTTTGACTTGGCCATTCTAGGACATTGACATCATTGTCTTTGAACCATTTCTTCACTACCTTGGCAGTGTGTTTAGGATCATTGTCTTGCTGTAATGTCCAGTTGTGGCCAAGCTGGAGTTTCTCAGCAGATTCCTTCACATTTTCATCAAGGATCCTGATGTAATCCTCCTTTTTCATGGTTCCTTGGACCTTGACGAGATTCCCTGTGCCACTGGAGGAGAAACATCCCCATAGCATTATGTTCCCACCACCATACTTGACAGTGGGCACAGTGTTCTTCGGTCTGTAGGCTTCTCCTTTCTTTCTCCAGACATACTGAGTATCCATATGGCCAAATAACTCCAACTTTGTCTCGTCAGACCACAGAATGGTTGACCAAAAGCTGGGATCTTGCTTCAGATGACGTCTATAAAAGGCTAGGCGAGCTTCCAGATGTTTCTTCCTGAGCAACGGTGTCTTCCGAGGTGTACGTCCATGGAGACCTCCTCTGTGCAAAACTCACTCGATGGTGGACCGTGACACCTGTGTCCCTGCCTGGTCAAGCATTTCAATTAGGGCCTTGGTTGTGGTCTGTGGGTTGTTGTTGACCTCTCGGCAGATTTTCCTGGCAAGTTTAGAGGACACCTTACGCTTTCTGCCACGCCCACTGAGGTTTTTAACAGTGATGAACCTCTTGTGCTTGTTGATGATGCTCTGGATGGTTGACACAGGGACATCATACTGCTTGGAAATGGCCTTATAACCCTTTCCTTCACTGTAGGCACATACAAGACGGTGACGTAGGTCCTCGCTGAGCTCCTTCTTCTTGACCATGATGACCAGAAATTGAGAATGACCTGAGCACTTTTCCCCTATTTATACTCTTCTGGAAGGATGGGTTTTTTTTGTTTTTAAATCAGTGTTTAACATTTGGTCAACAATGTTAAAGGGTTTTATTCCATTGTGACACCTTAAAGTAACTACTGGACAAAGATTACCACATTTGGTACATTTTTGTTGAAATATTGTCAGGGGTATGAATAATTTTGAACATGGCATTTTTTGGGAATCCATCAATAAAATACCCCTGAAATGAATATTTTCTTAAATTTTATATTGTTGTCATTCGTTCAATTGTTGTTCACATATAACTGATACACAAACTTAAAAAAAATGTAATATTTCGTCATCACAAGAATTAGCAAGGGTATGAATAATTTTGAGGACGACTGTATATATATATTTCACAATAAATATTTGTCTCAGTATAGATATTTAGTTTTTTATATTTGCTTCATATATATTTTCTTTCTCTTTTCTTCCTTCCACCTGCAAAAAAAGAATAATTTCCCCTCGGGGATCAATAAAGGAATTCTGATTCTGATTCTGATCTGAACATATTCCTCAATAGATTTGATCAATCATCTGTCCCTCCCTGGCCTAGTCCTCTATGCTGCAGCCCCCCCTTTCTGCACCCAGTGTACCCAGCTCCTCCAACGGGAACATGGCTGACTGCTCTGACTCCAGACACGGACCCGGAGCTGGATGGCTTCAAGCTGCTGTGGGCGGCCCCTCCCCCACCTCCCCCTCTAAAACACTCAGCCCGCAGCCATCCCCCGCTGCTCATCTCATCAACCCAACCCCCCCACCCACACCCTCCAGCACGCAGCCCCCCTGCTCCAACCTGTCCCTCACAACAACCCAGGTAAGAAACAAGCTCTGGAGAATCAGGGCGAGGAAGGCTGCAGGCCCAGATGGCATCAGCTCCAGGCTCCTCAAGTCCTGCATGGATCAGCTGTGTAGGATTGTTGAGCGCATGTTCAATCTGAGCCTGAAGCTGGGAAGAGTGCCACAGCTGTGAAAAACATCCTGCGTGGTACCAGTGTCCAAGACTCCGCACCCCAAGGACCTCAGCAGCTACAGGCTGGTGGCACTAACATCTCACCTAATGCAGACCCTGGAGCGGCTGGTCCTTGTTCATCTCTACCCCCCGGTGAGCCCATCGCTGGATCCACTTCAGTTTGCCTACCAGCCTGGCATTGGGGTGGACGACGCTGTCATCTTCCTCCAACACCGAGCTCTCTCTCACCTGGAGAAACCTGGGAGTACTGTGAGAATCATCTTTTTTGATTTCTCCAGTGCTTTCAATACTATTCAGCCTGCACTTCTGAGGGACAAGCTGGAGCACACTGGGGTGAACCATCACCTCACACACTGGATTCTGGACTATCGCGGCATCCGTCCACAGTATGTGAGGACCTGGGACTGTGTGTCCGACACGGTCGTCTGCAGCACGGGAGCCCCGCAGGGAACGGTCCTGGCTCCGTTCCTCTTCACCCTCTACACTGCAGACTTCTCATACAACATACCCACCTGTCACCTGCAGAAGTTCTCTGATGACTCTGCAATCGTCGGCCTCATCACAGATGGGGACGACAGAGAGTACAGAGAACTGACACAAGACTTCATAGACTGGTGCCAGTGGAACTGCCTCCAGATCAATGCAGGGAAAACCAAAGAACTGGTGGTGGATTTCCCCAGATGAACACTCTGCTCTCTGACACCGATGAACATCCAGGGACATTGAGATGGTGACATCTTATAAGTTCCTGGGTGTTCACCTGAACAATAAGTCATTTAATGACACTGATGACAAGGTGCAGCAGAGACGGCCAAAGTGGGACCTTACACATACAGATGTTCAACAGCAAAGTCCTTCCATATCTTGTCTTACATTTGTTAATATACTTTGGAAACATACATACACCCACATGGGGCTTCTGTGTTGACGTGACCAATACCTACTTAATTTAAGACATGTACTAACAGATATCCTGTTATTGCAAAGGTATCAGGTCATCATGACCTTCCAAAAATTGTCAGGGGATATTGCATTACCAAATTCTACCACAAAATGTAAATAACATAAAGCAATCATTTGCAAACCAACGCCCATGTAGTAATATCCTTTACGCAATCATGTGTTTCAATAAGTAGTGAACCTCGCCCCATCTTATTTGTGTTTTTGGAGCATTCCACGACTTTTCCAGTTTTTTGTTGACCCTATCACAATTTTTCAAGGTGCATTATTTTCATAAATAGAACATATATTCAAAATCAGAACAGATAGACTTTCATCTGAAACAATCTCAAAACTAAATTTAAGGACACAACAGTTTTAATACTAAAATCACAATGGGGTTTAGGTCACATTTTGATTCCTTGTTGTCACAAAATATGCAACAGCATGGCAGGAAAGCCCCTCCCAGCCGCCTCTTGACCTCAAGTGACCACAAATACACTTCCTGAGTTGTGGTTGCAGCTGACTGAACTCTCTAGTCTTTCCACACTGAGCTGGACTCTGTGGTTTTGGAGAAAAGATGTAATGATTCAGCTGTGGCTGGCCTCAACTTTACAGGGCTACTTTACACACTGTCAGGGAGTTGGAGGTTGCAACATGAAAGAGTTATTATTGTCTTGGCCTGGGCTGAGCAGGACACCTGCAGTGGGCAAACATCTGAACTTGAAGACAGGAAGAAACAATTTGAGCAACAACTATTTCATTTGGAGACCATTATTGAGGATTTAGGCAACCTCAATACTCCACTTCAGCTCTTTTTACAAATTCTAGGCCATGAAAGGGTTTTTACCATTTCATTGGTCCAAACATTGGTCCTCTTTCATGACCGGAACAGGTGGCAGCCATATCGTTCATCCATGAGATGAACAATAACATATTCAATGTGTGGGAATATATAAATGAAAGCATTTGCTGTGAAATAATTGTGCTGTGATCCTGAGCTGTTTGGAATTCAGCTGTGACTGTTTTAGCAGATGTACTGGCATGAAGAATTCCACATGTGCACATGTGTCTCCTCAGCACTGGTGGTGGGTTCTGGCGCATACATCATCATCATCATTATCATCTCTTTCTCCTCACAGACATATGGTGATATTATTAGGTGTTCTGTGTAATATTTTGAACATTTCAGTTACCATGGAGACCTATACTGAGAAACACGTACATTTAATAAAACATAACATTAAGCTGTATAGAGAAGAAGCTAGTCTGTTTTTTTGTTTTTGTTTATTTTTCAGTGTTGGCATGGTGCTATTTCCCAAACTCAGATTTATTACCACATGCAACTGTTTACTACCTAAGAATCACTTTTACCATTTGAAAATGGAAACAGGGACTACATATTGGTCTGCTGGGCTGAACGCTGGGACTGACTTGAGGGAAAAGTATTTGACCTACTTTTGAGTATTTCTCACTTCTGTAAGACATGCACAGGGGAAGAGGAGGGTACAAGAGAGTAAGCTAATTTAGAGTGAAAAGTGTTTCCAAATAATTTACAAAAAGAGAAAGATGACAATAACAGAAGAGAGGAAAGTAATACTGTGAAATATATAAAATCAGACATACAGTTGGTTCTGTTCTTAAAGGCTGCATTTTGAAGCCCATTCACACTTCTCATTCTCATATCACTCATATCACCTTTAGATCTTGTATGCTTTCATATACACCTTCTGAGGGTCTGTTAGCCACATCACGAATATGCTTTTGTTCCTTTTTCTTTCCCATGATACATGCAAATGAAGGTCAGCCCTTCTTCAGTCCAGATGGTGGTGGTAATGCATCTGAAGAATAACAGCAAACAATCTTGGTGGAGGAGGTCCTGTGTGTCGGTGTTGTTAGTGCACAAACAACCTATCTAAAATAATAATTTCCTTGATAGATATATTAGATTATTTAATATTTCCATCTTTACATGTGTCTTTTTCGGAGAATATTAACTGTATCTAATAAAACAGATATATTTTTAAGCCAAAGAACATGCAGATATGGAAATATTTTTTATGCCCTTAACAGAATCTGCAGGTATTTCGTTTAGGCTCCATCCAGTGCCAATAACTTGCTGGCTGTATGTGGCTGAAACCAAGAGCAAAAAAGTTTGGTAAGCACTAGCTGTAACACATGCGTCTGCCCATTCAGATAATTTCAGTATTATTATTACTTATTCGACCCTCCCCCATCCCCAGAGGAAATTAAGTCCTTAAGCAATGAGAATGCAAGAGGCAAAAATCAGCACATCAAAAAGAAAAAGAAATGATATAACATAAATATTTTTTGTAGAAGAATAAAGAATCCTTTGCAGTGACAGTGAATCAGATCATTGTCCAGTTTACAAAAGTGATTTGTGGAAAAGGAAACCGCATAAATTGAGAGAGTAATGGCAACAAAGCAAGAAGACGAATGAAAGAATGATAAAGAGTACAGTAGATAGGAGCAGACGGCTACAGACACACAACAGCCAAGTGGAAATGAAGGAAACAGCGCACGGGGGGGGGGGTTGGGGGAGGGTGTCAGGAGCAATAGAATAAAAGAAAAGTCTGAGAATAAGAAGAGAGACTGAGAGCAAAAAAGGAAAAGAAAAGGATCTACAGTGAGGGAATGTGAGCTCCCGCCTGTCTGGTTCCCTGCAGACGCCTCCGCCCAGCCGTTCACCTGCCAATAGCAAATTGAAAACAACTCCACACATAATCCCTGGGAACTAAAAATACCCAGCACTTTGAAGGCCCATCCACCACTGCCTGTCAGTCTCCACAGGCCCAATTCCCAGCAACAGATAAAAACACATATACACAAAACAGATACGTGCATTATGCACTATGCACCGTGTGACTGGGATCATTGATGCATGAATTAAAACATGCACACAGAAGCACACATATGCGTTTGCATATAGAATGAAGCAGATTTACATATACCATATGCCAGGGTTGTAACTGTTCATGCTTTTGTCCTTCAGTACACCATGTAACCCAGACAATTACTGTCAAAATAGTCTATTTATGTTTACTGATCACATGCATGTAACAAAAATTATAGAACGCAAGTATTGGGAGGGTGCCAGTTGTTGTAGGCTGGAGTATGCCACTCATCTTCGCCCAATTATCCCACTTAGTCAAGTTTATGTCCTGTTGCTGCCAAATGGCAAATGCAAATGAGAGGCCAGAGCTGGAGGATCCTCCCATGAGATTTAGATCCACTGTTTCCAGGTTAGTTGCAGAGAAAATTGACAAAGTTGTCTGCCAAGACAGTTGTGTGGAAACACTTCAAACATCATTTACGAAGGTATAACCTGAGTGTGTTGATTGGTGAAACTAGACAAAAAACCAGAATAGTGTCTGCAGCGTCACACTGCAGATTTGGACTGTGCTAAATCAATAACCAATTCTATAGGAAGGTTTAATTGCTATCGTACTCATTCAGAGAGAATACAGGATTAAAGCATATGGTCACAGTGCTTGAACTCCATACAATGTGACTTCACATATCAATTTCAGTCAGTCCATTGTCCCTGATGTGTATAATTGAGAAAAACTGTAAGGATTCAGGAATTAACGAATTAACAAATTTCCAAAATGTCATATTTTTGTATTATACGACAGCATAAATTGCAAATTACTGACAAGTACAATGTGAAAATCAAGAAGCAACTACTACTATTTTAAAAAAACTCATTCTTTGCTTACTTATTAAAACCTGATTATGTCTTCACAACACTAAACAAGTAAAATATTTTGAAACAGTACATTAACAAACAAATTAATAATGGAAAAAAGGTAAAGTACTTTTTAAATACCTGCAAATAATAAATGTGTGTGTGTGTGTGTGTGCGAGTGAGTGTGAGAGTGATAGAAAAAATAAAACTAAACCTGGTTATCATCACCAAACTCTGCTTCAATTGGGATCACATAAATTTCAATATCACAAAAAAATTGAAACTGTTAATTCTCATCAACTGGCTTGTTCACAGCTGCAACGAGTTATCTGTGGTACTCTGTCAACTGTCTTCCTTGCTCTGCTTCCTCTTGTGACCTTTTCCATTCTCTCTGCTGGCATTGGATTATTATTAGTCATTTGGCAGATGCTTTTATCCAAAGCATTTGGATAAGAGGCTCCACACACACAGGTGTTCAGAGCACCCCAGATAGCCTGGTTGTAGATGGTGTATATGAAGATGTAGGTGTGAGACATTGAGAATGGCTCAATTCCCCCACATCGGGGAAATTCACTTTCAAAATGAACTACATACGCTATATGTACCTTCCCTTGTACGGATATGACCATGGTTAGATAATTACAGAGGATAACACCCAACACTCTAAATCATGCCTAAGTTGCTATGACTACCTTTAAACTAGAATGATTGGGATTTCTGGATTCGGTTTCCTGTCACAAAGGTTTACCTGTTCAAGGTGAAAATTATGCTACCCTACCTTCAAATAAACAAAGAAACTGTCAAGCTAAAATGTAGATATATTCACTTTGACTATGTTGTGCATTAAATAAATGATCTTGATTGATGATTTTTTTTGGCAAAATCAAATCTAATCCTCATTTCTCACTCTCATTTCCCCTTTATCAGATATATCAGATCAAATACTCAATGAAGTTATTCACCACTGCCAAGGTGGTCGTTTCACTAAACTGGGCAGTCTTTAAGTAGAAAGACACACACAGTTTTGAAATAACGTGAGTTGGTGGTGCTTGGTTTTGGGTCTTTTGCTTGAGCAGGCACAAAATGGCGGCCTTGTCACAGACTTCCGTATTGACCTCACAGGTAAACACAACACTGAATTATGTCTCCATAAACATTTGAGGTGAGAAATTGGCAAAGCAGTAACAGAAAATTGATTCAGATTTGAGAAGCACTGCCTACTTTTCACAGTTTTTGGGAGTTTGGGAGCTGCCCCTCTCTCAATGTGACAGAGAGATGCATCTTGCATTATCCAACAGACTTTTGAGAGGGCAGTTGTGGATGAAGGCAAAATAGAGAGACGTTTAACAATTGTCATTTACTGCATATACTACCCTACTGTAATGATGCAAAGTTGGCTGACTGGCAAAATTCCCTTTAACTAGACTCTAAACAACACAGTAGGGACACAATCACATGCCAAAAGTTGCTGTCCTGTGGATCCCTTGGGTGTGGTGCCACCAAAAGACTCCTTACACTCAACAGAGCAAAGACACAGAAAGTCCAACTCACAGTTTGGCATAAGTCCTGGAAAAACAGTTTGTGGTCTGGAAGATGAAACCAGACAGCAATGGAGGTGACATCCTCATCAGGACACACGCAAAAAGTCCTTTCTGGTCAGCAATGGCCTCCTCTTGTCTAGCAACTCACCAACTTTAGCTTAGCACAGACTCTAAAGCTACAGTTTTCTTCTGGTTATGACCAGGCTATCTACCCCAGCATTCCTCAGCATTGCTCCATCTTTCTCTCCCTTTCTCTACCTCTCTGTCACGCTTGTTCCTCTCATGCCCTGCCCTTTACTGTTTTCTGCCCTACCTACAACCAATTACCACAGGTGACTGATACCTACAGTAACGACCCCTACCATTACCACACCTGGTGGAATGAAGCTGTTACTTTTACACCGGGAGCATAGCATTACACAAAAATACTGTGCTGTAAATTGGGTATCTGCATAGAGATCGTATTGCACAGGACACAAGTAGAAATGCATGGAATAGGACATTTGTATGTATATCAAATAAACGCCTGTGTTTACCCTGTTGTTCGTCTCTCTTTCATGTGTTGCTGAAATGACATAATGGTCATAAACTTCTATATCTGAACAAATTGTAGCCTCAACCTTGGTGCTACACCAACAATCAAGTCAGTGTGTGTGTGTGAGTGTGTGTGTCAAAACACTGTAAAACACCAACACCACACATTTAGCTTCTATTTCACCTCTGTAGCTACCCTTTCCTGATCCTTGAAAATTACCAAGTATATTGTGTTGCTCCTCTGTCTTTGGATTGTTGTTTTGTGATGTCAGCATGATCCGGTTCAAGCTCTTGACTTTGTGCTTCTGTTGCAATGTTATTCTCTCAAAAAATGTTATTTAACTTAACTGAATTTTCTGTCGCCACTATGGCTAGCTAAATTACAATCTTCGTCTGTTGTCTAAGGTTCCTCCAACTCTATGCTCAACAAGTCATTCATGAGTCAGTGGACAATGATTTTTGTACTGTGGCTGGAAAAACATCAGTTATCACTGTCCAATTGCCCTGTGCAATTCATGCCTGTGTCCTTAGCAATCAAATTTCTGTGCACTCTCATTTACAGGCCAATATTTTAGTATAATGGTACACATCTTGTTGTGTGACTGTGGTAAGCAAAAATTGGTGAGTTGCAAGACAAGTGGATGCAATTGCTGATTGCAGAAGGTGTGTTTCTCCCCCTTTCTCAGGGTCAGTTATTTTAAATACAGCATAGTCAAAGTGAACAGATCTACTGTTAGGTTTGACAGTTTCTTTGTTTATTAGTAGGTGTGGTAGTATAAATTTCACCCCAAAAGGTAAACCTTTAATGCCATTAATTACACCTGCAGTGACATGTCAAAATGTCCACTCTAAAAAGGGTCTATGATCTGTTTCTCACTGTTCAACATATGTGTATGACACTCTCTTAAGAGGATGACCTGCTGGGACCTTTGAGCCATCCTGTGTCTGTGTCTGTGTCTGGAGTGGCTGTGGCTCAGGAGGTAGATCGGTGTCCACCGATCAGGAGGTCGGTGGTTCATTCCCTGGACTCAGCAGTCCACATGCCAAAGTATCCTTGGCCAAGATACTGAACCCCAAAACTGCTCCCGATGCTGTGCCATTGGTGTGTGAATTCATATGTACGTTGCTTTGAATAAAAGCGTCTGCTAAATGACTAAATGTAATTGTAATTGTCTCACACCTGCACCCGTATCTAAACCATCTACAACCTATCTGATGTGCTCTGCACACCTGCATGCCCTCCAACCAGTGCCACTCAGGATGTTTAGACCCCTGTCCAACCCAATACCAGCGGAAATAATGGAAGAGGTCACAAAAGAAGAACAAGGTCAGTTAACATACTCCCACAGAGAACACCTTGACTGATTTACTGAAATTATACAGAAAGTGGTGAGAAAATGTGATTCAGTTTAGTGACTTGCAGATGTTGGGTTGAAACTAGTAAGAAATTAAACTGTGACAACTCATTTCAGTTTAGTGGCCTGCTTAACACACTTATTAACTTGTAAAATGAAGTGTTACAGCATTATGGCAAAAAATATTGTTTTCTATAATTTTGTTGGTTTTTTTTTTGACGTCCTGACAATGTACTGAACCATGACCCCAAAACAAGGGTACATACTGAAAATACATGGAAATAAACACAAATTCTTGAGTAAGTAATTAATATTAATTTCCTTCATGGTTGGAACTTGAATTTATAAAATATGAGTAAAGGGTTTTTTATGTAGATGTCCAGTTTACAGCAGACTTCAACAAAACAGAAAATTTGTTTTTAACTGGCTGTAAAAATATCAACAAAGAGAAAGACTGCTACTAAAGCCAAGCACATAATATTTGGGGCTTGTTTTTGAAAGTACCACATGTTGCAGGGCTGGTTTGCAAGGAACATATTCATAAATAATATTAATACTAATAATAATAATAATAATAATAATAATAATTAATTCATACAAAGCACCTCAGAAATAATTAACAAATCAGCAATTACCTTCTGCAATAATAGAAAATAATAGAAATGAGTATATTAACAAATCCAACAAAAAGCATTTTTGTTGTTGTCAAGCAAGTGTGCTTAAGTTGGTCTGTGGAGATGTTCTCACAGTGATGAGAAAGGCTAATCACAAGCATCACTACAGCTAAAAACAAAACTAAACTGGATGAGATGCAAGGACAAATGTGCTTGGAGTTTAGAGTTAATGGTCTTTGGTGGAGTTTGGATACCCAACAAGCAGTTTTCACAAGACCGCATTCTGACAGAGAGGGTGTCATGCAGGCAAACTTTGGAAATTAAAGTTAAGTCAAGTGCAACTGGAAAAAGAGGTAACACTGTGCATTTTCCTACTCTGCAAGAACAAAAGCCTGCTATGACATCTGACTACGCTGGTGAGTGTGCAAAACTCCTGGCATTTGGTGAGAGGTTCCAGGACATGAAAAGCAAACAAACAGAACTGCTGATGCGCTGATGTGCTTGACAATCTACAACATGAAGTTACTGAGCTGCAAAGCAATGACAACTTCAAAGAAAGGTACAAGGTTCTTCCATCTGCTCAAGTTCTATAAACTGTATGTTCATCTGAGGAGATGTGCACTGAAGTTTGCAACATTTCTGCAAATCCCTTTTTTTACATCCAATGCCAATGTTTTTCTTTAATTACTTTCATATTCTATGCTATGCCCTGCGATCGGCTGGCGACCGGTTCAGGGTGTACCCCGCCTCTCGCCCATTGCTAGCTGGGATAGGCTCCAGCCCCCCGCAACCCCGAAAGGGATACGCGGGTATAGAAGATGAATGAATGAATTAATATTCTATGCTATATAAAGGACATGCCACTTCTTGCAATGGCACTATACACTGGCACATTACTTGACTCAAGTCAGACTGAAGTCAAGTAAATTGAGGACTTGAAACTTGTCCATCCAACACTGATAAAAAAAAAACCCTCAACTTGACTTTAAAGCTTAACTTAGACTGCAGATAGATGACTCGAAAAGACCTGACATTTTTTAAAAATATTTGTATATTTCAAAATACTGAAAAGGTTCAGGTGATGTCTAGTGCAACATGTGCAAACCTGCCAACCTACTAGGATGCAGTTGCCGTACAGAGGCCAACACATGAGACAGCTGTAATGGAGGGGGCTAGTCCAAAAATAATGAAATTGATTCAAGGATTATGCTGTCGATGATGGTAGTAAGAAGAGAACAGCTAAGCTAGTGAACCCAGATGCAGACACAGACAAAGAGTCAGATATGAGATTTAAGGTTCTTTACTGCTGGGCAAAAGAAATGGGATATGAGCAGGGGTTGAGCCAAGCAGAGAGGATCTGGGGAGAAACTGAGCAGGGGTATGAGACAGGGGAACAGGGCTGACAAGATGAAGGGAGGACTGCAGGATGAGGACTGCAGGGAGAGGAAAAAAAGGATTAGTCAAGGTAAAGAGGCAGCAAGCAAATGTGAAGTAGAAAGGCTGGAAATGCAGACCGACTGAGCAGGTACTGAAATCTGGTGGGTGGATGTGGCAGAGCTGAGTCTTTGTAGGAGTCTTGAGTACAGAAAAGGATGCAGCAGGAGGGGCTCTGCTCAGGGTCTGGCACACCTGTCTCCACTCAGGCAATCAAATGTCACAGACACACAGAAGATAAAGAGAGAGGGTCCCAGGGAGACAGGAGGATACAGAAGATCAGATTATGTTCGAGGGTCAGATGTAAGTGAGATTGGGTGCCTGGTGCCTCAACCTAACCAAAGTGCGACCATTATATAGCACTCACCAGATGTTTATCATTGATCTCAGCAAGATTTATTTTGAAAGTTTAACCAGAAGTTGGTAACTGGACGTTCCATATTTATTCATACCAACTTGACTGTATAGCCCTGCATGTTGAAAAAGAATGCTTAAGTGAATGGGCAGACTACTCCATCTCTTCCCTGCCTGTTTCACAGGTTATCAATCTGGGCGATGGAGGTCGGTATATTGGTGTGTTGTTTTATGTTATTCAAATTTCAATGCCCTACTCTTGATTGTTGTTCATTTAGGAAGCTGGCTATTGATGGCCATAATGTCAAGTAGCCTATCAGTAAAATGTATAAGGTGTAAGCAGGCTGCAACATTTTTTAATGTTGAAAACACAACTCAGACTCAGACATGCTTGAGAATTGCACGTGTGACTTACTCCCACCTTTTCAACAGTATTTGGTTAATGTAGTGCTGATTTCCTTCTGATACATGGTTAGTATATAGTACATAGATCTGTGGTTCTCTTTTAATATGAACTTGACTGTACCATAACAGCAGCCTGTGAAAGTTTGGTGTGATGTTAACTTTGGCCTCCTCCTGCTCAATGAAGGCTGTCAATTGCTTGCTGGGATGCCACCCTTGCACTGTTGCTGTATGGCAACCAGGCAATTAGAAAGCATGGCACACAACACAAACACACACACTGTGATGTGTAAGCATGCATAGTGGCAGCCAGGCAGATAAGCTCTACCTCATTACTCAGCGAATTACACACACCATTGTGACCACAGTTCCAGCAGGCTCTGCTCAACCAGCCAAAAGTACAACCCGAGGGTGAGCCCCGGCAGCCAGAAACACTGTCCAAACTTCCATCCAGCATGTGAGCCGCACCACAGCTTGTGCACCAAACCAAACAGTCCTTCCTCCTGCACTCCTGTTAAGACTATCATCTTACACAGGACTTGTGCCGTTGCTGTAAACAACACAGAAAGTGCTGGAGAACTTGTTATTCTTTTAACTCACTTAATCGTTCTCTTTCTCTCCCTTCTGTTACACAATGCTGCTTGGCCACCGTGGCTGAGCAGTTCAGATGGCAGCAGCGTCCAGGTCTTGCGTAAGTGAACAGAAAGCGGGCTCTCAACAACAACCCTGTGGTGAGGTCCGTCACTCTGGCAAATACCCTGAGGTCTTAAAGTTTTCAACTCTCCCTGCAGCTGCATTCTCTCTCTCTCTGACCATTCCATCACAGGAAAAGAGAATTTCAGCTGAATATGGAGGATCCTGATCAAGAATCTGAGACAAAAATAACAACTGTGGGCTGCAGTCATCACAGTTGAACACTGGCACTTTACAGACAGAAATGAAAAATGATGGTCAGTTCCCATGTCTTCAGCAGCAATAACACCAAGACTGCAATTTCCATTACTACCCTGAAAAGTATAAAGATCCATCAAAGTGACAATGATATAAGCTGAAGAAAACACAAGGCTACGAAAGAGTTTCAGCTCCTGGAGAACAGAAGACTATTTGTTCCACTGCTTGGATTTGATGGAATTGATACAAAATGTGAAAAAAGAACAGGTCTGAACAGGCCTGGAATTTTGTGATTTTAGGGGCAAGGTCACTTGGCTTCCAGCTGGGCTAAATTTTTTTCAGGGCATGAAAGCCACATGCCAGGGCATCAGCGTCATAAGTTTAAAACCCAATTTCTGATTTTTAGATAGATGGATCCATTTCTAAAAGCATCATTAATATCTTTTTAATAAACAGTGTAACACTTCCTACGGAGCCCCTAAAGGGACATGAAGAAAAAAGAAGGGAAAACAAACACAAAAAAAAGTTTCTGGTCACCATGATGACAGATCACACGCGCTCCTTATCATGTTGGCTCGAGATGCATAACTCATGCACTCCAGATACGTATCTCGTGCGCTAAAGATATGTATCTTGTGTGCTCGAGATACGTATCACGTTAGCACGACATAGCATTTCCGGTATTCAGCTCATACAGCGAAATGTGGCTAACACAAAGTGTTGCTTATGTTTGGCTTTAGTTAGCATAAAGAGCATGCAAATAAGTAAATGGCAGAATCACGTACTTACCTTGTCATCCTTAAACTGTCTAATTATTGTGTCTGATATATTTAGTGATTTTAAGAAAACATACAGGTCCACTCCTGCAGCCATCTTGGGCTCTAGAAGCTGCAGCTAACGGAGCAGTGTATAAACTGAATACCGGAAATGCTATGTTGTGCTAACGTGATATGCATCTCAAACGCATGAGTAACATGTCTTGAGCTAACACGATAAGTTTCTGAAGCGCACGTATTTTGTATTGTCATTTTCACAAACAAGGGCAGGTCTACACAAAGGTTGAAAGTAACATTGATTTTGTGTCATTCAAATTCATTGACAGTCCCTACAAAAAATCCCTGCAGTTGAGAGCGAGGGCTCAGAGGTGAGATACATGGCGCAGGATAATGGACAAAATTAACACTACTGAGAAGGCTATGTCCTTGTAAAGCCAGCTACTGATCAGGCCAAAGATATTCTGGCACTGATAACTGAGAGGCCTGAGAGACTATTCATTCAATCAAAGGGGTAAATTATGCGTCTAATCTAGTAACCCACTGGCTGACTACTATCTGAGCTGGTAACTAGCATGGCGAGGCTAGTAACTAGCATATCAGGGCTAGCTGCTCATGTGCAGTAACTGGGGCATTCATGCTGTATATTTCCAATTTCAATGTTACTCAATCATTATTTACACTGTAAAAGTGTAGCGTGATGCACAGATTTCTTTCTTCTATTTTCTATATAAACTGTTGTTATATGTTGCAGTATAATGCAATACATATATTTCTCAACACTGTTACATATTTATATTCTAGAATGGAGCAACTGTAACATGACCCAATTTCCCAGTGAAGTATTTCTGACTCATTCTGACATTAAACCTACCATTACAGTACCATCCATTACACTTACACCTACACCAGTTGGTTTATTCATTCAAGCCTACCTGTCAAGTTGCCTTTTTCTTCTCTGTGGGTTATGAAGAATCTTCTTTGTACTACAAGTAACTGCAGTTATGTTCAAGTGCCAATAAATGTCAGCAAAGCCTTAGTAAGCCTATCGGGCCAGTCAACAATCGGCACAGCTGCTGGGGCACTTCAGATAAAATTTCACTTATTGAGAGTGGTGAAAACAGAATGTCCTACTCAAGTACAGATAAATTCATAAATTGCAGATAAATTACCTATTTCAAAGTACAGTGAAAGTAAGGTGAAAAAAAAGTCAAACTTGTTTAAATTGTTCAAAAGTGAACGATTACTTTTCTCTTTGCTGACTGATGATTCTCTGTGAACAGCTCCACAAATGATCAGTTTCCAATTCAGTTCAGTTTCTGTTGCTTATGGACTCTGTAATGGATGTGATTTGAAAGGCTTGGGGATGCACCACTTACAGTAAGAACATTCTTCAGTTTTGTTTGTTTGTTTTCTTTAACAAGAATAGGTTTTATTTTATACAGGAGGACAAAGTTCAAAAGTTTTAAAAAAATCTTGTTTAAGCCCATTAGCATTCATCCTCAAACAGATAGAAGCATGTTTTATTTTTGACTCCAATCTGCAAATAAAATTCAAACAGAAGGAAATGCTAGCCATATCAGCGGCTAATCTAGTTAGCTTCATGATGCTAGTTACCAGCCTGGGCACGCCAGTCACCAACCAATCCAGTGGCTGATCCAGTGGGGTGCTAGATTAGACGCGTGAGTTAGCACTCTGCTGAAATTAATTGTTGGCTTCTCATTTCCAGTCGCTGGGTTCTCATCTCCCATCGTTGGCCTTGCAGTTACCGGCGCTGGATTATCATTGGCCAGATCAGTAGCTGGCTTTGGCCAGGATATGGCCTCTTAATTTTGTCCATTATCCTCTGTCATAGAACTAACCATTTGCGTGAAATTGAGCGAAGATGCCTCTGAATCCAGAGTGGATGTCTGTTGTATATCCAACTCAGATATAAAAATGGATACTAGAACCAGATACTAGGAAACTAGAACCTAAAAACTATGTAGGCAAGATGGAAGGTACAGCTGAAAAAAAAACAAAACAGTGTGTCTCTCCCCCTTGTGTCATCATCAACCAGGCGTGCTAGACCCCTTACACAGTATGATATCAGTCATTTCTGTTTGAAAAGAAGGCAAACTATTAATTTATGTAATTAACATGTCGAGCCAAAACTACTTTGGCCCATCCAAAATTGAAATCCTGCCACTGTACCTGTAATTTACTACTCCTTTTTGACATATACTCAATCGATAGCAGTACAAAGACTTGACTTCATTGAGTTTTGTAAATATATGCTTATTCTAAATTTGATGCTAGCAACACATTTGAAACGAGTTGAGACTTGGGCAATAAAAGACTGGGAAAGATGTGGAATGCTCCAAAAACCCCCGTTTGGAACATTTCACAGGTAAACAGGGTCACTAGTAATAGGTGATGGTATCACGATAGGATATTATTACATGGCCTCGGGAACACTTTGTAAAATTGGTAAACATAGTTCATTTTCAAATGATTGCATTCTGTTTTTATTTATGTTCTACATGGTGTCCAAACTTTTTTGGAATCAGGGTTGTAGAAATAAAGTGTTTTTTTTTTTTTATTTCAAATTTTTACACACTTCCCTGCATCTGTGCCTCAACAAAGTAATTGTTTGGACCTCATAGTACACATGTATGTCAAACTCAAGGCCCGCGGGCCAGTTTTGGCTGGCCCACGATGGAATTATCTTTGGCCTGCATGATAATATCTAATTATTATTAGAGCTGGTCCGCCGGCATATTGCACGCACCACTAGTACTACAAGTCCCACAATGCACTGCCAGTGCGTTGGCACATCAATCAAGGGCCCGCAAATGTGAGTCCCTGCCCCACTCGTCCAGCAGCAGCCTGATGGAGCTCGTTACCTGTGGTCAACTTTCAGCTACCCTCTCCTTGAAAAATGGCTAAACGGAAGGTGGACTTTGAAAACAGGGGTTTTCAAGGCAGGTGGGAGGCAGAGTATGTGTTCACGGATATGAAGAACAAAGCTGTTTGTCTTCTGTGTGGAGACAGTATGGCTGTCATGAAAGAATGTAATGTAAGAAGACACTATGAAACGAGACACCATGACAGGCAAATTACTCTGGAAAAGCTGCATAAAGAGCCAGAAGAAATGAATGCAACTGTGCAAACATGTTGAAGTGTTGCACTCTTTGGGCATGTTTGTTTTTTGTTTGAATGAAATAATTTTTTGGCTGTTGGCCTGTGTGAAAATGTTTTCACTTGAAATTACTATGGAAAGCTGCAGATAAAGCCATAAGAAATGAATGCAACTGATTTTTCATTTATTTAATGATTAATGTTGTTTTATAGGCAGTAACTTATAGGCTGTGTTAGTTCCAGGTTCAATATGTGCAATATGGTCATTTCAATCAGTTTTCAATAAACATTGAACCAGTCCGGCCCTCGACTTGGAACAATTTTTTTAATTTTGGCCCGCTGTGTATTTGAGTTTGATACCCCTGTCATAGTAGATCCTTACTGACTGCTAGAATGGCAGCAAAAAAATAGACTTGTACTACATCACCTGACTTTCTACTTTGCTTCCATCACAATGATGTTGCTCCATCACAATGATGTTGCTGCCCAACAACAGATAATAACAGGTAATAACCTGCCTCCCCAGACGGCTGTTTTTGTGTCTGGTAAAAACAACATGAGTTGATGGAGTATTCGAGACTTTGGTTTGTTCATGCATCAAAGCCGTGCATGGGTCAGTGATTTCAATAATAGGTTGAAAGAATGAGTGCATGATATATACTACTATAGGTACACTGATAGAAATTATGAAAAATCGGTATCTTTATTTGTCAGAAAGGTCTCGGCCTACTCTCAGTGTTGAATCGTTCCTGATCCCCATGTGTGTTTGTGTGTTCGTGTGTGTTCATGTGTTTGGCCGTTTTAACAAGTCTCTGTTCACAAACCAATAGCCGCCACAAGACTGTGTTTATTTAGAGAGGTGCAGGGGAGAATAGCCAGAGGTTTCACCCGGCCCAACTAAACACCATCAATCACACACAGATTCAACAACATTCACAGTGGCTCAACACATCATAACACACAAACACAAACACAAACAAAAGTGTTAGCAAGGCAAACTAACAAAGAGCCATGTGCCCATACCTACTCTTCCACTTCAAAACATTACACGCACACACACACACACACACACACACACACACACACACACACACACACACACTCCATATTCTTCTTATATCACACAGTCTTTCACAAATACACAGAACACAAGAAGAGCGGGGCCCTCTAGTCTCTCAGAGGGGGTCTACATCAAAAACCTGTTTCATGAAAAAACAAGCAAAGACATGGCCCCTACATAATTTTTGTTATTACAACTTAAAACCTTGCGCATTCTACCTCTGGATTCTCTAATTGATAAAACAATGATGATTTCCGCTAGCTTCTAAGGGAAGCTTACAATAGCAGGGCTGCTATGAATGAGAGATGAATGGATACTGTTGCTAGTTGTAACAACACTTTCACAACAAAACTTTGGAAAGGAGGACCAATAGTTATGACCTGATACATTTTGTGAAGAAAACTAAGGCATGTGAAAGACATGCTCTTTCAGCTGATTCTGAACAACACCAGAAGAAATTGGGGTGACCACCTATGCAAGTAGGGTTTGCTATTATTTCAGTACTTTGTCACGAGTCTATGATGGAATATATTCTTGAACTGACTTGGCTAAGAAACACGGTACTCTACAATATGCTACAAGCTCACCGTCTTTCACGACTTGATTACACTGATGATACACCACCCACCTGACAGTGCCAACAATATCACTCATCTTTCTCTTCTCCATCTTTACAGTGCTTCACAGTAGAGCTCTCTGTGCTACTGTTAGTTCTACTATTACTCAACATCTCAAAACAGGTAATAGAAATTGTTAAATTTGAGGGTGCCCTAGTGGCTTATAGGTTAAGCTGTCGACTACATACCACAGCGTTCCCAGTTCATGTCCATCCAAAAACCTTTGTGTCAAGTTAGCACACATCTCTCTCTCCCATTGTTTCCTGTCAATTCTCTACTCTCACCATTCTCTCAACACACTTGTCTGTTTGCCGGGATGTCCTGACGCTGTGACACAACACAAGATAAAAACAGCTAATTCCATGCTTAACCTCATTCTTGATGCTCCACTTCTGTTGGTACAGGCCTTTATCACACTGACATTGTGTACTGCTATCCCAGTAAGACAATGGCATCAGATCTCAGCTAGCTACCTGCAAGCTACAATTCTTCTGGAAAGTAAAGTTCATGTGACTTTCCAGGCAACTTACACATGCTATGACGTTAGTAAGATTTCATTTTGTGCATGTTGATGAGATACTTTGCCAGTGTGCTGATCATTAACTGCTGATTTAAATCAAAGAAAGGATGACATGTATGTTTCTTTGCGCTAAGAATATGAACATACTATATGACATAAAAGAACTTGTCCGTCATCAGATTGGTTTAGCTTTTAAGTTCATTCTCAACTTAGGGGAAAATAGTATTTTGACAAAACAGTATCAAAGTGAATGTTAATGCTTTTTTCTTAACCTTCAATCACATCAGATTGTCCAAAGCAAATTAGTTCACACAAGAAAATGTCTAAATACAGAATTAGAGACCCACCAATGTAATCTGCTCTATCAGTGTTGGGACCTACACTGATCTTATCAGGGCATGGCTTATTCACACATTAAATACAGTTTCTTAGTCAACATCATTGTAAAATGTTTATTTCCATGTTTCCAGTGTCAGTTTAATACATTCAGTCAAAGTAATCAGTAGGGGCAGCTTACCTGAGTCGAGGTACTAGAATCAATTCTGGGAGCTCTGGACCTCCTTTATTACTGGCCTCAAGGTATGTTCCTAGTCATGTTTTTTTGCTTGGGGTGGAATTCAAACAGAGGGCTGTTGTCCAAAGCTCACACTTTGCCAGAGCAGTACACACACTTGCAGACACATGGCATTAACTGTCCAAAGAAATTGGGCTATGTCTTTCAGTCTTTCTGCTTCATATTAAAAAAGTGACACATCCCTCCAGCAAACTCTTCAAAGGGTTGTTTGAGGCTGATCTGAAACAAGCAACACTGTCCTGCATCCCTTTGGTAATTTACACACCACAGGAATGTCTCTTCATACAGGTTATACCTGGACTGACAACAGTTCACTATGCAATGAGATTGCCAGCACTAAGTTTTTTCATTGTTCA
The DNA here is from genome assembly GCF_051107435.1 of Chaetodon auriga. Lineage (NCBI taxonomy): Eukaryota > Metazoa > Chordata > Actinopteri > Chaetodontiformes > Chaetodontidae > Chaetodon > Chaetodon auriga. The sequence continues at coordinate 1,651,271 of NC_135081.1, forward strand.
AGCTGATCTACTATTTCACTGTCCTTCATTTGCTACCGTGAAAGCTCTGATATTTGAGGGGGCATTCATGTTGCAAACTTAGCTGTTTGAAATCTCTCACGGAATGCATTTACTGTGATTTTCCTCACACAAATACTGTTAAAAAACAGGTTAAATGTGTGTAATGTGGAAAATTGTTACCTGATGGGGAGCTAATTACTGCCTTTGAATTCAGCTCACTAAATAAAAGCAGAGAGCAACATGTGGTCCACATTTGCTTTGTAAATAAGCAGTAAATCTCTGGCTCACCATGTTCACTCCCTGTAACAAAAAGCCCGTCTTTAAATGCTGTTTGAAATCCTTGCCAAACTTATTAGTGTTCTGACAGGATATTTACAGCAGTGGGCACTATGTGTCACTGTCAGATGCAGGGATGCAGGATTGGTGCTGTGATATGCGTGTGTGTGTGTGTGTGTGTGTGTGTGTGTGTGTGTGTGTGTGTGTGTGTTTCCAGGGCCTTTCCAAACCAAACAGAAGTGTAAATCAGATGCTACACATCATTAAAGACAAACACTGGCAGTGAAAAGGGTTTCATCAGTGACTGAGGGGACTAGTCAGAGTGTGTTCAGCCATGCTGAGCAGCCTTCAAGGATGGATCTGCTTTATCAAGACATTTCACACCATTACACCCCTGATCTACCACAGGAACAACACAACCCTGCTACTTTGACACTTTCTAAGTAGTATCTATCTCTCAGTGTGTGTGTGTGTGTGTGTGTGTGTGTGTGTGTGTGTGTGAGATAAAGTCAACAATATCTGCCAGAGTATGAAGGACGCTTTGAGCAAAACACACCTCTCAACAAATCCTACACAAAACCAAAAACTGTCATTGAAGGTTAAAGAAATAATGACAAGTTTTCCATAATATTTTCCTAGGAATTTTGTTAATATGCAACTTATGCTACATGGGAGCTTCAAATTGGACATACAGTATGTGCACAATGTTTCGCAGTTGTTGAGGCCGTCTAGACATGATCAGTGGTATAAACCCTGGTCACCACAACATGTATCACAGAGTGCAGAGGCAACAGCTTGTATCGGGTTAATGTCACCAACATGCAGCAGGTAGTAGGAAAGCTCTGGGAAATTTGAAAAACATAACAAGTAGCCTTGCAAAGACTGATTGTGTGTTACGTATTTCAGTTTTAACAGAAAGGAAGGCATGCTTTCTGCCTTGGAACATAAGTAAAAAAACTGACAATCAAGATGGGGCTGGGTGAACAAAACCATTTTGCTCCTTTTTTTCCATAGTTGGTTTCAGATTATGCCACTGGCTGTCATTCCATTGGTCACACATTCAATGTAACAGACAAACAAGGTCAAAAATGAAACTGATCTAACGGGAAGGTGAAAAATCCCAGCGGCATCTAAATCCCAAGATAGCACTGCTGCTTTCTCCATAGGAAAACTGACTGAATAAGATTATTTCTGCAATACCAATAGCAACTACAGTATGATCAGTAAGTCAGTAAGTCATACCAATATTTGAGTATAAGATTGTGCTTTCAGTGGATTTCTATCAGTTTCAGTGGATTCCTGTAGTTTTCATTGTTAAAAAAGCTTCAGACATCCATATAAAGCACTCAAACCACTTCTACAGCATTATTTAATGATTTTATTTGAAATGAATACATTCCAAAGTGTATTTAGCTGAATTTGGCTCAGCAAAACAATAAGACTTAATGATACGGTTAAGATCAGGTATGCAAAAGCATTTCATTAAAGTTCGGGAATGGTCATGGTCATTCTTCAGCAATAAAAAGAACTACAAGAGACGGAATGTGAAGACAGACACACGGGCGCAGCTACCAGTCACCAGTGTGATACCTTTACATCCTTTTTTACACTGCACTATATACAATGAACATGACTACTTCCTGCATGGATCCTGAATGTTCTGACTGAGCATAATCACTGCTGCAATTCAGTATAAACATACTATTTGCTCCTACCATTTCACTTCTATCTGATCAGTGTTAATCTGCAGGAGGCTCTCTGACTCACCTTTCCTGGACATGCTCAAAACTGTATCAGTTTTGGTCAAGACATATTCAAGTTGCTCTCTGATATATATGGTTGTGTGTTTGAACCTGATCCAGAGACTACACTGTTGGGCTTTCACCACAGTGTCTCAGTGCAGAGCACTATTATGTATTGAATGGTGACTGCAAAGAAAGTAATACTGTGCTTCAGCTCAAGACCTGCTTAACTGAGCTCTCATGGCATGATGGGCAGCCTTTCTCTGATTTTTTTCAGATATTTGGCAGCCATTTCTGGATCGCCTTGCTCAGTATGACACTAAACCTGACCAACAACAAAATCCATAGTTTGGCGTCTGCCTCTCTCATTAAGTGCCAGTGTTAAGGTGTGTTTTGCTAGTGCTTGATTCTTTAAATATGCTCTGTTTCTTTTTCATCCTGAATCCTGCATCTCTGTTTTCTCTACTGCACTATGGGAAATCCCAATGAAAATATTATTTGAAAAATAAACATTATTTGCATCATCAAAAAACCCAAAATTATACTGTTGATCAATAAGAGTTTGGTATAAACATGACACTACCCTCAGTTATATTCCTATCAGTACATAACATTAAATGACTGCTGTGTTTCATAAATAAAATACACATATTCGAATGTAGACTTTATCCTGTAAATATGAACAGAAAACTAGTCACTTGTGTAGGCAGTGTTATATAGATACCCAGTCAGAGTAGATACAGCACACAGTGAGGTCAGTGTGAAGGAAGCTGGAGCTCCAAACAGTAGCTTTCCAGAGACGTACAATCAGATGTAGGGTACACGGGCCATAACACACAGGCATTCTGTCCACTCAGCTCCATGTCAGACACACAAACAGTGAAACACTGTGTCGGCCAGTCTACGCTATTAAGACTGCATTTTACAGCTGAAGCACACACAGCCATTCACACATACACAAGCAGCAGTGAAGGTGATACACTCCTTAAGAAAATCTTTGTGAAATTATAACTACTGATGATTTTCACAGCATCTAACTAAGGCTGTGATCAGGGGTATGGTTCTCCCGGCTGCTGTAATCATAACAAAGAGCAAAAAGTGAAAGGGCACGTGGAGTATTACACCATTATTCTTGCTTTCTGTCCAGGAATTCCTGCACAGCACCACTTTCAAGGCATATTTTTATACTGACATTTTAAACTCAAGTTAAGAAGTTTTACTCAGATGGTAGTGGAATGTGTTCGACATGTCCAAAGTGTCAAATATCTGAAAAATCTGTGTTCAGAGAGATTGGTGTTCATCTTTTGCGGCAACAGTGGATTTTTTTCTCAAAAAGAGAAACACAAAAAGGAGAAACTGAGTGAAGCCAACAAATTCAGCATTCAGTGTAGATAACAATTTCTTCGAGGAGAATAAGATGATTAAAGGGGTACTCCAGTAACTTATCATTGTACTACCATTAAGTTGGAGGACTCATGAGAGTCAAAGTATGGTCAAAATATCTTGACTTTTAGTCCCAAGTGTTGGTCAAGCTTAAACAATGCTAGTTCCTACATTTCCCATGATGCAATATACCATTTTTTCATTTGATCCTACATGTCTGGTAAACACCCATATTTTTCAAACACCATGCCCCCAGTTTCTGTGATAAAACTGAGATAACCATCATGACATCGTTCTGACATCATCAGAGGGTTATTTTAACTTGAGTAAGTTCTTCCAGAGCCAGAGAAGAAACTGTACAACTCTGTTCACAGGAGTGTAGAAGTCCCCCATAACATTTGTGTGTAAAATTGGTTGAATTCCCCTTTAACTTGTGACGTCAGTAAAACAGACCTTAAAAGTTATTAGCAATCATGTGGGCTCCTGCAAATAAATGGCAATAGACTGACAAAGGAGCAGGATGGGAAGGAGTAGGATTGGGGTGGAGGGAGGTGGTGGTGGTTAGAGGGGTCTTCCTTCCACCCGTTCAAAGCCCAGCAACTGAGAGTCTCTCCAACTGGAATTTTCCATGGAGCTAGTGGCAGGCAGGGTATACACACAATGCCTCACAGCTAACTGGGTTTAAATAGATCACTGTGAGACCTGGGACACTGTCTCCAATGCCTTCCATATACACCCCCACACCGCCTCACCCTTCTCACCCTGCTGCCCTGCATTTCTGTAAAGCTTTCAGGGCCATTGTGCCCCACATTGCTGCCTCTGAGGACTTCCTGGCGCCCAACCAAATAAGGCTGATACCCTGTAGTGTGTGTGTGTGTGTGTGTGTGTGTGTGTGTGTGTGTGTGCAATATTCACATTCAGCAACTCATGCTCACAGTGAAGTGAAAGAGACATAATAAATAGAGCCAAACATGAAAGGTTAATTGCTTGATTTCTCTCCTGTCAGCATCTGTTTCCAGATGAGGACCTGGCCAGTGTCACCGGTTCACATGAATGGGAATCAATTCTGGCCTCTTTCCTCCCTGTGTGTTGACTCAGTATTATTTATACCCTGTGAATGCTTTCCTGACTGCATTTGACATCAGGCCTGATCTATTCATATTTAAGGTATTTAGACAAGAGGCATGGCCAAGCATAACATTTAATGCAAAATACACCTCAGGGCATACAAAATGTTGTGCTAATTTATTTTTGCTTCAGTTTATGTGTTCACTTTTCTGATGTGAAGGGGAAAACGACACTAGGGGTTAATGGCACGACAGTTTCATCTAATATGATTATTTTGTTTCCACAGCCATTCCTTTCTTCTGAATTTCTTTGATCTCCTGAAGGAGAAATTCATCTTCTCCACATTGGAGGTCAAAGGTCAGGAGCTGTCAGGACTGAACTGAACCCACACCCTCTACTTAAAGGACTATTACACAAACATGGCTTCCTCTATAAACTGTATGTGGTTTCTAATTCATGAATGAAACTAACTGTTACTTTAGTAGATCAACACACCATATACACACAAACTGACAGTTTTTTTTTTTTTTATCATATCCTTTGCACGTATCTTAAATCAATCTGTGAGATTATCGGATCTTTTTAGGCTGTGCATTCTTGTACACTACTACACACAGGGGTTTTTGAGTAGTAAAGGGCAAATCCCTGCAATATATTTCAAGCATATTTAGGCTAACACTGATGTAAATACTTAAGGTGCAATCCACCAATTTTACACATAAAAATCTTTCCACATGGGCAAATAACACTGAAGATCAACGGCATGTTGTCAGGTCACCTAGTGCTGAAAATGCATTCCAGGAAAGCCAGACCTAGGAAAGCTGATAAGTTTGAAAGTCTACACAAAAACAAAAAGTGTCTAAAAAGATTCAGATTTAGAAGTTCCACGTGCTCAAGTTTTCTGGGCTGCTGAAATCTCTGACTTAAAAGGTGCTCAAATGTGCAAATAAAGATGTGGGTAAATTGAGTTTAGGTGGATTCACATGATTGTATAATACTGAATTTATCAATTATTGAATGAATTTATCAATTTATCAAGATGATGACCCAGATGATAACAACATAGTCATTATAAATGGAGTTCAAAGGTAAATCTTGTGTAACTGTGGTCTGTGCCTAACTGCTCACAATACTAGGGACAATAACAGCTCGTCTTCTTTAGTTGTCTCTGTCAAGATGCCACCCTTCTAACTGCAGAACAATACTACATTTGGAAATCTGACGACAGTATCATTACATGTTTAGTCCACTCCCTCTTCCTTTTAAAGCTTTAATTTACAACTGCTTTCACATTAAATGACCAATATAGCGAAAGAAAAAGAATCTGAATGATAGCCCCTCAGTGATGCATAAACCCTGCTGTGTGAAGTTTACCCACGGAGGAAAGCAGTGAGAGAGGCAGAGCAGCAGACTGTAGGGCCAGTTTGTCCTGATTACTGCTAAACAACTGGGATACCAGGTTTCCTCTGCAGCTTTATAGTGACATTGCACTGCAGACTTTCAGATGAGTGACAGTTTTCAAGGTGCAACTTCATCGACTGAAGGGAGTACAGTGGGACTGAATGTGCCTTAAAGGGTCAATTCACCAAATAACAAAAACATTGATGTAGTACCACTGTGCCTGTTACTATGGATAATCAACAGTTAATATGAGTGATTATAATTACAGTAGAAAATAGTTTCAATGAGTGGGAAGGAGACAGAACTCTTGAGACATCTAACTCAAAACCTGAGTGAACAAACCAAAAACTATCTGTATGGAGCGATACCACTGAGGACAAAACAGGTAAAAACTCATGACTTGTCAACTTGTGACATTAATGTGAAGTGGAAGTGGCAAAGGTTAATGACTTTTTCATGTCTTCTCTTGTTCAACATGAGAGTGAAATACAGAAAAGAAGTCCAAGCACTAATGTGATTGACATCTGCAGCAGAATTTGTTGGACTGACTGTTGATGGCCATGCACTCTGCAGCACTTGGAGGAGAAGTTGTTGATGTCCGAGAACTGCAGTTCAGCTCCAATTCCCCACTCTATCTGGCTGTTTTCCCCTACTCTCACCCAGCAGAGCATGGTGGGACGGATTTTACACGACAATCACAAACACACGTGACCACGTACAAACGCTATTTGGGACTCTCAACATCGACGGGGGCCACATTAGGTTTGCGCATGTGAGAGAACACACACTCACGATTTGCGCAGCCACACGCAAAACATACACATACTCACTCTCTGATGGATAGAAGGGCTGCATGTCGATCTTGTGAACCTCCTTGGCGTAATACTCCTCCTCGCTACGCTGCCGCTCACACGTCGCCGCCCGTTCGTTCGCCTTCTCCTGCAGCAGGTCCCGGGTGCTGTTGTAAATGGCGACAATGTCCCGGGACACCTCCTCGGGTTCTGGAAAATCTTCAGGGGGGGTGGTGAGCTTCAGTTTGCTCAGGATCTGCCCTCGGATGGCCTCGATACGCTTCTTCTTGAACTGATCCATGTCCAGCGTACTGCATGTGGACAAACTGAGCGCCACGGTGGCTAAATCCAAAGTGAGGAGAAGACTTACGATACACAGGTTCATCTTCTCCTCCAGTGTCTTCAAATCTCAAATAAAAAAAACAGATTTCGGAAAATATTCACCGAAGATACTTAAATTTCGGCAGGCAGACGCATTTTTTGGACAAAAATCAAAGTGGAGAACATTTACGCACATCAGCCAAGCGGCCCCGAACAGTATTTGAAAATCGTATAGTTCTAATTCCCCACGTTCAGTAAAGTGTACCTGAAAATCCATTCAACTGTCTCGGAACAGAAGAGACCCCGATCAGAAGGGATCGCACGGATCTTTCCCCGTAAACACACAGCAAGAGTGCGTAAATGTCCAGCTTAACGTTGCCAGAGGTGGATGCGCGGACATCAGACGATTCTGAAATACATGGATGAAAACAAGCGTTAAAAGCAGCTCAGGGGTTATAGTCAGCGGGACGCACAGTCGTGTAGCCTGCCGGACTGAGCACACCTCCACCGCATGAGAGTGTTCTGCTCGCAGCTCTCAAACCGCACCTCACCCAACACCAGGCCGAGCTCCGAGGTTTCTAACTGTCAGATTTCAGACTCCTGGAATGCGATTCACTGCTTTTTATTCCCCAGACAGATCAAAAAGTTGTTAAAAAACATCAGAACTCCGACTCAACACTGACGTTCAGAAGGGACGCTAGGTGCGAACTTTTTCAAGTTTGGCTGACGCGTTAAAGCGAAATCAAAAAGGAGTACGAAGTCGTGATTTCACGATGACAAGGTCCTCCTTTAAAAGTAGTTCAGAAAAAAAGAAAAAGGTTTGCCTTTGGTGCGACTGTAGAGCGCTTTCACGCGTCTTCCCTCACCCCATCTAGTTGGGGAATGGCTCTTATTTTACGCGTGCCAAGCGGACAGCAGTGGCCGCTTGTAGGAGTTTTATAAGGGACTAAAGTTACCACGAGCTTCCCCCTCCGCCCGCTTCAAAATGAGGTTGCGCTCATCACCGCCGGAGATCGGGACCCCTTCAATGTTACGTTACGAGACGATTTTTTGTAAATAGGAGTGCTCACTGTGCCCACTGAGACAGCGCTGCAACGGCTAATAGACCATTTACCCTTGGTGCGCCTTCAAGCAGGGTCCTAAAGCCCGTCCAACGGGCATCTGGAATTATTTTCTGTTGCGAGAAACATCCCTCCTGTTTTCTGAAGTTGAAACGCCCTCAATGCACAGTTCCTGCAGACACAGTTCAGCTTTTGAATTCGTTTTAAAACCCTAGTGTGTCCTCGTCTCCTTGGTGTTTTTATCAGTCACGTGATTATAATTGCATTACATAGGCTACTTACTGTGAGCTTATTATTATTAGCCCCTATTAGCCTGTATCTGGCCCCAGATGTGATGTGTGTTAATTTGATGAGACAGACATTGATTTAGGCATTGGCAACAGGCAAGCACAGTATTAGAACTATATTCTTACACAGTGATCCTCTTAAACAATTAAGAATTAAGAAATAAGAATTAAGATCAGGTAGGCTAATAAATCACAGCCCACCATAAAGTCCCGTCAGTAGATGTGTTTCATGATCCATATTATCAATTCACTTTTCAATTCAGTTAAAACAGACCAACTGCGAAACGAAAATCCTGACGCGTTCAAGGGCCTCTGGAAATGTGGGGTCCAGGGCAGTCGCCCATTTTGCCCTGTTGATATCTAGGTATCCAAGAGTCAAATCACCTCAGGAATGTGACCCTGGGTGACAGTCATGCCCAACATTATTCAGAGTATTTGATGAGCTACCTTTAATTCTAATTCTTGTTAATGTTGTTTTGCTATGTAGTTCTCCATCATATTGTAAACTTGTTTCCTGGATATTTCAATATGTAAACACTTACCTTCTCCTGCTCCCCAAGTCTGATCATCGCTTTAGTTTTCCTGTTGTTAATCTGAAGGGTGCCACTTCTGGGTGGAGCTGAATGTAAACTGAATGAGGCTGTCATCACTTGATGTGCTGCAGTGATCAGAGTTGAAGTCCTTCAAAATACTTAGGTCACATGGGCTATTCATCTGCACACTTAATATCGTCAGGAACAAAAAATATAATTTTTCATAATTTCATTTCACTCAGGCTTCAACTAAGTGGGGCCCTGAGAATCTGACAGAATGTGTGGAACCACCGCAGTGACTGTTCCTCATCCTACTCTCACACCATCTGAGCCTACATCACTACATGTGATGTAGTCAGTCACTAGCCAACTGATGTGACACTTAAACAAGTTCTTAATCATTAAAGTGAATGCAGATGGGCTGTAGTGTATGTTGGAGCAGAATCAGACTTCCCAGGTAGACCTGTTAGAGTATCTGAGACAAGATTTAGTTGGACTATATGTGAATTGGGCCAGGAAGTGCTGTTAAGACCATAATGGGACCACAACAGCAAATCAGCAAAGTCCATGGATCAGCGTGTCTACTCCATTCATCTGTCAGCTGATTGGATTGTGTCAGATGTTACCGGACAGGACAGGCTCTACCATGTGCTCCTCCACCCTCGTCTCTTTCATGCACTCCCATACACTCTGAGCCTGCTGGGTGGCAGCCTGATATATGTTCACACCGTTCAGAAAATCTCTCTTTTTTTCATTATTTGCCAAAGCCTGGTGCCGGTCTTCCGCGCTCTTTTTGACCACAGCCGGCCATCCATCAGGTCTGACAGCTGTTCTCTGACTCTCTGGATTCAGAGGCTGCTGCAAATCAGATGGTGTTCTTAAATCAGTATCCACACAGACAGATAAGGTGAGGTGTGTGTTGGAGAGTGTGTCTCAGGCTGAATGTCCCTCACAACACCTGCTCCACACAAGGAAAACTGCTGTAGCAGCAGACAGGAAGAACCTACAGGACTGGGATTTTCTGTTTTCTGTAAAGCTCTCCCAATCTAATCCATACAAAAGTTTGAAATCAGAATAATAGTATTATAAAACAAGGTTTCGCACACCTGAACCTGCAAGAAAAAAAAAAAAAAAAAAAAAAAAAAAACAGGTGATGATGATTATAGTTTTGGTTTCATGATGAGTACAAATCTTTGATCTGTTTGGCTAAGGTTTCATAATTTATTTACTGAACTGACAAAATGATTCCATCTCAAGGTCCACTTACTCACTTGTCCAAGAGCTGTCAACCATAACATGCAGGCTTCATCTGCAAATAAAGTTTTCTCACCTATCATGGAACTGTACATTTTCAAACCGTCAAAATGTTTTAGTCGCTACATGTTGGTCAGGAACAGAAACACAACCTTAGACTTACAGAGTAACTTCACAGCACTGTGCAACACTGCAGGCAGGTGAGAAGTTACATGAGTGGAGGTCAGGTGAAGACAAGATTTTCAGAGGAGGTTCTGTTAATATTATAAAAAATAATTCCACTTTATTGCAGCCAAGTTTTATATTCACAGCTTTGGCCATTGTTTGTTTCTAGCAGTCATGATAACATTGTACCAAGGCCAGATTAACCCAGTTGGGGCCCAGGGGCAAAAATGAGCTGTGGACCCCAATTGAGCCCCCTCACATACAGCACATTCCCCCTATCCCATTTTGCTCAGAGTCCCAGAAACCAACCACAGGCCCCAATTTGACTCATTTTCACATTTCTCTCATCAAAACAAACACCATACTAGTAACACATACAAACACCTTTATAGAATTTGTAAATTAATGTGCAATTTGCAACAGTTATCTGTAAAACATGACACTGACACTGTTTGCTCATAAGTTGCTTTTTGTGACAGGTCAGACCAACTCTTACTGGCAGATTCACAGTCAGACTAATAGAAACACTGATGCAATGTGTGTATAAATGAATAAGGTTTTCTGGGAGTGTGTCATGACTAGCCCTTTGGGGGTGAGGTGGGGTAGTTTCATTGAACAGAAGGCCATTTTGCTCTTCCAATTTATATAAAACAAAGAAAGAAACAAAAAAACATTTAATAGCCATTGGTTTCAGAATGTCTCCCCAATAACTCCAACTGCAGTTGAAAATTGGCCAGCTGGCTGGTGGCTCTGGGCAGAGTGAGCAGACAGAAGTGTCAAAGGGAGACAGATAGGAGGTGGTAAATGAGGCAAAACAGTGGTCTGTTCCCAAGGGTGCGTGCTAACAGGGACAGGATAAAAGGCAACATACCAGAGTGGCAGGCTGCAGTGCTGCCATGACAGACGAGCGTCCGGTGTGGTGCAGACAGGTCTCCATGGAACCATCTACCTTCTTTGTTGATAACACATTGCGCAAATATTTCCACGGGTTGTGCTGTTGGCAAGGGCCAGACACAGGGAGACGCTTTTGGCTTTTGACATGTTAAAAGAAAGCAGTGTCTACTTGTGACCCTGTCACACGCATGTGTCTCAGGTTGTGTTCAACAAATTTATGCAACTAAGTTTTCTGGGCCTTAAGAGGTACAATTATCAATTTACTCGCGAGAAATTTACAGGACTGTCTGAAAAATAAACACTCGTGTAGCACACACAGCCCTGCAAAAAATTAAGAGACCACTACAAAATTATCAGTTTCTCTGATTTCACTAATTATAGGTATGTCTTTAAGTAAAATGAACATTTTTGTTTTATTCTATAAACTACTGACAACAATTCTCTCAAATTTCATACAAAAATATTGTCATTTAGAGCATTTATTTTCAGAAAATGACAAAGGTCAAAATAACAAAAAGGATGCAGTCATTTTAGACCTCAAATAACGCAAAAAAACAAGTTCATATTCATTTTTAAACAACACAATACTAATGTTTTAACTTAGGAAGAGTTCAGAAATCAGTATTTGGTGGAATAACCCTGATTTTCAATCACAGCTTTCATGCGTCTTGGCATGCTCTCCACCAGTCTTTCACATTGCTGTTGGGTGACTTTATGCAGTTCCTGGCACAAAAATTCAAGCAGCTCAGCTATGTTTGATGGCTTGTGACTATCCATCTTCCTTTTGATCACATTCCAGAGGTTTGAATGGGGTTCAGGTCTGGAGATTAGCTGGCCCTGACAGGGTCTTGATCTGGTGGTCCTTCATCCACACCTTGATTGATCTTGCTGTGTGGCATGGAGCATTGTCCTGCTGGAAAAAGCAATCCTCAGAGTTGGGGAACATTGTCAGAGCAGAAGGAAGCATGTTTGCTTCCACAATAACCTTGTACGAGGCTTGATTCATGCATCCTTCGCGAAGGTGAATCTGCCCGATTCCATCCTTGCTGAATCATCCCAGATCATCACCGATCCCCCACGAAATTACGTAGTGGGTGCGAGACACTGTGGTTTGTAAGCCTCCCCAGGTCTCCCTCTAACCATTAGATGACCAGGTGTTGGGCAAAGCTGAAAGTTGGACTCATCAGAGAAGATGACCTTACATACTTCAGTCCTCTATGGTCCAATTCTTATGGTCTTTTGCAAACCTCAGCTTGGCTCCTCTTTGCCTCTCATTAATGAAGGGCTTTTTTCTAGCTTTACACGACTTGAGCCCTGCCTCTAGCAGCCTGTTTTGAACCAATCTCGCTGTGCACTTCACCTCAGCTGCCATTTGCCATTCTTTCTGTCGGTCACTTGATGTCATCCTATGGTTGCTGAGTGACATTCGAATGAGTTGAGGGCCATCCCAGTCAGTGAAGAGTAATTTTCGCGCTCTGCCAGTCTGTGGCTTTTTTTCCGCAATATCTGCTGCTTGACATTATTCTTATGAACCGCTGTCTTAGAAATTTTAAGGATGGAAGCAACCTGATGCTCACTGTATCCCTCTGCCAGTAAGGCCAGAATCTAACCATTCTTTTCCTCACTCAAAACTTTTCAACTCTTTGGCATGGTCAATAGTTATTTTTTGATTCCAGTTACTCTTGCGGTACTACTAGCACTGTTTTTGCCATCCAGCTTGTCCTATTGCAAGAGGACAGTAATGACCACAGCAGTGGTTTTTATACTTTCCCTCGTTAAATAAGATTTGGTTCAGGTGATCACCTAATCAGGACCTCATTAAGTAGAAAGAGGTGTGCTTGTATTGGAATTCAACAGACACTGGAATGGAATGGCTGTCATATATGTAGAGATGCTGATTTCAGAAAAAATTGCAGTGGTCTCTTAATTTTTTCCGGAGCTGTATATTTTTGCAGTCCCAACCTGTTGACCATTTCACGGTCTCTCAGATTTACATAGTTTGCCATCGTAGCCCAAATGTTGGGAACCACCACTTTGAAGGACAGGTCTGGATTTTTTCAAGTCTACATTAATACAACAGTCACATGCCATATGTTCATACAAAGAGTAATGGGTCTCTGTAATTATTCCTTCCCTCCATACTGACCATGAACAGGTCCCCACCAAACACTACACTAAGGGCCACATGGACCATGCTGAGAACTTAAGAAGTCTAGGACCAGACACAAGTCCAGTCTACAGACAGACTAAAGAGCACTGAAGGTGACACACGAATCAGCTGTTTATTTAACCAGCACTGTACAAAACATTTCTATTTACAGAGTTTACATCATCACAGGTCATTCAATTACATTATTGCTCAAAGACAAAATGGGACCAAACTGATGCCAAACCCATGGTGGAAAGCAGGTAATTATGTGTGTGCCCACACAGTGAGGACTTTCTCAGTATCTGTTATATTCCATTTCCACATATTAGTTTTTTCATGTCTCTAGAGTACATTATGTTTACAGTCACAAAACATTCCATTCTCACAATATATTCAGCAACAAATATCAGAATGTGAGATGTTCTAAAATGCTTTCTTGAGGGCACAATGAGTAAAGGACAATTTCCAGATTTCTCAAGATTGGGGGAGCTGTTACTTTTTTCCAATGTTTAATTTCTAGACATGTTAAAAACGTTCCTGAGGCCATCAGGATTTCTGTTTCCCAGACTATCCCTGATGGCATCACAGCTGAGTGTACACAGTCCCTTCAGTTTGGTTGGATGGTGTCAGTCTGAATCAATTTCCTCCAAACCCCCTACCAAGTGTGTATCAGGCTCCTCTCTGTCACTGTCTTTGTCCCAGTCTTTCATGGTGGCTCCCATCATGAAGTCATCTCTGAGGACACTCCAGGCGGGCTTCTCCTCTGCTGCAGCAGCCTGCATACACACAAACACACACAAGTTACATTAAAGCACACACTCACTTTATATACTGTGTGCCTTCAGTCAGTTCTTCCAGCTCTGCTCCATGTCTTCACAATGGTTTCATGAAGCAACAGTGACACCATGAGAGCCCTCAATGGAATCACAGTTTGTTAGTCATGAAAAAGTCCTTTTTTTCTGTTTTCTTCTCTCACTGGTTTGGTCTCAAGGATAATTGAACACACATGCATGAGGACTTTAACAGCAATAAGGCAGTGAAGTAGCAGCACGGGCCCAAGACAGAGACAATGACAGACCATTTTTCATTGCCTTTTCATCATCTGAGGCAGCTGTGATACATGCTCAACATCTTATATATGTTTATTTATTTTATTTAAACATGAATATGAACCATCAACTTAAAAATATTAAATACATAACTTCAGTCATTTTACTTCATTTCCTAGAAAACACTCCAGCTCTCTGTGACCATGAATACGATACTAGAAAACACTATTCCATCATGCACATGAAGCAATGACAAGAAGGACATCATTGAACTTACAGCATCATTTTCAGTCTTGCTCGTGACTTCTTTGCCTCCCTCCGTCTTTCTTAGCAAGTCAATGAAGTCTTTTTTAGAAACACATGAAAGAAACTTGGCCTTCTTCCTCTCCGAGCCACCAACTTCCTTCACCTTGTCGTCGATTGTTTTCTGGTGATTCCTCACTGCATTGAACAGCTGCACCACCCCCCTGAGCAGAAAAATACACAGTGGAATCAGGAATGACATGTACCTGAGAATGTTAACAAAACCGCATAGAGAAAAGGTATAGACACCTTGTAGCAATTCTTTGTAGAGCTCTTTCGGTCTCACGGTCCTTCACGATGTCAGGTTTCTCCCTGCACATCATCTCCCATGCTCGCTTCTTGTCAACCTGTGAGACATAGACACAAACACATCTTTCCACTAAGCTCCGCTAAACCTTTCATTCTGTACAACATCATGCAAAACCCTCTGCCTGTGTTCTTCTATGCATCATGTAAAATATTCCTACATGTTACATTTCAAATATGTCCCTCTCTTTTTCCTCTGGCTTCTTTTAGCTTCACAAATTTTGCACCAATGAATACACCCATTCAAGCCTCATTTACACCGACAGCAACTCTTTGCGGGAAAAAAAGAGAAAAAACTTGCCCTCTCATTCATTTGAATGGAGTCAGTTCAGCAGCACAGCAAGGGAGCCAACACAGACACCTCTGGCAAAACACAAGTCCATCCAGTAAAATCGTTGCACTAGGCTCAACTTTCACCACAATGCAATGCAATGTCATTCAGCAAGGCGATGCGTTGGCAAATCACAAGCGAAGCAAAGTGAACATTCCTGGTAGATTACTTTGTAATGTGAACGCTGTATTTCTACTGTTTTCCTCATGATCGTTGTGAAGAAAGACAAAACAATTGCTGCCATGGTAACGTACCAGAGTTTTAGAATCCTGTTTGTGAGTATTATAATCTGCTGTGTGTTTTTTTTGGCATCTGAGAAGCCTTATAATTCACAGATCTGTTACTCAAACTGAACCCTTCTGGATAGTATTTCATGTCTGACTAGGAGCTAAAGCAGAGCTGACTTCGGCCTGAACACTCACTAATGCCACTCATGCTAGCCAATGGTCTCTAAATCAGCAGGCTGATTCCAAAATATTGGGATGCAGTGTAAACCATAAATAAAAAGAAAATGCAATCATTTGTAAACCAACTGTTTACCAACACTTTGACAAAGTGTTCTGAGCTCATGCAGTAATATCCTTTACCCACATGTGTTCACGAAGTGGTGAACCTCGCTCCATCCTCGCTCATGAACGACTGAGCCTTTCCAGGATGCCCTTTTCATACCCAAACATGATACTATCACCTGTTACTAATGAACCTGTTAACTATGGAATGTTCCAAATGTGTTTTTGGAGCATTCCACAACTTCCCCAGTTGTTTTGTGCCCCTGTTCCAACTTCTTTCAAACGTCATCTTGTTGTCAGAGACCTGTAACACGTCCTCCATTGTGCTTCTCATATCTCTTTGTCAAGCTTTGCGGTCTTGAACCTCGCGTGCCGTAGCGACCGACAAGGTCACGTCCACCACCTTCCTTCTCTCCCTCACTTCCCCACCACATTTTTCAGCTACAACTGAACAAAAGAAGTTTATTGACTGAAAGATTGATTGTTGATCAGTATTGCTGAAGTTAGACAGGGCGGCTGTGGCTCAGGAGGTAGAGTGGTCACAGTACCACAAAGAAGCCCAAATTGCTCCCAATGCTGTGTGTGTGGATGGATAAAGTTAGCAATGAGGAGGTGGCTGAATGCAGACTTGTTTTGTAAAAGCACTTGAGTGGTTATCAGACTAGAAAAGCGGTATATAAATACAGTCCATTTACTATTGTACATTTAAAGAGCAGCTGTCCGTGATTATTTGTGCATAAGTGTTGTGGTAACAGCTGGTTTTGAGGGACAGTGCTCAGATTCAGCCCCTCACTGTTCACCTGATAAATGTAAAATGGTATTTTAAACATTGCCATTTTAAGTGAGCAGACCTTTTTATGAGACGGCATCCACAGTTTGGTTGTTAATCCCTGATCTCAATGTGGTGCTTCGTTATTAATTCCAATTTTTTAGATATTGGAGGTGGGCAATATGACTTAAAATTTATATCACAGTTTTTTTTGTTTATATATTTTTTGCGATGACAGGATTACACTGTGGTATTAAAGGAAAAAGGGATAGTCTACTCAAAATATGATTCTACCTCTTATAAATATATTTAAAACATAAAGGAACATATCTTAAAGAATTATTCAAAAAACTGATGGTGTTTATTGGCTAAAAAATGGGAGCGACACATAGTAAAGGGGGCTTTCCTATAATAACAAAACCAGTTGAGCTTGTGTTGCAGTATGAGGTGTCAAGATAACATTCGGTCTGACTAGGTAAGAGGACTTGATAAAGCTACAGAAAATCTGGTGGTTTAAGCTTGACCAGTACACTACTGCAGGTATCGGTATCAATAAGTATCATTAATATCTGCTAATGACCAAACCTGCTCCAACCCTTTCCCAACAGTGTTGCTGGCATCAAATTCAGAGTAAGCATATATTTACAAAAATCAATGAAGCTGATGAGGTACAAACAATAAACATATAGTCTTCGTACTGTTTTCCATTGAGTCTATGTCAAAAAGGATTAGGAGCTTTGCACATTCTGTTTTATTATATATATTTGTTTTAAACAGTACCCCAACTTTTTGGAATAGGCTAAAAATGTTAGCCTAGGTGGTGATTATACAGGAGAAGAAATATGACATACTGAAATTTTACCAATGCAGGCATGGAATTAAGCCATTTTTAGGGCAAATACCAATTAAGTGTGGCACTGCAGCTGAAATGTAGGGCACCAAGGCCAAAACCAATGGTACAATAACAATAACTGATAAGTACATATTATGAAGAAATAGTAAATGGACTGTATTTATATAGTTTGACTTTTCCACAAAATGCTGTCTGACAATATTCTTAATGGGAACTCATTATATTAATTTTTACTGTTATATTTCAATGACTAAATAAAGTCTAAAAGTGGGTTAAACCCGATCAAGATTAATCTGAACATGTTTCAATACCTGAGCAACTATTAGCATTTGAGTTTGAGATTGTAAGAGTCATCACAAAAAAGTACTTAAAATATTTTTTACAGTTGAACATTAAACATACTGATGAGAAACGTCTCAAGGTGAGACTACTCATCTTGTCACTAGATACACAGACACACAGCAGCTGACAGAAAGAGGAGGTCATATTTTACAGAGAAATATTAGCTTGCTCTGGGTGAATAAACATTAATGCGGCTTAAGTTTCATCAGGAGTCATTAATATCAAAATCAAGCAAGTCATGTTTAGAAAAGTCAACACACACACAGCTGTTTACACTGAAACAATTAGCCTGATCAGCTACCATCAGTAAACTATACAAACACACATTATTAGACTGTAAACCATTCATCAAACCAGTAACTAATCGCTGTCAATAACTGACAATATAATATTTCAGCAGTTACCTGGTGTTTCTGTGATGGTGACAAAACGTTATTAATATACATAACTTTACAGTATTTCCATTAAATGGAAGCTAGAGGAAGAGGAAATGTTAGGCGTCCGCAACAACACATTACTCTAGAAACACAAGAGAAAAGGCCTCATACGTTGACAATTCAGTGTGTAGCATCAGGGAAAAACTAGGGTGCATCCCCTGGACACATCGTGAGTTTACAGCATCCTTTAAAATTTTAACATAGGACGCATATCTATCAACATCACTGTAAATTGAGTATTACTGAATGTGGTATACAGGTAAGTGGCAAGTCAGATCGTACATACATACAGTTGTTAGTTAGCTAATACTGTGCAGCAATATGCTTGCAAACTTTAAAACAAGCATGTATTAATATGTACAGTGTTTAGCAGGTTGTGCTTATCGCATAAGTCAATTGTTAGCTCGCAGGTTAGCTGTTAACGTTTACAGAGTGGGAGAAATCTCGTGCTGCTGCTGATGTCCGTATTGTGATCATGGAGACACTGCGAAACATGAGTTTGCATATTTGCTGCGTCACATGTATTTCTGAATGAGAAAATCTGCAAGTTTCTTTTAAGGGCACAATGGCGAGTTCAAGACAGGGCATGCCAAACTGACCGGGTGGCAGAAGGATTGTAGACTTTGATTACAGATTTCCTTATGCCTGTATTTCCTGTGCTGCTACACATCTGAATTTGAAAGACATTCTATTTTTCTTTAGACTGTATGTTCAGATAGCCAGAAAGAATACCAGCATTCATTTAGCTTTGATGCTAATAAACTCTTACTGAGCCTTTTGTGTCTCCTTGATCTTTTTTATTAGCAAAGAACATAAAAAATTAGGAGGTTTCTCATTATAGCCAGTGCAGACCATCACTTTCACCGGTTCAAATGACTGATGACAGACTATATCAGCTGAAGATAATTAACACTCATTTTTTTAAAGGTCGACATAAAGCCTTTGGCTGATGTCTGTAAAATGTATCCTCTGCAGACACTGTCTGCACTCTGCCAAAAATGTGAGGTGAAAGACAGATAATTCTTTAATAGGGATGTCCCAAATGTTTGTCAAATGTCAAATATTTTTGGCCCAATCTGAGTTCTTTGATATTCACTATCTGCCAGTACTGATCTAATCATATCCTTCAATTTACATTGCTGCAGATGATACAGTATGTAATGCTTATTAAATATGTATTAGACAACTCAAAGAGTTGTAGCTTTGGTAAATGACGGCATACTTTATATTTCAAAAGCTACAACTGAGTAAGCTACTGAGTAAGCTACAACAAATTACTGAGTTTATAATAGCCGAAAATATTAACATGATATGAATGAAATTTTAACTTGAGGAGAGACGGAGAAGAAAACACAGTGCAGTATCAAAAGACAATAGAGTTCAGTAAAGAAAGCATCAACATTTGATCAGCTTTATCTTGGCTGGTACCAAACCATTCAACTATGACTACGCTAACATTCAACACCAGAGCCGAGAACTTCAGAACAGCCAACAGGAACAAGCTGCTCTGCCCCAAATTTAAGACAAGACTTGTATTGTAAAAATGTATAGCCTGCCTGATGGTTATCCTGAGTTACTCTGACTACAATGGCGCAGCTTTAAAAAAAGAAAACAAAATTTCATTTGACTTTGTATTTTCATTTTTAAACATGGCTACTCGCACATGTTAGGACTATAGGGGATACAGTGCCATGAAAGAATATGACAGTAGCCTCACAGTGTGCATCACTGAGTCATTCACTGTGCTGATTACCTGTTTCTTTTTCTCCAGTTGCTCCTGTCTTTCTTTCTCCTTCATCTTGTCCAGCTCTTTGTTCTTCACCAGGATACTGGTTTTGCTCTTAGGGGTTTTCTTTCCCAGGATCTTTGCCATTGCTTCTGCCCATCCAGCATTGGCATTATTGTCATCCCCCTCCTCATCCTCTTCTCTATCTTTATCCCCGACCTCCTCCCCATCACTGACTCCATCGCCGTCTTTATCATTTTCTCCTCCATCGCTCCCTTCATCATCATCATCATCATTATCTGACCTTTCACTGTTGCTCCCTCCAATAGAATCACTTTGGTCATTGTCATCCTCAAACTCTGCAGTGTCTCCTGAGTCACAAAAAGAAATACAAATGTTTATAACACAGACAAACAAATCTGTAGCCTATTAAGTACTAACTAAGTCTGTAGGTTTATTTAAAAGATTTAATGTAGAAAACAAAATGAAAGTGTTCAGGGGAGGTCGGGGTTTTGATGTGAATATAATTATTAGTGGTGAAGACTTCGGTTAAAATTTTGCACATAAAGACTTTAGATTATGTACCTGCAAGTTCCAGATGATTACTTTTATTTGAATACAGACTCTTTGCTCTTGGCGTGGATTTCTGTCCTCCACATGGAAGAGCCCTCTGCTGAGAGCTCGCTGTAGAAACTCCTCCAGTTTACACCCATCAGAAACTCTTTTTTTTGGTTTGTTTGTTTTCATACGCAACAGACAAACACAGATACTGCTGGCTTTGGGTTATTATTACCATTACGGTTATGATCATACTGTATATAATTGGTAATATTATTCAATGATTATTATTCAATTTATTTTATTTAAATGCTTTGCTGTAAATTGCTTCATTACTTCTAAAAGTTTATATTTGTAGCTGCTGGAGCACACACATAATGTTTAACAGCTTGGTGCAAGGGTCTCTGTCTGTCTCTCTTTTTTCAGCTTAATGTGTATTGACATTTGGAATATTGATACTCTGTCAGTGTTCGGGTGAACAAGACTTTTCATTTGGTTTCTTGTTAGATTTAACTATACTTTGACTTACCGTACAATACATACTCCTGTATACAAGGTTTTTTTTTTTTTTTTTTTTCCAAGTCCCGAAAAACTCACCAGTCCCTACTCTGTGTGTAACTGGTATTTCGTGTATTCATAAATACAGATATGGAAGAAATGCAATTCTAAATCAAGTGTCATGAAACTTAAGCATAATCCCTTTGGAGTACAGATAGACAGGTTTCTATCCACTTTTTTCTTTCCACAGCTGGAATCAAACCGGGTTGCTGTGTATGTGAGGAATGCAATTAACTATTCAGCTACTAGGGAGCACCAGAAACCACACATTAATGTTAATTATTACTACATTAACATTATTAATATTAACTCTTCAAGTGTAGCAAAAAAAATACCCTTTTGTCTTTAACTAGTCGTGGTAGATTTAACATCATTAACAATGATTAAACTAGGAACACCACCAGCTTTGGTCTACACTCTCAACTCTAAAGCTAAATTTAGAATTTCTTGCCTAGAAATTTGACGATAAACTCACAACAATGCTGTAAAATAATTTTGAGGAAAAAAAATTTAAATTATTAATTCTAAAATAGTTTAAAAGAGGTGATCAGTCGTTCACTTCTTGGCTTTTCTCAATGCCTGTTGTGTCACTGTGCTGTGTCCTGTTTACATGATTTTGCATTTGATATTGTGGAACTACAAAAAAAAGCAACATAAAAACACAAGTTGTTGGCTGTATCCAATATGTCATAATGGAATGTACCACAACCATTGGAGTAGAATTCTGCGACGTCTTATCGATAAGCATGGAAACCTCTTTAAGACTCTTGAATGGCGTCTTGTGTGCCGTTCTATAGCTAGAGCGCAGCACGAACACATTCGTCACGTTAGCATTAATGTTAACATTGTGGCAGTGACTCCTTTTCCTCTTGTAACAGCCAACCTTAGATCCCTAATAAGATATTCCACGATGCTGTATTTTTTTAAAAACCAAAAACACCATTGTGCACTTCATCTTAGCTTACATTATGTACTGTTAGCTGGCTGGCTAACAGGAACAGTGCTTTTGTAAACATCGCGAATGAGCATACATAGTACACCGCAGATGGAATAGCGTTAGCGAGCAAGATAGCATATATTATATTTGTGAGATTACATATCAGAGGCAACACCGTAAACGTGTTTTTCCACTGGAAACGCTACAGAACTGTATATAAAAACTCACCAGTTATCTGCACATGTGTTTTCATCAACGCTGCCATGATGGGGTTTGAGTTAAAGTGTTCCGTAAGAGTACGCCTACCACGCAGTGAAGGTTCCGGTGTTGTGTCGAAGTCTGTTTTTTTTTTTTTTTTCTTCTTCTTCTTCTTCTTCTTCTTCTTCTTCTTCTTCTTCTGCTTCTTCTTCTTCTTCTTCTTCTTCTTCGTTCATTTTATGGTGGGTAGCAACCAGTGTTATGGTGCATTACCGCCACCTACTATGTTGGAGTGTGGACCTGAGTAACTGAGAAACCATCTGTAAAAACTGGGACATAAGTTTGGTATACTGTTTGCAAACTGTCTTCAACTAATGCAGCAATATCTCCTATTCCCTTATAAAGCTTATCCATAAAATAAGAATCAGCCAACACTGGGAAGAACAGGGTGGTGTTACTGACGATGAAACTGTCGGAGTAAATCTGCTCTGCTTTAATTTCATGTCTCCAGTCATTTCACCACTGACCCATGCAAAACATTCTCGCTTGGCTCTTTCTTTCTCCAAACATGGGATCAGTACCTTTGTTGTAGCATGGTTCTCAGCATGGCCTTGTAGGTTACCCAATAATTCAGCATAAGCTGCTTTCGGATGCAGTGGCATTTCACCCACCTCAACCTGCAGAGCAGACACAGGAGTTGTTTTAAAAGCACCACATCATATTCTTAAAGCTTGGGCTTGAATCAGTTCCAGCTTCTTAAGTGATGTCTTTGCTGCTGACCCATAAGCAATATAGCCATAACATACAGCCACTGACCTGATCAGTGCTATGTAAATATGTCTGATTGCAGCTCTGCTCGCTCCCCATTCTGATCCTGTTTGACATCTCATTACATTCAGGACCTTCTTGCATTTATAATTTATTCTATTAATATGTTCGTTCTAAGTAAGTCTTGAATCTAACCACACCAAGAAACTTAAAGACATTCATCTATTCTCTTAATTGTATTAATTGTCCATACATCTTAACCTGTGTTTCCACATTTCTTTTCTTTGTGAACAACACTGTTTTCGTTTCATCAACGGAGAACTTAAACCCCCATGAATATGACCATTTTTCTACCCTATTTACAGATTCTTGTATTTTTCTCACTATATGCTTAATGTTTTTCCCCCTTTTCCACAAGGCTCCATCATCACCAAACAATGACCGTCCTTGAGGCGTACCATTATCCACAACATATCTTTGTGACAGTGCTGTACCTCTCCTTACCTGTATAACTTTCTTAAATAAGAATCTTTAATCCAATTGTACGTCTTACCTGATATTTCTATTTCATTTAATTTTATCAATAATCCTTCCAAACCATATCATATGCCTTCTCTACATAGAAAAAAATAGCCATTACAGATTCTTTGTTATCTTGAGCTTTTCTAATCTCTGTTTCAAGGCACATAACAGGGTCCATGGTTCCTCTCCCTCTTCTAAAACCACTCTGATATGGAGATAAAAATCCTTTACTTTCAATGTAAAATGTTAATCTTTCTGTAATCATTCTCTCCATTATCTTACCTATATTTGAGGTCAAAGCTATTGGTCGATCATTCATTGGACTTGAAGCATCCTTCCCTGGTTTCCTAAGTGGAATAATGACTGCCTCTTTCCAGTCAGATGGTAACTTTCCCTCCTCCCATACTTAATTATAGAAGCCTAGCAGCTTCAAGGACACTAAAGTACCTAAATTCTTTAACATAACATAGCAGACTTCATCTCTCCCTAGAGCCGATTGACCAGATCTTAATATTGCCCTCTTCATTTCTTCCAGAGTGAATGGAGCATCCATTGTACTGTTAAAATTACACCTCTCAAGAATTCCAGGATGTTCTGATCTTGTTAACTCTCTTCCTCTCTTCCCCTCCTCACTCGAGTTGTCAGAATTGTGAATTTGAACAAGAGCTTTTGCAGTCATCTCAGTTTTCTCTCCATCAGAAACTGCTGTTTCCTCCCCTCTTTTTAGTACAGGATACTGCCATTCTCTTCTGATCCCCTCTCATACTCCTAATCATGTTCCATACATCTCCTATAGGTGTTGTTCTACCAATCTTGTTACAAAAAAGTACGTCAGCTTTACCTTTTGGCTTTACAAATAACTTTTCTTACCTGTGCTTGAGCATATTTATATTTCAATAAATTCTGGAAATTATGAGTTCGTCTTAATATTCTGAGAGCTTCATTCCTTTCTTTCACTGCCTTACCACACTCATCTGTCCACCAGGGAACTGCTTTTCTCTTCATTTTCCCTTTACTGTTAGAAATTGTCTGGCTAGCAGCTTCCATCAATTTTGTTTTAATCATTTTATCAATCTCCTCAATTTCTTCATTTAAATCCACTTCATTCATTTCATACTCGCAAATATATTTAAAAATTTCCCACTTTGCACTGCCATTGCTTTCTTTATCTCGTTGGGTTTCCCCATGTTCATCAGCTCTGTCCGTTTCCGAACTCCAACTGACAAATGAGTACTCAATCTGGGATCATCTGTCAAATTTCTCAGATTGTTTTGCACGGTTTTAACCATAAATTCCGAAATTCGCGCTTCAACCACTACACTAGCTTCCAATTTGACCAACCAACCAACCAACCAAACTCTCCTTCTCCTTGCCAAGGCCACATACTTGAAGTCTGTTTCTGTCGATCTGTTTCCCCTTATCCTGGCCCCACGATTTCAGAAGGAAAGACAATTGTGACTGGAGATGAACATTATTCTACAGCTATGTCATCCAGCAGATTGTAATCGACAGTGGCATGGTTGTCGAACAGGTGCTTGCTGACCTCAGACGGAGGAAAACTTTGAGAGACATTTGTCTGCTCAAGGAGGACCTCTCAGGATGAAATGACTGAATGCTGAATATCCAGCATTTCAGTAAGTCGTTGTATTTATTTTATACTGTATTATATTTTCTGTATGTGTTTGGGTTTATTGCCTTATTGTAATCACATTGAATAAATTAATAAAGTTTCGCTGAAAAAAAGAAACAAACCATGGACACATTTTTTCTTCTTCATCAATTTCTTCCTCTTCTTACATTACTACTGTCTTCTCGGGTTACGTCACTACTACAGTGTTTGGGGAACTAATGTGAAATAAGAAACAAGAGCAGAGGGAAACACGCTTCTTGGTCATTTGGGAGTTGCAGTCGAACTCCTGAAAACCATGGCTGTAGGTGTGCAGCATCATTTTAATTTGGTACATAAAATGTGGGAAATGATTTCTAGTTATAGACGCGCATCAAGGTGTCGACCACCGTCAGACCAGCGTAACATCAGATTAAAATGAACTTAAACCCTGTCCGGCTTTATGTGGAAAACAACAGCACAGTGAAACAGACTTAACCTGAATGTGGTATGGGATTTTCACAGGAACCCATGGAAACCAGTGCTACCACTAAATGCATGTTCATGTTGGAGGATTGGAAGTGATCTCAGGTTCAGAGGAGTGACGTTCCCTCATCAGTGTGCAGATGTGTGAATCACACTGTCTGCCTCTTCCATCAACTCCTCCTCTGCGCTCCAAAACGGTGACAGAAATTGTGGGCATGTATTGTGGTGTGATGTAAGGGCAGCTTCAGAGTGGCACCGCCTTTCCGATGGCCCAGGGGCTGGGGGTTCCACCCCTCTTCTCTCCACTTCCATCAGGGCAGGCTGTGCACGCCGATGATGGACCCAGGTTGAGCCAAAGGAGACCTCAGATGGACCTTGGGAGCAGGATGGACCTTTTTTGGGAGCGCCATCTCCCTCCTGGGCTGCCGGTGCTTCTGGCAAAGAACAAAGATATGGTTTGAGTCTGCTGAAATGCACAACCAGTTCTGGCCCGCCTTCAACCAGCACAACTCGATATAACACTTCTGTCACCCTCTCTAAAATCTTATAAGGGCCTCTAAACCTCCTCTGTAACCTTTGACACACTCCCCATTTCCTGGCTTTATTATGCATCCAAACCAACTCCCCCTCCTAGTAATACTGGAAATTAGCACGAAAATCAAAAGCCCTCTTCTGCTGCCTTGACGCATTTACTTAATGCCTTTTAACTGCCTCTATTACTATGGACAGCATCTCTGCCAACCTTGTCACGTACTCACTGGCTGAGGAAAACCTCTCCCTGCCCTCCAGATTGAGCATGACGTCAATAGGTAAGACCACTTCCTGACCAAACAGCACTTTGTATGGACTGAATCCTGTCGTGGCCTGCGCACTGCTACGGTAGGCTAGCATGATGTATGGCAAAAGAACATCCCAGTTTGTCTGGTTATCTTTTACAAACAGAGTTGACATAGAGAGCAAGGTGCAATTGAACCTCTCAATGAGTTCATCAGATTGTAGATTATATGGGGAGGTTCGTGTTTTACTGATTTTCAACAACTGACACATCTCTCTGAACAGGTTTGAGTCAAAATTGTGCCCCTGGTCAGTATGGATGCTACGTGGACACACCTGGGCTTTGGTGTGCGCTTCCTGGTTCGGAAGGGGAAAACCCTCCACCCACTTTGAGAAACAATCCCCATCACCAAGATGTACCTGTTCTTGTCACCACTTTCTGGCAATGGACCCAAAATATCTAAAGCCACACGTTCATGAGGTCCTGAGGACTGAAGGCTGAAGAGGTGCGCACGGGGCTTGCCCCTGCATCTTGTGGGGTGCACAGTCTACACAGTCCCTACACCACTGCCTAACATCACCAAACCACCCCGGCCAGTAAAATCTATCTGTAACTTTCCCCTGCAGTTTTTGCACTCCTAAGGGCCAACTCATCAATTACATCTTCTTGATCAGACATGGGCTTGGGAGCCGTTTTCTGGACAGCACCTATGATAGGGCCTGAGCCCAAGTCCTGGCCATGATTTTCGGGAGGGGCCGTATCTGCAGAAGACTCTGTTACAAATACTGGAAGTTTAGACAGGGCGTCAGCATTAGCATGCATTTTACCTTGGCGGTGTACGATTTTGTATTGGAAATTAGCCATTTTCCGCAAACCCCTTAACAAAATGCCATTAGTAAGATGCCAATCCCACAAAGCTTTTTACCTCTGTCTGGTTCTTGGGAACTGTCCACTCACGGATACACTGTCTTTTAGCAGGGTCCACTCCGACCCCCTCTGCTACATAGCCTAGATACTGAACTAATTTTACAGGCCTAGCATCACCTGATCAAATTGATGTAGGGTCAAATGGGTCCTGCCCAAATCTGTATCACCAGCGCTAAATACAGGGGGATTTCACAGCAACAGTTCCTGAACTGACCTCAACTCTATGGACCCCAACCCCTTCTCCTTAATGCCAAGCTGTGCTGCAAGGTCATCAATGGACCAGGATGGTACTGTCCCTCCCCCACTTTCCCCCTCCAGTTCAGGGCACACAGTTTCCACTTCAATATCTGTAAATAGGGTCCCTACCCACACCCCTTTCTTTAAAGACAGTGACTCCTCTGTCACATTGGTTACACACACAGGTACTGCCCCCTTTTCCACCCTACAAACCACATGCGCCACCAAAACATCACAATGATGGGACAAGGATGTAACAAGCTCCAGCAAACCCTCGGCATGTTCACAAAACCCATTATGAACCACCCCTGAAATAATGGCTTCACTCCGAGGGGGAACCACTGTGTCAGACTGTACAGCGACAGTTTGGGGCATTTTAGAGTCCTCAGGGACCACCAACGAAAAGGCTTTCCCTAGTATTTTACAGGTCTTCTCTCCAAAATCAATGACCACGCCATACTTTGAGAGAAAATCAAAGCCTAGAAGAATCTCTTGGGAGGGGATATCGGCAACCAGGAACTCCACCACTAGGGCCAATTGATCAAATTGAAACACCATTTGCCATCGTCCCATCACCCCCATTTCTCCCCCTTTAGCAGCTGAAACATTCCCAGCGTACCCTGTCAATTCAGACCCCCGTTGGTAGCAGTTAACCAGACTTGCTTGGGGATCACAGAAAGGGTTGCCCCACTATCAACCAGCATCATGGACTCCAACCCACCTACTTTGGCGGCCAGGTACCCAGAACCTCCATTACCACTTGAATAGGCCACTGTTGGAAAAGAGGGGGCAGGCATTGGACCCGCTGTGCCCATCCCCTCTAGTTTCCCTGCACATAAGGACAATCACGACGTATGTGATGAGTACACCCACATTCCTAACAGCCAGCACTACCTTCCCGCCCCCCTCGACCAGGAGCCACAGCAGAAACGGGAGGGTGGTTAGCAGGGATTGGGTTAATGGGGGTTGTTTGGAGGGTGTGGAAGGCGGTTTGCAAAGATCTTACCTCCTGGCGCAGCCCCTCTACCACTCCCAACAAACTCTCCATGCATTCATCGCTTTTTGACTTTTCTGAAATTCCTGTAACTTTGTCATCAGATGTGATTTGACTTTGTTCCAACATTCTAAGGAGCTCCATCTCGGAAGCGTCCTCCAGTGAAGAGGGTTTTGCACTACGGAGACTAATACAAAAATCACAGGTCACAAAGTGAGTAATGAACTGAGGGATATGCTCTCACAACCAGTCTGCGCAGAACACTGCCATATTCTCGAGCAGATTCATTACGTAGCCTCCGTCTAGATAGAAAACTAGCCCTTGTCCAATCTTCACTATCATGTGGCTCTAAACATCTAGTCAGGGCATCCTTTAACACCGTAAAGTCACTTTTAGCCTCTAGCGACAGACCACTATAAATTTCACAAGAACAGCCTGACAGTAACAATGACATGAATTTTAATTTTAATGATTCACTCCACCCGTTTACATCTGCAGCTAACTCGAACTGTTCTGACCAATCAGACTATTGACGGCCAGTGCCCGTGAAAGTCTTGGGTATAAAGCCGGGACAAGTGGTGGCACCACTACCCTGGGGAGCTACAGTGATGCTTGATGAAGGACCATGGGATTCAACCAAAACCTCAGTTCACTACAATATTCTTTAACAACAAGTGACGATCGTGACACGTCGACTCCAAAGATGAATAAAGTAGGTTTTCACATTGTAATAAAAACTAAACAAAGAGGTACCCACGAAGACAGCTACGATTTCTCTTCTTGGTTTGAACAGATGTCATAACTACAACAAGAGCAGACGCATTCAGCTGAATGTCACCCGTTCAACCAAAACAGAGTCTCACAGGAGTGATGACCTCTGATATATGTACCTCTGTATGGCTAGTGTTCTGTTGATACCACAGCCACTTGCAAACAATAAACGGGGCGGTGTCAAGTTCCTTCAGGAGTAGTGGGACAACAACCGTCTTCCTGCACTTCTGTGATATTGAATTGATATTGAAAAAGTCAATTCTTGCACACAGTTATCACCTCTGCATTGATTTGTTTGAAAAAGGTTGACATTTCAGTCAGAGGGACCTCTCTCAAGACATCTCAATCATAAAGTGACACAGGGCTTCAATACAGCCCATATATTTTATATATCAAGACAGAGCCCAAGTTGAAAATATACATATATAGTATATGCCCCCATCCTCTTACTTTGAATAAATCCATGTACAAATATACAAAATACATATACCCCAAAAAACAGGCTTGTCAACCCTCCTGTTTTAACTGAGTCTCTCCCACATTTTTAACCTTTTTAACAAACAAAAAAACGGCTGGTTGTAACATTGGCAGGAAGTCATCACTGAAACTGCAGCCACCAATGGAAGGAGAAGAAGGATGAACAGGAGAGAGATGGAGTACTTGCCCTCTGATGACTTTAGTGGTGATTTTAAGATTCACTGTGTGTACCCTTGTCTAAATGTGAGCAGTACATGGACATAAAAAGTATTACAGATGTTGAATGGTTTGACAGTCCTACACAGCTGTGGGTTTTCATGCAATAAATGGGCTGTATTTAAGCATTGTGTCACTTTATGACTGATATGATTTGAGAAAGGTTCTTCTGACCAAACCCTTGACCTTTTTTAAATAAATCAATGCAGAGGTTTGGGGGATTTGAACCACATAATAGACAATCCAAGTGGTGTGCATGTTGTCTTCTACTCACCTTTCACTTCACTGAACTGACTATTCACGTGTTCATTTTTGATGTTAGCATCATCACTTGGCTGCTGTGATCTAGTCCTGTGTGGTCTGTGGCATTTGGTCACCAACATAACATAATTTATCTTGTGTGGAAAGATTAAACAACCACAGCCAACACTACAGTTCAGTGTTGTGTTGCTACTCATCTGAAATCAAACAGGAGGAGGGAGGGGACTGTTAACTGTTTCTACTATGCCATGTGTCAGTATGTTAACATGATATATAACCTTTCTCCTTATTTAGGAAAGCTTCAACATTAAGTTGTTATCTGAACATCATCATAACCTCAGGGAAACATGGTCATGTATCATATTTATTGGTCGCTTCACTGTATACACAAGTATAAAGGCAAGTGAAAGTCTTGGGTGCTTGGGTTTCTGTAAAAGATACACACATTATCCAATACACTGTTGTCTAAAAATATTGTTGCAGTGCAGTGCACGAGGGGCACACAAGCCCACAGTGAGGGACCACCTGGTGTCACAGCTTTGGATCAGTGGTCTGGCACAGTGTTTCCAGAAGTGCTTACTGGTTCACGAGCTGGATATTAGACACACAACTGTTTCTGTTACCACTTGATCAATGGACACCACTGGACTCAGCACTTTTTCTCTCACTCAGACACACTGATACATTATTAATTTGGCTGCCAACTCACAGCCACTGGCTTTTATGACCTACTACAGTAATTCAGTTATGATTATGTAGAGTTAGTCCTTTTTTCTGCTATCTTTGGGGTAGCTGTGGGTCAGGGGATAGAGAAGCCAACCTCTTGTCAGAAGGTCGGTAGTTCAATACTTGGGCTGTGCTGCCGCAAAACACACCTGGACCCCACACTTCACAGTAGGTGTAACAATCCTGTTTTTCATTACATTTCTCATTTTGGAATAAGAAAATTATTGTTCCTCAATGGTCCAGTCCACAAGTTACTTCAGACTAATACTGCTCTGTTAAACTCTCTGTGCTCTTTACCAGTTGGCTCCCCCTGCTGTCAATAAGGTGCCTCTGCGCCCTAACTGTTTTTAACCCTCCCTCCAGTCTTCGGGCCACTCCTCATTTCCATACATGCAAATTGCCATACCTGATGGAAAATGGTGTTGATGAAATTCAAAATACCAAATGGTAAAGTGCAAGTGCAAGTGCAAAACAAAAAAAAGAAAAAAGAAAAAAGAAAAAAAAAGAAAGAAAGAAACTCAATTAGTTTAAAATTAAGCTTCTGTGTATTTCCATTTTAAGCTTTTCCATGTCGAGTTTTGAGTTTCATATTTACTGTTTTTTCCTTTTTCTTGTTTTCGTTGCCATTTTCAGTTTCATTTTTTACAATTTAAGCTTTCAGCTTGAGCATTCCATTTAAGCTTTTTTATGTATAAATTTCAGATTTTTCATTGTACCTTTACTTTTTCAAATTATTATTTTACATTATAAATATGCTCTTTTTAACATTAATTATGACCAAAAATACCCACCATTTGCAGCTCCTCAAATACTGGTAATTTTTTTCCCCTCAAAACTTTGAAATTTGCAAGACAGAGCTGTAAAGCAACAGCATTATGTTCTATTTGTCAACAGTCAAACAAAAAGGCTCCTGGTCTTTGAAAAGGCTCTGAAATTATTAAATTATAAAAAAAAAAAAAAAAAAAGGCCATCCAACTGAAAACAAGTTTAGACCAACTAAACCAACTTTTAGATCACTATGTTGAATGTGGATGTGAACACCAAATTAGACACATTACAGTTTGCTGAGACAGGGATGGAGTATGAATGATACTATTACTGCCATTATGCCCCTTGTTTTAAAACATCTTGGGGACAGTAGAGCTTATGCTCAGCTGCTTTTTATTGATTTCAGCACTCTTCAGTCATATCTTTTAATTCCAAGGGCAGGGCTTGAGGACAGGCATGGCAGGCAGGCATGGGTTGGGTGGGGGACCCAGGGATTTCTTGCTTGGAGCCCCGAGAGATCCTAGCAACGCCACTGTTGAATTCAGAAACTTAGCTAACAGCAAGCCTTCTCTACAGGTATCAACTGTTATCACAAACACAACTCCGTGGGTTAAGGTCAATAGTGGTTTGTCTCAGCTAAACTCCACAACTAGTGTCAGGTCACCTTTCAAATACTCAGATGATTCTGCTATGTTAACTTTGTATGCATGATAATACAAACATCTATCACTCAGAAGTAAGGGTGATCCATGTAATCCGTCCCATTTTCCATACTCTCAGTACAAGATAACTGTCAGGTAGATGATACAGAGCTCAGCAATGCAAATTGAATCAGTTTAAGACCTCCTTTGTACCTGTATCAGTTGGAATTTTAAACAGTAATCTAGAATAAGAAGAAGTAACAGAGACAGTACCGCAGTACGAAACCAGAAACTGATTGATGCTTCAAGGTGTGTATTTTAAGGGCCTGAGCACTGACCAGCCCTATTGTATTTTCTATGTGTTGTTATTATTATTGTCGTACCCTTCCTTGGCAGATCAGATCATAACCTGGTACTTCTCACCCTCACCCACATACCATTTTTCAATAGCAGCGGTGACCAAGAGAACCGTGAAGGGGTGGTTACAGGAAGCAAAAGAGACACTGTAGGGGTGTTTTGAGACCACAAACTGGGTGCTCTGTAAGCCCCATGGACATGACATCAACTCCATGACTGAATCCATGACAGAGTACATTAACTTTTGCTTTGACATCATACCCACCAAGACAGTCAGATGCTCCATGCAAGTAAGGAGGAAAATTTTACTTGAGCACACTGTTGTCTAGAGCCAGCCTGAGGCCTTGGTGATGATGTCATGAAAGTTGTGATTTTTCACCAAATGGTGTTCCTGTGGTGATGTGGCAAATGTCTGTGTTTTGTCATGAAACAGTGAGTGATTGAGGACAGTCTAAGGATGCCAAAAATTCTTGAAACTTGGCACATGCATCAGAAGAAGAAGAAACGTACTTTTTATTATCACACACAGCTAGTTGCACACAGTTGCACACTACATGCACGCGCCATGCTTCTGTGAAATTATTTTCTCCGCATTTAACCCATCCTTGGTTATCCTCCGCGGCATACCAGGAGCAGTGGGCTGCCAGTTGACAGCTGCACCCGGGGGACCCAACTCTCTTCATCACCATTGGTCAGGCGGTGATCTTCTTGCATGTTTTTAGTGTGAGTATATTTTATGGAGGATACCCCACATGAACACGTGGGGTATCCAGACTCCACGCAGAAAGGCCCCTTTCCTCGAGCAGCAGGAAGGCATGGTGGAGGACATGCCCCCCCAGCACCCACAGCGAGAATCGAACCTGGGACCTTCTAGCTGTGAGGCGACAGTGTTACCACCGTTCCACCGTGCCATAGCGACCCTTACAAATATTCAAGTAAGATTTTAAAAAGTCTTGTGAGTCATGATGAAGTCATGATGAAAACCCAACTGAACATTATTCATTTTGAATTTATTGTGAAATTTTAGTGTATTTTTTTGCGATTTACTGGGGGCATACTTTAATGGACTCCCCATAGGAGTAGGGTTGGGAGTCGAGAACCGGTTCCTGTAGAGAACCGGTTCCGTGTGTTTCAATTCCATGGAATCGTTTGGCAGTTTATCTAGCGATTCTCTTATCAATTCCAACTAGCATGAATCTCACGTAATTTACGCAAGTTACGCACACTCAATTCCAGAAAGCACTTACGTGATTAAGTTACGCCGGTTTAGCACGTGCATTGCAGTTGTAAACAACAATGTACCAAATCTTATCTAATGATGAAAAGTATAACAACCACTGCTGTGGTCATTACTATCCTCTTGCAATAGGACGAGCTGGATGGCAAAAACAGTGCTAGTAGTACCTCAAAAGTAATTGGAATCAAAAATAACTATTGCCAAAAGAGTTGAAAAGAAAAGTTTTGGGTGAGGAAAAGAAGGGTTCAATTCTGGCTTTACTGGCAGAGGGATACAGTCAGCGTCAGGTTGCTTCCATCCTTAACATTTCTAAGATGGCAGTTCAGAAGAACAATTTCAAGCAGCAGACATTGGGGACAACAAAGCTACAGACCGGCAGAGGCCATGGCAAATGACAGCTGGGGTGAAGTGCACAGCGAGAATGGTTCAAAGCAGGCTCCTAGGGGCAGGGCTGAAGTCTAAACCTAGAAAAAAGCCCTTCATCAATGAGAAGCAAAGCGGAGCCAGGCTGAGGTTTGCAAAAGACCATAAGGACTGGACCATAGATGACTGGAGTAAGGTCATCTTCTCTGATGAGTCCAACTTTCAGCTTTGCCCAACACCTGGTCATCTAATGGTTAGAGGGAGACTTGGAGAGGCTTACAAACCACAGTGTCTCGTAGACAATGTTCCCCAACTCTGAGGATTGTTTTTTCCAGCAGGACAATGCTCCATGCCATACAGTTAGATTAATCAAGGTATGGATGACAGACCACCAGATCAAGACCCTGGAAGATGGATGGTCACAAGCCAAAAAACTTTTGGCACAAAAAAATTTTGTGCCAGGAGTGGCATAAAGTCACCCAACAGCAATGTGAAAGACTGGTGGAGAGCATGCCAAGCCATGAAAGCTATGATTGAAAATCAGGGTTATTCCACCAAATATTGATTTCTGAGCTCTTCCTAAGTTAAAACATTAGTATTGTGTTGTTTAAATGAATATGAACTTGTTTTTTTTTGTTGTTTTTTTTTTTGCATTATTTGAGGTCTGAGAAGACTGCATCTTTTCAGTTATTTTGACCATTTGTCATTTTCTGCAAATAAATGCTCTAAATTATAATATTTTTATTTGAAATTTGGGAGAAATGTTGTCAGCAATTTATAGAATAAAACAAAAATGTTCATTTTACTCACCTTTACCCTCAGTTTCTTTAGCAAGGCAGTGGTCATCTTGGAGGTGTGTTTGGGGTTGTTATCATGTTGGAATTCCGCCCTGCAACCCAGTTTTCGAACGGAGGGGAACATGCTCTGCTTCAGTATGTCACAGTACATGTTGGCATTCATGGTTCCCTCAATGAACTGTAGCTCCCCACAGCCGGCAGCACTCATGCAACCCCAAACCATGACACTCCAACTACCATGCTTGACTGTAGGCAAGACAGACTTTTGTGTCTTGTCTGGTTGCCACAACACAGCTTGACACCATTGGAACCAAATATGTTTATCTCGGCCTCATCAGACCACAGGATATGGTTCCAGCAATCCATGTCCTCAGTCTGCTTGTCTTCAGCAAACTGGTTGCGGGCTTTCCTGTGCATAATCTTTAGTCACGGTGGCACAGTGGCAACACTGTTGCCTCACAGCTAGAAGGTCCCGGGTTCGATTCCTGCCTGGGGTGCTGTGGGCGCTGGGGGCGTGTCCTCCACCATGCCTTCGGTGCCTGCTGCCCTTTATCACAAAGAAAGGGGCCTTTCTGTGTGGAGTTTGCATGTTTCTCCCCGTGTCCTCCATAAAAAACACCCTCTAAGATCACCACCTGACCGAATGGTGACGACGAAGGAACTGGGTCCCCGGGCGCTGCTCTGGGCTGGCAGCCCACCGCTCCTGGTCTGCCGCGGAGAAAGGACTTACCAGGATGGGTTTAAGAATCTCACCTAAAGCATGGCATGTGCATGTTGTGTTGTGTGTGATGAATAAAGGATGTCTTTTTCTTTTTATCTTTAGAAGAGGCTTCTTTCTGGGACGACAGCCATGCAGACCAGTTTGATACACTGTGTGGCGTATGGTCTGAGCACTGACAGACTGACCCCCCACCCCTTTAACCTCTGCAGCAATGCTGGCAGCAGTCATACGTCTATTTTCAAGAGACAACCTCTCGATATGATGCTGAACACATGCACTCAACTTCTTTGCTTGACCATGGCGAGGCTGTTCTGAGTGGAACCCGCCCTGTTAAACCACTGTATGGTCTTGGCCACCGTGCTGCAGCTCAGTTTCAGGGTGCTGGCAATCTTCTTATAGCCTAGGCCATCTTTATGTAGAGCAACAATTCTTTTTTTCAGATCCTCAGAGAGTTCTTTGCCATGAGGTGCCATGTTGAACTTCCAGTATGAGAGATTGTGAGAGTGATAACACCAAATTTAACACACCTGCTCCCCATTCACACCTGAGACCTTGCAACACTAACGAGTCACATGACACCGGGGAGGGAAAATGGCTAATTGGGCACAATTTGGCCATTTTCACTTAGGGATGTACTCACTTTTTTTTGCTAGCGGAAAGACATTAATGACTATGTGTTGAATTATTTTGAGGGCACAGCTAATTTACACTGTTATACAAGCTGTACAGTGACTACTTTACATTGTATCAAAGTGCCATATCTTCAATGTTGTCCCGTGAAAAGATACAATAAAATATTTACAAAAATGTGAGGGGTGTACTCACTTTTGTGAGATACTGTATATGCTGGTTTGTCGGCCCGCTTATCAGAGGGTGGGTTGATCCCTGGCCTCGGCAGTCTATGTGTCAAAAGTATCCATGGCAAGATACTGAACCCCAGATTGCTCCCGATGCTGTGCCATTGGTTAATGCTCATAATGATTGTGTGTGTGTGTGTGTGTGTGTGTGTGAGTGAGTGAGTGAGTGAATGCAAACTTTGTTGTCAGACTAGAAACGCGCTATATAAAATAAAGTCCATTTATTTTCATGTAACAATTTCAAATTGGGCCTTTGAGTTTTCATTGAACAGTGGAGCCACAGCAAGGTGTGGAATTTCCATGTTTCACTACAAGAAAGGAAGTGGTTTGTAACTCGACTGTACATGGTCCCAGAAGAGTCCCAGCCTGAAGACACATTATCAAATGTGGTTGCCATTATGGTGCATTATTCGCCATAAGACAGAAAGTTGTACCTTGAGTGTATAATATCCAATTTGCCCCACATTTCACGTTTGATAAGAGTCCTGGCCTATCTCTCTTTTTGTATTATACTTTTCTGTATTATCTATACATTTTTTGTATTTTTATATATCTATCCAAACTTAAAGTTTTTAAACTCAGCTTTCTTTTCTGTGCTGTTATCAGCTGCTCCAAAAATAAACATCAACTTTGACATATAAATGGAAAAGAAAATCAAGAAGGCTCAGCTCAAGGACATCAATTTCCCTTGAATTCATCTCCATTAAATCTTTGCTCAAAACCTGGCCTGGACCCTAAGGCATAAAAGAAAAGATTTTTTTCTTCTTCTCTTTGGTTCAGTATAGGATGCATGCATTTGTAAAAAATGTTTTTCCACACTCCACACTTCACTAAATCTGACACTTACTGCTTACTGTATGAGGACGAGTAAAAAAAAACAAAACAAAAACGACAACAACAAACAAAACAAGTTGTTGATAGAGTTCATTCATTCATTTATCTTCCATACCCACGTATCCCTTTCGGGGTTGCGGGGGGCTGGAGCCTATCCCAGCTAGCAATGGGCGAGAGGCGGGGTACACCCTGAACCGGTCGCCAGCCGATCGCAGGGCAACATAGAAAGACACACAGACAGACAGACAACCATTCACACTCACACCTATGGACAATTTAGAGTCACCAATTAACTTAATGAGCCCTGTCTTTATGACAGTTTTATGTGCCAATGCATGCACAGTTATGACTATTGACAAATACCACCTTGTTGAACATACAATTCCAAACAGATTGAGATGTTGTATGCACATATTTTATTCTCCAAAAATAAGTATAATCTTCTGTTTGTCCATTACTGCAGATAAAAACTTTTAAGATATAATTTCCATTCAAACTCCTCAAAAATAACAAATAGAAGAATTATTGTGCAGCCTTTTGTGGAAGTTTGCACTCTGATTGCTTTCCATGTTAGTATGCAGTCCATTACCTTTTCAACTGAAATACCAGAATATATGACAGGACATCATATGATGAAATCACTCAGTATATTCAGTACCAGTTCCCAGAGAAGGTGGTGTAAGGGAATGAAGGGCAGGATGGGGTAGATGAGAGAGGAGGAGGAGGAGGCAGATGACAGATACTGCAGTACAGGAATGCTGCTTCACATGTGACACTCAAAACCAGTGTGGTGCTGAGATCCTGAAGATTAGGACAGGATCACCCAGAGAGAAGATACAGAAAGAACAAACTGGTAGTGGGTGTGTCCTGTATGGGCTGCTGTGATATAATCAGGGAAAAAGAAACACTTTCAACCATATTTTACGACTCGCAGGGTGCTGTCAGTTCTCCTACCAAACAGGTTAGGAGGAAGCCTGACACAACTCCAAGGGAAAAGGATTCTTCAGCCCATTTTACAACATGGCACGGGCTATACTGGGTAAAGACAATTTCTTAATCTGCATTTTCATTCATCATTATGTTGATAACTGAAAGTTAAAATGTGTGGTTCCCTGCTTTGCTTGTGTACACTGAACACACAATAAGCAGTGTAAAAGTGATTCTTTTTGTGATTATGCTTTCAGTGTGTTCATGCTACATACTAAATATACTTTTTACTGACTTTGGAGGGTTACAATAATAGTATGAAAACTATCCTGATCTTTACTTTTTGTATTGTTCCTTTTTTCTATTTTAACTATCCCAGTTTAATGTCACGAAGTGTAAATGGCAAATGCAGAGTGTGAACACATAGTAATCATGGCAGCAAGTGTTTCTTGTGCTTAAACCTGATCAACCAGTCTGTTGAGATCACTGACTGCGGGCCCGTCATGCATTGCAGATGCAGGGAGACTTTACTCACTTACACAGCATTAAAGTTATTAAAGTCATTAAAGCTGCAGTAGGTAACTTGTATAAAAGTATTTTTTGTCATATTTGCTAAAACTGTCCCTATGCCCAGACAGCAGTACATGAAACATGTAATCTGTGAAAAAAAAAAAAAACAAACCGCTCCATTGCTCCCACCTACTGCTCCTTGCAAGAATCCACCGCGTCCGACACTGTAACGGGCTAGCGGAGGACCCAATTGCAGTGCCGGCCAATTTACAGGGAATGCGGGGATACGGACAACCAGAGCAACAATGTGCCGTACTGAGGAGAGAGCCGGCTCAGAGGGAGTTAGTGTGAGGAGAGTGGATCGAACGTGGAAATCACGGACAGATTTTGGCATGGTTGAAACCACTCTCAGAGGAGGAATATGCTTTTTGAAACCACCGAGGCGGTGAGATACGTGCAGACACAGGGCTAGGACGGAAGGAGTAGTCAGGAACAGGCAAGGTCGGACACCGGGGGTCAATCTGGAAAAGAACGCTGGAGAGTCTGGCATGACACAAAGATAATCTGGCAACTGGGAAGAATGACAGTGTGGCTTAAATACCCTCCTGATGACTCTTATTGGCTAGGTGTGCAGATAGGCAGGCATGGGGCGTGGCTGAAGAGCTGCAGCACAGGTAAGTGCTATGCTGGACTGTGACGCGACACAAAACAACCAATCAGAGCCAGAGGAGTGTCTGAGGGAGTGTCTGACATCTGTCAATCACTACTCACACACGCTGTGAACCGTCCCCTCCCTCCGCTCATGCTGCCGGCTGCCGCTCAGTCAAACAGCTCTGTGAGCAGCGTTAGGAGGCTAGTGAGAGCTATTGCCACCCGCAAAGGAGAAACTGCCCATGCCGCCGCCGCCAACAACAGCATATATGGCTAAGACAACAAATAACCATAAAGCTAATATGGTAATTGTTACAGTAACACTCTGCAGCACGTACGGTATGTTAGCGACTGTGATGTAGCGGCTGGGCAGAGTTAGCTTGTATCCGATGCTAAGGCTATCGTTACTGGTTGTCACGGCAGCGAAGCAGACGCCGCGGGGAGGAGGGGCTTGGAGGCAGGGCATGAGTGCAGCGGAGAGGGAGGGGGAGTGACGTGAACTTGTGTTGGTTTAAATTTTCAAGCTAAGTCTGCTCTCTTCTTGATCTTACCTACTGCAGCTTTAAGTGGTACATCTGCATGAAGAAATAAGAATTCTGCTGTTTGACCACTCATTGAAAGGTTTTACATTCCATGGATTTTGATGAAGTCCTGATAAGTACTGTCAGTCACTTGATTATGCAAAAGTCAGTGACTCATTATTGATCATATATGTCTTTACATAAATACAGTGGGTGGGAAAAAAGCTACATTGATATAATCCAAGGCTGTGCCATAGTGAAGTAAAAGCAAAAGTCCAACTAGAGCAGGCAAGATGTCATCCAGACACAGTGGCTCCATCTTTCTCTACTACTACTACTACTTTGTCTGCTAATGAAGGAAAATACAATTTATGAACAGGTGAATTTTAAAATTGATATCCTACTATTAAACAATACACTGTGCCAAAGAACTTATTAAAATATCCATCAAGTTAAATCTCAATGAAAAAACTAAATCAGAGATCAGAGAACCTTGGAAAAAGAAACCAAGTAACCAAAGATGAAAGTTAGGGAACCCCCACAAACATCACATTAATGACACTTCTTCACTGGTTAACAGTTTCGTTCTTGTCATGTTTCAGGAGCCAGCAGCCCATTAATGGAGGCGATTGTGGGGTTTGCACTGGGAGCAGTGGCTGGCTGCACACTGGGATCCACAGAAGATCCAGTGGACAAGACTCTGTCAGTGATGACTGCAGCTGGTCCACTAGAACCAGTGATGGAGGAAGTAAGGACAGTGGGTGCTCTAGGGCTGGGGTCCCTTATTGGAGCCACAGCACTGACCATGGTGATGACCTCCGTTGTAGCTGGTGTCATTCTGGGAGCAGCAGTAGCTTCAGTGTTTGTGGCCACAAGGAGCTGCAGTGCCTACACAGACTCTGTTGGCTTGTGGGCATCGGCAGGACTTGCTGGGGCTTTTGGGACAACTCTTAGTGGAGGCACACTCGGGATCGCTATTGAATGGATAGTGAAGAATTACAGCATGACAGGCCTTCTGTGGGCACTGAGTGTATTCACTGTGCTCAAACCACCCCTGCACTTTGTATTTAAGCTCCTCTGGAAGCAGGGAGAAGCCTGTTGCAGTCTGGGATCCATAGATTGGGCCAGGGAGAGGAAACAGATTGAGATTACAGAGTGGCAGCAGAGACAGAGAGTGGCTGTGCAGATAGAGCAGAGGATCCTGATGCTGGAGAGGGGAGTCAGCATCGGCGGGATGGAGCCCAGGACAACATGGGTCAGTGAGCGAAGGCAGAGAGAGGAGATGGAGAGGAAGAAGATGGAGAATGAAGAGGCAGAGATGGAGCAAAGAAACATCCAAGACTGGATCAACACTGTGGTGGTCAAACATGTGGACTTCTTAGCTTTCTCAGGGATACCAATGACAGTGGTCGCCATGGTAACATCAGGATTTGGGGAGTTTGGTTATGGAGGCCACCAGTCAGTGTTTATAGTACTTCTGACTTTGGTTACACTCATAGCCTATTTGCTTCTGAAATCTTATGACCTTAAATTCTGGATGTTGGTTGGATGCATGGGAATGCTTGCAACCTTTGTTATTGCCATTCTCAGCCTACATGCCGGGCAGGTGGTCGTAACAACTGCCATGAAGATGAGAGCGGCAGGACAGAGTCAGTCCAGAGAAAACATCAGTGCTCTTATGAACCACCAATCCTCTCTGGAAGCTTTGAACGCAGCTTTCTTTGTGGCAAAACTGTGTGAGCTGGGTTTGGGGGCTACAGTGGGGGGGACACTGGTGAGGGGAGTAGGTGGAGAGGTTAAAATCATAGCAGGGGCAGCTTTAGTGGCGCTGGGTTTGCTGACTGGGGTACAGGTTTTATCCCCAGTGTTGGGAGTGGGGGGAGGGGCTGGGGCACTTCTGGGGGTGGTGGGAGCAGCAGGGGTGGCTGTGGGTGCAGCCACAGCTGTGGCTGGAATGTGGTCCTCATGGCCAGGAACTTTGGGAACAATAGCAGGGTTGGTTATAGGAGCAATAGGGATTGGAAAATGGCATATTGTCAACATTGGACTGCAGGTGCCAGTGGCCTATGTCTTCGCTATGACCAATCCATTTTAACACAACACGTTAAGATTCCATAGGGCAATTGTGAAGAATGTTGTCAATGCCCTAGTGCTAGTGCTAGTTGCTAGTTTGTCATACTTGTAATCTGTTTTAGAAGACTCTACTTCAAAGGATATGAGTGGTGATATTCTATGCTTTTCTCATAGTCAACAAATCCCATGTAGAGACATATATACCGGTTCAGGGTGTACCCCGCCTCTCGCCCGTTGACAGCTGGGATAGGCTCCAGCCCCCCCGCAAACCCAAAAGGGATAGTCGGTATAGAAGATGGATGGATGGGTATATATACATATATATATATATATGAGACAGAAGGGCCATTCAGAGGGAGGAGTTGTACAGTTTGATGGCCACAGGCAGGAGTCTCTCACTGAAAGTACTCCTGTGCCCAACCAGCACATCATGAAGTGAGTGTGAGACATTGTCCAAGATAGTCCATAGCTTAGTCAGCATCCTCCTCTCTGACACCACCATCAGAGTCACACTCCATTCCCAAATTACTTAGCATTTTTGAAAGCAACTATCTATTTGTGAGTTGTTTTTAAAGATTTATATTTTCAGTCAGAGCCATTGTGCTTGTTGCCGAGTGCTCCAAACAAGGTAAAGAAATAAGATTTGTTGACAGTAACAAAAATATAGAATAATACCAGACATACACTCTAAAGTTTAACAGCCATTTTGACCTGATTCATATTCTACTGTGTTTTGTCCATTATGCCAATCATTTTGCTAAGAGCTTTTGCTAGTTCTTCACAGATGTGACTCTAAAGCCAACCAAATTTAACTGTGCGGTCTCAGTGGAGCTCTAGTCATCAACACCCATGCTAACCAGACGTGGTATTGTATCTAAAGCGGAGCAGCTGATGATGCTTTATTAGAATCAGCTCAAAAGAAAGAAAAAGAGAACAAAGGACACTGGGATGAAAATGTGTGTTACATGAAAAATTTGTATGAAAAACAGTTGCAAAATATTTAATGCTAAT
The DNA here is from genome assembly GCF_051107435.1 of Chaetodon auriga. Lineage (NCBI taxonomy): Eukaryota > Metazoa > Chordata > Actinopteri > Chaetodontiformes > Chaetodontidae > Chaetodon > Chaetodon auriga. The sequence goes on from NC_135081.1 coordinate 1,694,506, forward strand.
TAGCTAATGGATTCTATTAGTTAATGAAAAATGCCACCTATTAAAAGAACTCACATTTGTCCACTTGATTTGGAGCATGGCCCAAAGACAGAGGCAGTACCAAAGTCAGAGCCACTGTTTGAAGTATATTAAGGTTCAGGTTGCGAAGTCAGAAGGGAAGGGAAGTTTTTTTTATTGTTTTGTTTCATGTTGTTGTGCTAGTGTTCCTGATCCTTATCAAGTATCTGCAGATACTGTCTAATGTGTTTTAATTTTGGCGTTTTTTTTTGGTCCCCACATAATACAACTGTAGAGTGCAAACATGTAAGTATTTCTCTATAACATTAAAATCACCCTCTACTGAATTTTTCTTTCTTGGTCCTACAGCTGAATGTTTGAGCTTTGCTGAGCTTCACTGTGCTGAATGATACAATGTGCAGTTTGACACGAGGCTGTTTTTACTTCATCTCCTGAAAACAGAAAGTTTCTGTGTGCTCATTAAATCAATTTTTTTAAGGGGTAATGCAGTAATACAGTATCCCAAGCTATTTGAAAATTGTAAGACTACAACAACAGTGGTTTCACTACCATCATGAAAAAAATCCTTGTGTAATGTCCACATATATGTAACAAACACAATAAAAGCATTTGTCCAGAAGTCTCTTGTGTGGTTGAAGATGCTCTGATGCTCTAGAACTTATGTGAACAATGTGTCAAAAAATTACCTCAAAAAAACATAACTGTTTAGAGGCAATCATCAATGTGTATCACGTAACCACTTCTCCTCAGACGGGAGAATTAGAAAAAATAGATTCCACTTCCATTTTCCACTGATGTTGAGGGTGCCCTGGAAATACCATCAGTGTTACGATTCTACAGACCTGTCTGTTCCCAGTGTTCTCCCTTTTTTCCTTTTCCCCAGTGTTATGGGTTGTCTGTCTTTTTCCCTGTCTGTCTAGCTGGGTGTGTCTCTACATCTGGCCAGCTCCGCCTCCACAGGTGCACACCTGATGTGCATAACTCTGATTTAGGCACAGGATAAAAGGGGAGAGCTCTCACCTACCTGTTGCCGGATTGTCCTGACGCCTGGCGTGATCGTGTGTCCCATGAGTGTGAGTGCTGAATTAACTGTCTCCTTTCCTTGTGAGTTTGCTGATGTCTTTCCATGAAATAACAAAAAAAACTGTTCTAACTTTGCCATGAAATAGTGTGCTCATGTAGAATTTCATCACACACAGTAATAAGCTGACTAAGAAAAAACTGACACAGGTTTGCCACTTACTACCTGTTGCATGTCACCTGTTTACATACTGTGTTGCACATGTTTTATAGTTTCATAGAAATTACTTGCACTACCTGCACCTACCTCAACTGTTTATACCTTATGTCAATTGCACTACCTGTATTTATTTATATTTTGGATATTAAGACTATTTGCACTTCTGTTTAGATGCTAAACTGCATGTCATTGTCTCTGTGTTGCACTCTGATGATGACAATAAAGTTGAATCTAATCTTTTCTGCTCATTTTTGTTAGCACTATTTTTGTTATATATTGTTATTTTGTTATTATTTGATAAGCCTACTAGAGGGTATAGGTTGTGCTTTAAATTTATTTGTACTGGCCATAGACTACTGTTGTTGTTGTTGTTGTTCATTTCATTTCACTTGGTTGACAGATGCCTGAAAATTAATGTCATGTCCTTGCACACTTTATTTACCTTAGTCAACCCGCTGTAATTGCACTCAAGTTTTAGATTTGTTGTTAATACATGTTGTTAATGCTGTTTAACATCTGCTATTGTGTTTCTGACATTGTTTAGACAATACAAATGGGAACATGTATCACATTTTTGTTGTGTGAAAATAATATTAGTAATAGGCCTGATTTGTATAGCACCTTTCAAACAAGAAATGCAGCTCAAAATGCTTTACAACAAAGAAATTGCATACACTGAGAGCTTCACATAAAAATAGACATGAAATGAACATTAAAAACATTTTAAAAACCTTAAGGTAAGATGGGAAATCACAGTTGATATGCACTGTAGCCACCCGGTGGCAAGAAATGACACTGCAACAATTGGCAGCCACCTCAAAGTTCTCCGTTGTGATATCCACATGTTGTGGCACATTTGGGGAAGGTTAAATGGTATCAAAAACTGGATACTGCACAACCCTATTAAATTTATTTGAAAACACATTATTAATCAAAGTACAATAATAGATAATATATAGATCTCCAAACACAGAGAACAGCAACAGCAACAATCAAGATAAACAAAAAGGAAAAAAAAAATGAAAAGTTTAACTCTCAAAACTGTGCTAGTGTGCCACATCAGCACTGTGTGGGTACTTTGATGGAATTTGATTGACATTAACAAAATAACCAACTGACTGTCATCAGATTCAGATTCAAATGTTGCTAAAACATGATTGGTGCAGTTTTTCACATCACTTCTTACTAAATTAGCTTCAGCCAACACAAAACCAGTAAGTGGAACACAGAAGAAAAAAAAAGTGAAATAAAAAACTGTTCTAACTTGAAAATAGTGTGCTCATGTAGGATTCCATCACACACAGTAATAAGCTGACAAAGAAAAAACCGACACAGGTTTTTCAGTAATATTTGTGTATTTATGCATAATGTGCTAATATGCTATAATGTTTTGTATTTTTATGTTTCTGTGCTAAGAGGCCCATTGCATAGTGTCACAGGGCGTGTGTGTGTGTGTGTGTGTGTGTGTGTGTGTGTGTGTGTGTGTGTGTGTGTGTGCGCGTGTGTGTGTGTGCGTGCCGGTGGCTGGGTTGCGGGTCTGCTCCTGCTCCCCAGTTGTTACTAAGGGCACCGATTGAATTGCAGTGATTAGGTGCACCTGTCCACAAAAACGGCAGCGACTGCGATTGGTGCACGGGGGGTGGTTAGTTTTTCCCTTAAAAGACACAGGTGTGTTGCATTAAAAGGAAGGGAGTCAGACCACAGGGCGATAGGCAGCCGCGGAGTCAAGAAGGAGCGCACCGGGGCGAGAGAAACGGAGCTGAACGGTGGCAGCGGGAGGACACAGTGACGACACACCGCAGGTAGAGGGACCAGCGCGTGGTGGACCCGAAAGATCCGTGCGGCAGGACCCGAAAGAGGAACCGGCGAGAGAGAGAGGGAGAGAGAGAGAGGAGGCGCCGTAAGGATGGTGGAGGAGTGAGGCACGCTTCACTCCTCTTCTCAGCTAAGTAACCTCTCTTTATCTTCATGACGTCAGGGGCACGCTGATTCCCACAACCTATACAAGGGGGACATTCATAGTTGTGTCTTCCTTCCCCCCTCCCTTTATCATAATTTATTTAATTAATCTGTCTTTATTAGTTTGGTTGGTGTGGATATTTATCCAAGAGTGTTTTCTTGTTTGTTTGGAATTTCTTTTGATGCTTGTTTTGGAGGGGGAAGAGACCCTATGACTGTACCCCTGTTTATTGGATGGACCTACTGTACAGGCGGTTATCAGACTCTGAAGTAATTCAGCCCTTTTTCACATAGGCTCCTCGCTGCCATACCTGTGGATGCAGCCACAGGGCTAGCTGTCTTGCAAGATGAGGCTCCCCAGGACCCTGAACTCCTAGCGGCCGGTGAACTGTGGGCTTTTCGGGAGGCTCTAGCCCTGGACTATTTTAACAATTTTTTTATGTGTTTTAATTTAAATAAATGTTCCTACTAAGGCTTCCTCTGTGTGCTGATTAGCAGATTGCTCCCCAGTAGAGCTGTAAAGAAAACAATTAGGGGTTTCAACCCCGTTACACATTAGAATCTCTCTGGGTAAAATAATTACATTGAAAGTTTATATCTTTCAAGACAAAATGGTAAGACATTTTGATTTAGGGGGATGTTTCTGTAGTCAAGTCCCTGAACCAGTTCAGCCAGTTCCACTAAACATGCTGTATTTTTATCTAAAGCCAGAACCTTGAGAGCCAAGCTCCAGAGTTGTGAGTCTATTTGCTCTATTGAATTAGGTTCAACATTGTCATCGCACAAGATTTTGGTTAGTTCAGCGAACTTCAGCTGACCTTTCACATGGGATTCAGTGTTTTGTATGAAAACTCAACAAGTGATATGACACATTTCAGCTTGAGGAATGAGCTATGAAAACTCAGTTCCTCTCAGGCACCCTCAGGTAACATGTATGGTAATAGTAGGTAGTACATTCATGGCTGTATCACCTACATGTGACAAACAGGATGTGACAGAATGTGGCAAAATCATAATGAAGCACTGCAGGTCTGAACCTCCAGGTACAGTTGAAGAAAAAGAAAAAAATCCAACTGTAATATACAAAGGAATTGCCAGTTTCCATTGCTCCATTTTACAAAGGAGAAAATGAAATATGGGTCACTGAAATATTTCTCTTGAAACGTTCACAACATAGCTATTTCTCAGTTCAGGGTTTTATTATTTATTAGAGCAAATAAAACAGCAAACAAATGTACTGATCCTTGAAAGCAGGGTCATAGTGATCATTATATGTTCATATCTTATATGAGCTGTCCCTTGGAGACCACTGATATTACATAAAGCAGAGAGAGAGAGAGAGAGAGAGAGTACAATAATATGCACCAAAACATATCACCTTCTCTGCCTCTTCAACTCATTTCCTGTTTTATCATGTGACACTGAGCAGTCATATGACACTCAGCTTACCTTACCAGGAAGAGACGTTGCAGCTCAGGGAAAAATCCAGGAAGAAGAGAAACTGAAGCTTCGGGTAAAAAGGTAAGAGGCTGTCATTTTCACAATTTTCACAACTGTTTTTCAGTAATGTTTTGAGAAAATCTTGAAAAGACATTATCTGAGTATTAATATGGTGTGTGTGTGTGTGTGTGTGTGTGTGTGTGTGTGTGTGTAATTGTGTAAACAGGATGTCGGCAGCTCAAGTGTTCTTTTTTACTTGCCGAGATCCAGTATTATACATAACTCATGCAGTTATGTATGAGTAAAGTATTTTAATCTTTTTTGGTCTCTATATAGAGCTGTGTTTGCATTGGAGTATGCACTGTTTTCTCCTTTGTTTACATGAGGAAATTTTGGCAATGACTGAGGTAACTGATGGTAAAGTACAGTTGTCATTCACGCTGACACCAATGGCATCCCATGTCGACTATATTAAATATTGAAACTAGATTTTTAACATATTTTCAATGCTCTGGAGTCCAGTGGAAAGGGCATTTTTATCTCTGGACCCTACTGAAAACGGGCATTTTAGCAGACTGCTTAACCTCCACCAGTGGTGTAGTCTAGTTTTTTATAGCGGGTATACTGTATATACTTGTACTCACCCGTCCAGGAACAACACATCTTAGAATGACAACCATCTTGGAGGAACACCTCATAAGCACCATCATGACCTTGTGTCTGATGCTGCCTCTTAACATGTTGATAACGTAACCGGTCTTTCAGAATGCTCTCAAGATGTATAGTGTAGGCTATGCATTAGTGAATGATTCAGATTCAGATGTTTTTTTTAGTACAAGAATAGACTGGACATCTAGGTCATTCGGAAAAGCACAGATCATCCACTTCATAACACCATGATGAACCAAAAAAAACAGCAATGGTGGATGGCTCCTCTCTCTTCACTGCAGGACGGAGAGATACAGAAGATCCTTCATACCTACAGCCATCAGTCAATGAACAACAATGATAATTTAGTCTTATCAGTAGTAGCCACAATGAACATATCATTTTGAATAAATTCTTATTAGCATTATTATTAAATTAACAAGAAAACACCTCAAATTGGCTTCAAACAAGACAAAATCATTACTTAACTATAATAGTATACTATAATATTAAATAAAGCTTCAGCTTCATCTTCATCTGGCTGTGAGTTCAGTGGCATGCTTCAGAAAACACTGAAAAAGTGTCCTCTGGCCTTGTTTTCATTTCATCTCTTTGTAATTCACTCGCTGATTTTCTTCCTTTGTGCAATACTGCCGAGAATGCCTGTGAAAGAAATGGTTGCAATCATGTGCACACAGACTGGGTTAATTTAGCGAATTAATCAATGTGTGAAAGCTTTCACAAATGATGTTGTTACGTATGCTTACGCATCACGTGGAGATATGGGGGAAAAAAAAAGATTTTCTATTGAGTATAGGGCGTATACTGGCATATCATGCAGACTAAACCACTGGGTGTACACAAATCACTGACCTTTTCCAGTGGGTATACGGCGTATACCTGCGTATCACGTAGACTACACCACTGGCCTCCACAGCTGGTTTCAATCCAAATTCTCTAGTCCATATTATGGTTTTAGTGACAGCTTTAATCTTTCCTGGGAACAGTATGCTCTATTTAAAAAGGATGGTCTCTACCGGGTGGCTGTGGTTTAGGAGGTAGAGTGGTCAACCACACCACACTGGAGTGTGAGCGAATAACGCTCATAATGAGCAGGTGGCTTAGCTGCCGTATGAATGTGTGTGCAAACGGGTGAATGACTTGTGTTGTAAAAAGCCCTTTGATTGGTTTTCAGACTAAAAAAGCACTATACAAATACAGTCCATTTACCATTTACCCTAAACCCTGTGGTGCAGAAATGTTGGATGGTGACATATTTTTATTCAACCCATAGAAAAAGATAAAGCCACTGTGAAAGTCAGTGACAGTGGCTCTGGCCATCGTCATCTTGGCAGTGCCTGACTCTGCCAAACTCCCAACTAATCCAAAAATAGGTAGAGCATGGATGGAGCTGAGGCTGGATGAAGCCTGGTAGCTGAAAATGAGCAGCAAGCTGTGACTCAAAGGGGCCATGCCTGCAATTATGCATAACTTTAAGCCTTAATGTAATTTAAACTAATGAGTTATATAAAATATACCCACCATACATGTCATGAATGAGGAAATTAGCTATCGAGACCAAAACCGTTTTTGTGTCTGCAAACATGTTTACTTCTACTGTGAAGCCTTGCATCAGTTTGAGAGGTATTAACTCTCAGAATCTTTTAACAACATCCCGCACCTCACTTTCAGATAAGTATAGATCTTACGTCCCCTCCCACCAGTTTTGGGGTCTAGGTCTATGTGATTTCACTCCACTGATTCAAGCATATGATATAAGATATCCTGTCAGGTTAATATATGATGTGTTTAGGATCATTCAGCAGCCAAGAGTGGCACTTGAAGCATTAAACTTGTAACAAACTAACTAATTCATTCTTTACAAAGAAATTAGAACAAGTAAAAACTTAAGAAAGGAGAGGTAAAGAAAGAAGGACTTCAGGAAGCATTCGATCAAAAATAGGATTTCCCATCAACATGGTTATAATATCCAGTTGTTTGTTGTTTTCTTTTTTGCTTCCCACATCTCGCTTTTTCATGCGGTAGGTTTCACCCCCCATCGTCTCCTGTGTTTACCAACACATCTGATCATCTTTCATGCCTTTATCTTTATACCATCGTTTTCATTCATTGATTGTCATCACTATATTTCTTATTCAATTACATTTGTCCCTTTATTTGTATTTGTCGTTTGATTCTTTGTTGGTGTCTTGCTTTCTATATCTTACTTCCAGTCACTTCATGTACGCTAATTCCTTTTTCTTCATTTTACCTGAATTAAAGTAAATTTGTGCATTTCAAAGCCTCTTACCTTATCAGCAAAAGACACAGTTTGTTTGATATTATTTGATATTATTAGGGTGACTGAAATTAAATTGATTAGTGGACCAATAATTAAGAGTGGCTCTCTCTAATTAATAAAACCACACTGAACTAAATGTTCCCTCTCACAGCTCTATGGTTCTGCTACATAGAGCATTCTCTATGCTGTTCCTGTGTCTGACTTCCTGCCTGGCTCGATCAGCTGCATGAAGCTTGACATGGCTTCCGTCAAAAATAGATTCATAAAACGTGAAGTTTCTTTTCACAGCCATGGGAAAGACACATATATTGGCCCTTAAGACATAATGATCTTCAACTGCTTTACAGTTTTTGCCCATTGTTTTAACACTATTGACACATGCTGAGACCAAAGTAACAAAACTTGAAGTTTTTGTTACTTTACCTTAAAGACAGCGTAACCATACCCTAAACAAAAGTGCTGCTTTGCACTTTTGTTGCAATTGTGCAACACACTTGCTCCTGCACCCTACACACTATTTCATACATAAGAAATTTTGTTCATAAATGAAATCTCAGGGTACCATTGGGAAAACACATCCATTCACAATATAAAACACATTGGGTAATTGGAAATACTTAGACACACACCTGAAAATACTTACAAAACTGAACACCAATCAGCCAGCCACAAATAGGCCTCAGCTAAGCCATTTTGAGAACTTTGCACGCATGGAAGCAGGGAGAGCAAGAGGCAGAGGCAGAGGTAGAGGAAGAGGAAGACAAAGAGAGAGGAGTAGGACGTGGTTGAAGAGGCTACGCATGGAGTGATATTTCAGATGATATTAGAGCAACTTTGGTGGACCATATGATAAATCATGGCCTGACAATGAGAGAAGGTGGGCACAGAGTCCACCCACATCTAAGCAAATTCACAGTTGCCTCCATCATAAGGACGTTCAGACTGGAAAGCAGGTATGTCTTGAACTCTCTACTCCAGACTGTACTCCCTCCTTTTGTAACAAAAATTGGTAGTTCTGTGAAACAATGTAAGTATACAGTAATATACAGTACTGCATAGTACATAATACTGTACCATTGAGATGTTACAGTACAGTACTGTAAATACAATAGAGTTTTGTGAAACATGCAGTATGGTATATACAGTAAAATACAATATATACAGTGCTGTAAAAAAGGACCAAACCAAATTTTTGACCGTTGCTTGAACACTTTTTGCAAAACTTGGCTCATTGTGTCAAAACTGCACACAAGCAAATAAAACACAACACTGGGAAATAAACCATTCACATCTATGTCAAACTGAAACTCTACTATCAAAACATAATCCTTTGTCAAAATGTCACTCTGACGAGAAAATGATACACACTTGCATCATATGAATACACTTTCAGATTGGCAGGAACACACTAGTGTACTTAAATAAAACACTGCAGTCTTTCATTTTAACAGTTTTTATTCAGTTTCTCCAAGCATTCTGTGAAGATCAATGCAACACTGTTTTTTTTTTTCTTCCAACAAAGGTTTTCACAACCCTCAATAATAATAATATAATAATAATAATAACCCTTACCCTAATAACGCTTTCTCAATTTATGTTGATGAATACTTGCCTATCTGCAAGTATTTGTTGCTGTAGGTGGTGGAGACAGATTGCATTGTTTGCTCTGATTATTTCCACAATGGCAAGTTCCTGCTGTTGGGTGAACAAGTGTTCCTGTCCACCCCCAGAAGGTCTTCTAGACATTCTGTAGAAAAGTGAAACCGTGAATTGTTATTGGTTTGGGTATTTATTTATTTTTTTACAGTAACGTATATACTGTACTTTACTGTGTATATCATACACAGTACTGAAACATCTCAATAGTGCAGTATTATGTACTATACTGTACTGTATGTTTCACAGAACTACCAATTTTTGTTTCAAAAGGAGCATTAGCCAACTATTGCTTAGCTGAGGCCTATTTGTGGCTGGCTGATTGGTGTACAGTTTTGTGAGTATTTTCAAGTGTGTGTCTAAGTATTTCCAATTAAAAAAGTGGTTAAAAAACTTCAAGTTTTGTTACTTTAGTCTAAGCGTATGTCAATAGTGTTCAAGCAATGGGCAAAAACTGTAAGCACTTTTTGTTGTATTTTATGCACAAATTGTGCTATATAAATATTATGTATAATACTAACAATTATTTTTTATTAATATCATTGATGTAAATGTGAGGTATGTGCATTTACAGCACATACATCATATTTTCCAGTGATACTTTTACAATGTGCTGTTACAGGAGTTGTGCATCTAAAGGTGTGGAGATGCAGTGTCTTGCCTTACTACTGGTAAGCCAAGTGTTTTCACTACACCCTCATGAAGTTTCTCTGGCTGCAGCAATTTACAGTTTTTCACAATTGCTAAAACACAAAACCCCATTCTCTGAACCAAATTCTCAGTGGCTTAAGCAAATTTCGAAACACTCTTTTGGCCAAACCTTTGGCCAAACCTTAAACAGTGTTCAGGCACTCTCAATTTGCAAAACTCATCTGCTCTTTTTGGCAAAACCTTAAACACATTCTCAGCCACTAAACATATTTCACACTGTGATACACTTGTGTTTCAAAATTGTAAACACTGGCAGCAAAATGTGAACATGTGAACTCCAACACAGCTGTCATCTTTTACACACAACTCAAAAGTGAATACGCATGTTTCTAATGATGTCATCAGACCAATTGGGCAGGATAAAAGCCAGTTCAGAGGGCACAGGTGGCACATGTGCTTTCATCTACAATGGATAGAAACATACAGAGAGGCAGAGGAGTTCATATGAGAGGTGGTGGACGAGGAGGAAGGTGACGAGGAAGAGGCTGAGGAAGACCTAGAACAATCATCACTGATGAAATTCAGGCAACTATTGTACACCACATCCTTGTTCATGGTATGACAATGAGAGAAGTAGGACAAAGAGTCCAGCCTAACTTGAGCAGATTCTCTGTGGCCAGCATCATCAGGACATTCAGAGAAGAGAACAGGTAATTGTTTCTTGTTGTACAACATTTGACATACAGAATACTGTACTGTAAGTACTGTAATGATCATTACAATGCTATTTTCACTGCCTGTATACGTTTGTAAGTGCATTTTCTCCTTTATAGAATTGAAAGATGGCCAAATGAGGATGAAGGGCTGCTCTTTTCTCCCAACAACAAAAAGCACTGATTGTTGACATGGTCCTTCAAAATAATGCCATCCGACTCCATGAAATCCAGCAGAGTGATTGAAGACAATGTCAACTTTGATGGAATCAACAGTGTGTCTCTGTCAACTATTATCTATTACTAAGATATCAGTATGTGCAAGTAAGTGTAACCTACACACTTTCAGTACAATTCTATGCTCATAGGCTGACTGTTACTGTAGGCTAGTAGTTGTGTTGCTAATTTTGCAGTACAGTAAACTATATTGTAATGTATGTAAATCTGGAGTGCATACTGTAAATACACTATTGCAGAAGTCTGTCTTTCTGTGTCACTTGCTGCACTAAACTACTTTTTATGTATTTTTATAGCGAGTGTTTGAACTGGATTCCATGGAAAGGCCCCATTAATACATTTTCATAGATGAAGCAGGGTACAGGCTGGCAAAAAGGAGGCAGAGAGGCAGGAACATAATTGGTCAACATGCCATTGTGGATGTCCCTGGCCAGCATGGTGGCAATGTCACCCTTTGTGCAGCCATAAGTAACTGGGGGTTCTCCACTGTCATACAAACCTGGGGCCATATAACACCAAACATCTCCTGACATTTCTGGGTGGTCTACAGGATATTATGACTGCGCGTGAACAGCTGGATCAGCAAGCAGTGCATCCAATATATGTCACAGTTTGGGACAATATGAGTTTTCACCATGCTGTCCGTGAGTGGTTCACCAACAACCAGCACTTCATCAAGGTTTTCTTTTCGCCCTACAGCCCTTCCTGAATCCAATAGGAGTTTTTCTCTGCATGGCGGTGGAAGGTCTATGACCAACAGCCCTACACCAGGGAAAATTTATTGGAGGCAATGGAACAGGCCTGTGATGACATAACTGTGGAGTCTTGTCAAGGCTGGGATCGGCACAGCAGAGGGTTCTTCCCCCCTGATGTCTGGCAAGGGAAAATATTGCCTGCGATGTGGATGAAGTCCTCTGGCCAAACCCTGCACAAAGACAAGATATTGTCTTTCTTTTCTTTTCTTTTTTTTTTTTGTTTTGTTGAATGTAGATATCACTTTGACTACGATAATTTTATGCTGAATGCATTTACAATAAACATTTTCTGTTAACTACATGCCCTGGATGCTGTGTCCTAAATTATTTTATGTAGTGTCTAACGAATGCTCTGAGGTCAATATGTTTTTACATGTTGTGTATATGATCTGAACACATTGTTGGTTTTGAACATAGGATAACTGGATTTGAGGTGATAGTTTGATTGTGATAGAAAACTCTGGTGTTTTGTAAATGTAGTTTGAATTTTTGGGTTTGTGTTTAAGGTTTTGAGAAAATGGGTGGAGGTTTCAAGAAATGTGTTTTAGCAATTGTGAAAAACTGTAACCGATGGTACATGTTTTTTCTCCCTCCTTCGCCAAGCTTTGACAGTCTGAAGCAGTGTTATGTTGTGGACATTAGCTTTCAGTTTCACCGTGCTGGAAAGTGTTCAGGTTAATGGCTAACACAGTCACAATATACACTTTTGGGAGAAACATTACTCACTGTGTGCAGTGCAGTTGCTGAGACATAATTTAATATTTTTTTCACAGGCATCAAGTTCAGTAGTTTGGACATAGTTGCACTAAATATGTTCGGGTGTCATTTCAAGTCGTAAGTGCTGACAGTGGTTGAAATCAGTTCAGTTGAAATCAATTGGCTAAAATTTCAGTTGTTGAAACAGTTGAATTGTCAGTTTATATACAACACTGAAAGTAGTAGTAGTAGTAGTAAACTAGGTAAAAGGTGGAAGCAGTGTCAGTTGATGTGTAAGTCATGAAAGTAGTTTAAATGTCACTTGTTCAGTAAGAAATGAAGATGGTTGAACTGTCAGTTTACAACATTCTTCATAATACACACAAATGTGAAACAGTAAAACATAAATTAATCCAAAAAAAACCCCACACATTTTACCACCACAGCAAGAAAAACATTCTGTATATATGCCTGCGTGTGAGCAAATGTTAAGTAAATCTTTAATTTGCACGTTTCTTCTTTTAGGAATGGGGCCCTTAGCAACAAGTCTCTTTGCCCTCATCTCTCTGACTGTGGCCCTAGACAATGGATTGCTGAAGACCCCACCCATGGGATGGATGGCCTGGGAACGCTTTCGCTGTGACACTGACTGTAAAGATGACCCAGAGAACTGCATCAGGTATGATCAATTGCCGAATCTCTGTGATTTAGCATACCTGCTTTATTTTATTTTATTTGATATTGATGTTTTGAACAAAGACACCAAAGGCTTTATCACCAACAAGATAACGGACGGAGGTAGAGTCAGAGTGGAGAGCAAAAGAGGGGACTGCATTCTAGAGTAAGAAACCACACAATGAGTTACATACTTCTACTTCTGCAATGAAAACAAACAAATTGTGCTTTCTGTGAAACACTGTGGCACTCTGGTAGATTTTTGGAGAATTCCTAAGCCCTCCCTTGGAATAATGGTATGAAGGGTGCAAAATATCAAACATATTATACTCATGACCACCGATTTACAGTCAAATAGATTTAGTATTTTGCTGTGGTGCCATCCGTTGGTGAAAACCCATTACATTTGGACAAAAATTTTGAAATGATAAAAAAAAAAAAAGGTATGCATGGCTGACAAACACTCTTTCTTTGTCCTTCCTGTTGACAGGGAGGATCTGTTCAGAGACATGGCTGACCGGCTGGCTGAGGATGGCTGGAAGGAGCTGGGCTACAAGTATGTAATCATTGATGACTGCTGGATGTCCATGTTGAGAGATGAACAAGGGAGGCTGCAGCCTGAACCCTCCAGGTCAGTATTCTTCCTTCACATTGTAGATTCAGCATGTCTGTGTTGCGTCAACATTCGTTATTGTGCAATCATTTGTTTAGAAAGCCCCTCAGTAGGGACTTTTATTTGAATTCATTTGAATTATTCTGATGACCTCTTGAAGTACAGTTTTGCTCTCAAAGATTTAAATAAACAGAATCTGCCATTCTGAGTTTGTATTGTGAGATCTAATTAGCAACCAGTTTCACTCATGGACAGATCATGGGCAGATGATGTCTGTTATCGAAAAAAAAAACCAAAAAAACAAACAATTTACATCTGACCTATCGTCTTCAGTTACATATGGTTATACATCAGGACCACGTCAACCAAACATTTGTTTTATTTAAATACTATGTATAGGTCTCATGACGTAAGATTATCCAGTATTTCACAAATGAAAATTAGTTTATTAATTAGAAAATCATCTGAAGGAATAAATCTTATTTGTGTAAATCTTTATTTTTTCTCTGCTTTCCTGTCCAAAAAGCACCAAAATATTTTCAATTCGTGTATAGCTGCTGGGGATTGTATGTCATACATGTGTTCATTTGCCCATGCCATCAATCCATCATCCATGGAGTATGTCCAGCCGTTAAATCAACCTGTGAACCTGCAGTTTTATGGGTCTCGACCCTCAGGTTAGGAGCCGCTGTATTACTGGTTAATTGTTTGCTATCTAGCTTAACTGTTTGAGCACAGATTATTAAACAATGATTCTTCTTTTTGTGGTGTTTTTGGTGATTGACAAACAGACATGTTTATTTTTTTTTTTAATGAAAATGTTGTTTGTGATTAATGCCTCCTTCTTATTGTCTGTTGGTGCGTACCCTGGCATGCATCTTAAATGTATAAGTCGAGCGTGTGTAACTGAAACATCACTATACTCTTGGCTGATGCTTTAATTAGCTTCCTGTAAAATAACAGTGTTTGCTTGCTTTTCTCCAGGTTCCCAGGGGGCATTGCAAAACTGGCGAGGTATATCCATGACCGTGGACTGAAGCTTGGCATTTATGCAGACATGGGCACTCACACATGTATGGGATTCCCAGGCACCACACTGGATAAAATTGAGATTGATGCCCAGACTTTTGCCAGTTGGGGGGTAGATTATCTGAAGTTTGATGGCTGTTACTCAAATCCTGTGGAACAAATGCTGGGTAAGAGCATCTCCTAGCCTGTTAAAATACATGGAATTATGTACCTGAAAACCTAAAATTCTTTAGTACAAGAAGCCACCTGAGATCATGGACTAGCCATAGCAAGTGTTTTCTTGTGTCACACAGGTTATCCTCTGATGTCCAAGGCTTTGAATGCTACAGGTAGACCTATAGCCTACTCCTGTAGTTGGCCTGCCTATCTGGGAGGACTTCCACCTATGGTGAGTGTCATCACTACATCACTGTCAAACCATGTTGTTGGGTGATTGGAATTTGGACAGAACTGTGCCAATATCCTTAAACAAGACCGGATATATCACTGCACTGAGACTTGTAACTTCTTGAAACAAGTGCATTTGTATTGAAAACTTGTTTTTTGTTCATTTTCGAACTCATTAACTATGTCAGGGTATTACAGCCAATGTACGTGAGAAAGAAAATACGTAGTCAGGGAAGGGGGTTGTATTCTGGGAAAAAATAAGAATTTACAAGATTAAACCCATAAAGTTAAAAGAGAAAAATGGTGTTTGGAGGTTGGATCAACCTCATCACACCACAGATGCCTCCTTTCTGTCTGTCTGCAGTTGATGATCTAATCATGGACATGGGACTTTGGGCTGCTGAGGTGGCTGCAGCATCCCATAAAATCTGGCATTATAAAAACCACTGGTTTATGAAAAAGTTTAAACTTCTGACTTTCTTCTTTTTCCAGTATTTGTGGCAGGAAATAGATATTACATTGTTTTTATACGTTTATTGTCAAAATTTATTAGTCTATAATACTTCTTTCAAAGTGATATGATTAATGCAAAAACCATGAATGTTGCATATAATTTAGTATAATGCCATTACATAGACTAACTTTCTCTGAGCACCCCAAACTGTGAACAATCTATGAATGAAATTCACCTCAGCAATGGGATTTAGCGATAAGGGAATACTCCTGATTTTAGCCCAGAATCACCACATTATCATAAACATACAGACTTTGAAGAGATAATGCCATGAATTTGGCCTATTCAAAAAAATACAACATACTGATTTGGATGATGTAATAACTTTTGTGCATTTGGAATGCAATGGACAGATGCAAGGATATTGCTGGTTACATCTATGAGCAATTTCTTTGGAATCTGAGTGCTTATGATAATATGGTGATTCTCTGCATTATACAAGGCAAGTGATGGTGTCTGTGATGTAATGAGCGTGACTTTTTAAAGCTGCAGTAGGTAACTTGTATAAAAGTAATTTTTTGTCATATTTGCTAAAACTGTCCCTGTGCCCAGACAGCAGTACGTGAAACATGTAATCTGTAAAAAAAAAAAAAAAAAACGGCTCTATTGGTCCCACCTACTGCTCCTACTGCGATTTGCAAGAATCCACCGCGCCTGACACAAAAAAACCAATCAGAGCCAGAGGAGCGTCTGAGGGAGTGTCTGACATCTGTCAATCACTACTCACACATGCTGTGAATCGCCCCCTCCCTCCGCTCATGCTGCCGGCTGCTGCTCAGTCAAACAGCTCTGTGAGCGGCGTCAGGAGGCGAGTGAAAGCTATGGTGGCGCAACAGCCACCCGCAAAGGAGAAACTGCCCATACCACCACTGACAACAACAGCATATACGGCTAAGACAACAAAAAACCATAAAGCTAATATGGTGATTGTTACAGTAACAATCTGCAGCGCGTACGGTATGTTAGCAACTGTGATGTAGGGGCTGGGCAGAGTTAGCTTGTTTCCGATGCTAAGGCTAACATTACTGGTTGTCACGGCAGCAGCGCAGATGCCGCAGGGAGGAGGGGCTTGGAGGCAGGGCATGAGTGCAGCGGAGAGGGAGGGGGAGTGACGTTGAACTTGTGTTTGTTTAAATTTTCAGGCTAAGTCTGCCCTCTTCTCGATCTTACCTACTTAAGCTTTAAAGTGTTGCCATGTGGTTCCTTGACAAAAGGTTTTTTCTCATATATTTGTGACTTTCAGATTTACCAAACATGCTCTCAGAGCATTTCTGAGTTTTTTCCACAGTAATAATGACTATATAATCTAAGAGATTATCATAAATTTGCAACTTTAATCTTTGAAATGATTTTTTTCTCAGAATATTGTCCCCCTTCCCAGGCTTCGTAACTATTTTTTAAATCTGCAATGGCCCTTGTATGCCATTGTTATTAACAGGTAAAATAACTTGTTAAGATGGAGATTTTTAGCGATGTAGTGGCATGGCTCTCTGAATGGCAAATTCTGTTTCCTGCTCCTACCAGGTGAACTACTCTCTGCTGGGGGATATTTGTCATTTGTGGAGGAATTACTATGATATCCAGGACTCATGGGACAGTGTGCAAGGCATCATTGAGTGGTTCTCCATCAACCAGGATGATCTGCAGCCAGTTGCAGGGCCTGGACGGTGGAATGACCCTGACATGGTAAAATGGATTAGTCTTCAGATCCTATACCTCCAAACAGTACAACTGATAGTACAGGCAATCAGAGCTCTAACTGCTGTCTCTCAGGGTGTATTCACATCCAAGGTTAATTTGCTCAAAACCATAGTGAAAGTTTTTTTGTTTGTTTGTTTGTTTTTGCTTCATTTTTGTATTTGGTTGACAGAAGTTATATGACACACACATAAGTAATGACGCACACAGACATTTTCCACATACAGCAGGTCAGGACCATACTCTTTAATGTACAGACAGCCAACAATTCCCACATAAGCAAGCACTTGGTGACAGCAGTGAGGAAAAACTCATTTTTAATAGGCAGAAACCTCAAGCAAAACCAAATTCTGGATGGGCGGCCATCTGCTGTGTGGGTAGACATATAGAGAGGAAGAGGGGTGGACAGAGATAGAGACAGGTGGGGGGGGGGGGGGGGGGGGTGCACAGCAATGATAATAATAATGACAGCTATAATAATAGACACATGACTATATTAATTAAGCATATGAAAATAAAAGTATATGGTATAATAATATAGTTTATGTACATCATAATGATACTGTGTAATAGCCTCTCAGCTCTTGTACGCCTTACTATACATTCTTTGCCAATGACCCATTTTTTAAATGTCTCTTCATGCCTCACATAGCTCTGATATCTTTACTCAGCTCATCATTGGAAACTTTGGTCTCAGTGTGGACCAGGCTCGCTCTCAGATGGCTCTCTGGGCGATAATGGCTGCACCCCTCATTATGTCTAATGACCTTCGAAACTTGGACAGCAGTGCGAGGGCCATCCTGCAAAACAAAGTGGCTATTGCCATCAACCAGGACCGAATGGGCATCCCAGGAAGACGCCTCCTGCAGGTCATCATCATTACTAAAACATCAGTCAATGAAGCGTGAACATAAATGGCCAGAAAATAATATACACAATAATATAGTAGTGTTAGTGGTGTTGAATGCTCAGGAGGGAAGAAATTTGGGGATATGGATAAATAGATTGGCTCTCTGAAACTCAAGGGATGTGTTTTTAAAGAACTTCTTTTTTTCTTTATCTTTCTTTATTTTGTGTATGTGTTGTGTGTGTGTGTGTGTGTGTGTGTGTGTGTGCGTGCGTGCGTGTGTGCATGCCTGTTTGTCATCACACAGGAGAAGAGTCATATTGAGGTTTACTGGAGGCCTCTGTCTCATTCAGCCAGCTCCCTCGTATTCTTGAGTCGACGCAGTGACATGCCCTACCTCTACCACACCTCTCTGGCTAAACTCAACTATGATGCTGGCAACTATAAGGTTTATTCACCCTCTATGTGTTAGCCTGTGTGTTCATACTCGTATGAATGTGTGTAGAATGTGATAATTTGCTAATTCTTTCTGACATATACTCAATTGGAAATCCTACAATGTATTGAATGATTTACCTTTTCAATGATGCGCAGTTTGTTTATAAATTATTGTGTTCTGTTTTTATTTACATTTAAAATAGTAACCATTTTTGACTGTTTTGGTTCTCTTGTGAAGAAAAACTGTGTGTGTATATATATATGTGTGTGTGTGTATGTGTGTGTGTATGTATGTGTATAATATGTATGCATCCTCTTCCCTTGCTTTTAGGTCTATGATGTGTTTACTGGCATGACGATGACAGGGTTGGATGCCACCACAGAGTTTACACTTTCCATCAATCCCTCAGGTGTTGTTATGTGGTACGTCTCGCCAGAACAACAGTCCAAACAGACTGACAAACTCCATTACCAGCACAAAAAAGCCTCACAATTCACATTCCACAAAGGTAAACCTGGGCATCACACTGTGTTATGAAGGAACTGTTTCAGAGAACAAAAATGCTAAAATGGGATTTTTTAGAATAATATAAAGTGCTGACAGGCTCGAACACAGCCTTGTCAGCTTGATCTTAGCTTATTATTGAACAGATTTTTCTTTTGCACTTATGTTTTCTTGAAGGAAATATAACATTCTTTAATTCTGTGTTCTTTTTTCATATTGTTTCAAATTAAAAAAAAAAAAAACAATTGTTGCCCTTGTTTGTGATGTTTTTCCCTGGAAGAATTTAATTTTGTCACAATATCGTACATTCTACTAGTGCCACCAGCTATGGGGATATGAACCTGAGGATCTCTCCACGTTTCATCTGTGGATGAGTAGTAGGAAAGTAGGGGGCAGGGATAAAAAACAATTTCCCTTTATTTTCATTTTTGTTTTTGTTATTTTTTTTTGAAGATTATTTCATATGTGATAACTGCTATATATACCTCAAAAGTAGTTAAGAGGGGAGCAAAGCACTGAACCACTTTGAAGTCATTGAGATGAAAATTGTTCTTTGCTTTGAGCTTTGTAGTCAAAATGGTGACACATTTAATACAGCTGCAATCAACCCCCATTGCATATTAGGCTTATTGGCAAAATAGCCTAATAAGCCTAAGCCCAAATAAGCCTAATATGTAATGGGGCTTGAATAATTTTGATTGCAACTGTACATAAAATACATAATTAATGAGTCATCTGAACAGAGTAATAAATAACAAAATGATGTCAGGTCACTGTGGCACAGGATAATAATGACGGTAAAAAAAAAAAAAAAAAGAAATAAGATTGTATTGAGAATGAAACACAGAATTAAAATAAAAAAGTGCCACAACAGTTCCATCTTTAAACATAGAAGCTCTTCCATTATTTAGTCAGAGGAGTTTAGAAATGAATTCAACTGCTGAACGAAACACCTTGAGAAAAAACACACATGTATCAACAACATCTATTCAGATGTACTTTTCCACTTAGGGTTGGTATAGTTCTCGAAATTGTTTAAATGTTAATGAATGTGTCGTTGGTGTCCGCCCCCCCCCCAGTGTAAAATTGTTTAAGTCTGAGTAAAATGTGAGGCAGATTTGGAAGTGGCCCACCACATTTTCACTCACAGACTTTAGTCACAAGGTGGCAGCATTGAATATAATTACTGTCACTACACCAAGTGCATCATGGTCTTTCTTACTGTTTTACGTGCAAACAACGTGGAAATTTGCAGAGTGGACAGTGTGGTGACCCTGTTGTGGAAGGTAGTAGGTAAATACACACCCACCTTGCAAAATATTCCTGTGCAGATACAAAAAGGACATTATCTGAGTTACCATTAGTTACATTATCTGAGTCACCATTAGTGCCTAACCATGGTGGTAATAGCCCACTGCTGAGCTGCTTTAACAGGGGGCTCGGTAGCTTGCTCATTCTGTTAAAAAAGGTTGGTGCAAATCTGACTAACCACAAAAAAATGCTATAAAAGCCCTTGAAGTAATTGTGTACTGTGTGGTATCTACTTCCATGGGCTACATTAGGATGACCCAAGCTTTCTTGGAGACAGAAGACAAGACGGATTACCAACTGACTGCTAATGATGGCTGACTCTTTCCCAACAGGAATATTGAAAAGATACTTCCTTTTTCTGTTTGAGGTAAAAAATGACTTTCTGTTATACATGCATGAATGAATGCATGTATGCATTATTTGCATGTTTAGTGTCATTATCCACCTCTGAGCATCAAAAGCCTCGATCTTTATTCACTGTGGTTGTGTAGTAATGAGATACAGTTTTTTAAGGAAATTGTCGGAAAAAAATAAAGTAAGTAAGTAAAAAAATCTTGTTATTGCCTCCCTGGGATGGCACTCAGATGGGGGGTGGGCCCTGGAAACCGCCTCCCCAAGTCATCCATGGATTGGATAAAAACTTTTTGAAACCCCTCACGACACTTCATAAACACACACTGTATAAAAGGCCCTCACAGAAAATGCAAAGCTGATGTTTACCATTACCATTTAACTTTACCACTATTAATTTCCCCTGTCTCTGTTTTAAAGGTCTCATATTATGAAAAACTCACTTTTCCTGGGATTTGGGGTGTTATTTTGTGTCTCTTGTGCTACCACACGCAAAACAAAGTGTGAAATAAGACCGTCCATGCTTTTTTGAGTGAGATACCAATCTCTGAAAGCACCCTGCCTGCAGCTTCCAAACGAGCCGATCGAATTCGGCGAGGACAATTACGCAACAAGCCCACACATTTACATATTCCCACCTACCAGCCACCACCCCCTTTGCATCTCCCCTGTGTCTCTCCACCCACCAGATACAGCGCTACCTTCTCACAGATCCACCATTTCTCTATCGAAAGCACCGTGTTAGGAATCATCATGTCGAGGTGCCACACGCAGTGTTCTGTTGTTGGCTGTAAAGACCAGCACAAAATGCTCCATCGGCTCCCAGCCGCAGAGGACAGAAGAGTGGCATGGGTTGAATTCATTTTTGAAGGCAACATCCCCGCTACAGTTGGCAAAAACCTGTTGGTGTGTGCTAAACACTTTCTCCAACCTCGGCAGTACAAGGCAGGATTAGCTGGGAGACTTTCTCTAAAGGTGGAGTCACTTCCAGCTTTGCATGGAATACCTGCAGACGGGGGACATGTAAGTATACAAATAATAGCTGTGTGTTTCTCTTTAGATTAGCGCGAACTGCTAACTGCTAGCTTCTAGTTAGCAATCAGCCTGGTCTCCATGTGCAAAACTAGTGACCCAGTCAGTCAAGCGATACATACACAGACACTCTGCAGGGTCTAAACTTCAGGAATTTGAGAAAATAATGCATCTGGAAATATTGTCTACACTGGAGTATGTTAGAAAAGCCCAGGGCAAAAAGAGTGTATGATTGAGACTGCTACATCACAGCACAATTTACACTCCAAGCCAACCATTCTGTGCAATTCTTGGAGTTTCTTCTTGGAGTTTATTTATGAGTGATCCTTTTTTACGCTGTATGTAGCTGTTGGCAGAGCTATACATGTAAGATAAGATTGATGTCACTTCTCTCTTTTTATATAGGCCAGTGCATCATTACAGTTATCTGCTGTTGATCAAGTGTAGCAATGAGCTGTTGCAGCCTTAAGTCCATGAATTTATACTGTAACAGTGCTGTCATGTTTTACTCCTAAGTATGCCCTGTTATCATAACAATATACTTTCATTACAGCTGTCCAGGCTACTATGTCCTGCAAGGACTAATGTTGTAATGCACTGCATTACAGCGAGAACGCTGATAGAGGACAAGTCACCACATCATCAGGGGATTCTCTTTTCAAACTGAGCTTTCCAAAGTCCAGGAAGGGAGAGTGCAGAGCCAAACCAGTGAAGACTGAGGCCACATTCGTAAGTGTTGACTTCTTTTTTTTTTCACTCAAAAAACTAACATTTATGTTGTACATGACGCAAAGTACCACAACTCGGTACTTTCAACACAATAAATAAACCAAAAAACACACTCGTGTATTGCACAGGGTATATTGATGATTTGAAGGACATGATCATGGAGAAGATCTTTGTCAACCCATCATCATACAGAGCTGAGATTCTGAAGATAAACATCACGCCTGATGTGTCTTCACGACATGAGCATCCAGACAAGGAGGAGGTCATCGCCAGCTACGTGTCAAGATTCAATCGGAGGGGGGGTTTGAAGCCACCGTGTCCCTGGGCGTCAGGAAACTCCCAATGTATCTGAAGTACTACGCATGATGGGATGACTACACGAATCTACTTCCCAAGGAAGCTCCAGCACCAGCTCACAAAACTCACATAGGCTAGATACCTGTAACGACTGAGAAAATTGAACATTATGTTAGTTGACAGGTTCACGATCTGAATTTGTGGCATTGGCTGACTATATTTAGTTTATTATGGTGTATGAACAGTGAAGTTAAGAAGGTTATTATAGATGAAACTCACTGCTCTATCCCCCGTAACGGTAAAGGACCGTAGTCAGCCCTGTAAGTGTTGTATGTGTCCTGCAGTGAGAACACATTTAGGCAAACAGGTTCTAACCTGGATGGTCGATCAGGCGTGGAGGCCTTTCGTCCAGCTGCTGCAGCTGCCTTGTAACCTATTATGCATAACATAAGGTCAGTATCTGCAGTGGCATGTTAGCGCACTGCCCATTCAAGTGAGCGATGAAACTAACAGCACAGTCAGACCGGTCAATATCTCAGCAACCCAGTGGTCGAATTTAGAAGAAGAAGAAGAAGAATCAGAGGGACAATCCCCTTTATTCGTCACACAGATACATGCCCATATCATGCCCACACACGCCCATGCACTGGTGAAATTTAACTTCCTGGTCGTCCTTCCTCCGCGGCAGACCAGGAGCGGTGGGCTGCCATCCAACTGGCGCCCGGGGACCCAGTTCCTTTGTCACCATTGGTCAGGTGGTGATCTTCTTGCATGTTTTTAGTGGGGGTATATTTTATGGAGGATACCCCAGGTGAACACGGGGAGAACATGCAAACCCCACACAGAAAGGCCTTTTTCCTCAAGCAGCAGGCACCGAAGGCATGGTGGAGGACACACCCCCGGTGCCCGCAGCGAGAATCAAACCCGGGACCTTCTTGCTGTGAGGCGACAGTGTTTCCACCGTGCCACTGTACCGTATTGATGATCGACACCTCTATTGACCAGTCAGAGTCAAGAGATTCGAGGGGCAGGACCCAAGTTCACCATAGAAACACCAATGACTATCCAGAAGGAAGTAACCCCCAGAGACAGTATATCGCATGAAGAGCGTGCCCCCCCACGCCCCCACTCTGGAAACCCCTCATCTTTATATAAACGACCAGGACCTTCAGACCACTGATGTGGTGAAATCAGCAGACACACTAAAGTGGACATACGCTATTTTCGTGTTTTTGTTCCATGCCCATATAATTTCTTGGGGTATGATTTATGTTTCGTTTGGGTGGCAATGCTTGGTAGAGGCTTTTAGCTGAGTTTGTCCTCAGCTATTCTGGCATGCTATAAATTAGGATTGGTGCTTCCTAGTGTCCTGCTGAATTCTCTGGGTCTGAAGTTCTGTAGGAGCCTCCACTCCCTTCAGGATCCGATTCAGGTTCGAACATATACGGTTGAATTACGAAAGCACTCAGTCTGTTCACTGCCGCCATGTCTGCTACTTTCACACGGATTGTGTTACGTGAGTCTAAGCTCTCCCCATTACCACGGTAACATGGGTGGGACAGCAGCAGCTCATTTGCATTTGAAGCTACAGACACCAGAAACAGCACATTCTGAAAGGGACTGAAACAGAGGGAAGCAGAGGGGGGTGAGAATCTTTTCCTCAAAGCTGTTTCCAGCATACAGGTTCAAAAACATGTTTTATGGAATCACAGACTTATGTAACTTATTGAAAAAGCTTCATAATATGTCACCTTTAACTTCAATTTCAACTGCTGAATCTTCACCTCACATCCCTGCAGCAACAGCATGTTTCCCTGCTTTGCAGAGCCAACTCAGCTGCTAAACTCAGGGGTTAGTAAGCAGTAACTTTGGGTGAATACTGGGTGAATATATAATAATGATCGGCGTTCATAACTTTCACAACATAAAGAATGTTGCATGTATTCATTTTTTTAACTGCATATTTCCCCAAACACAGCTAATTTTCCCTTTTCTGACAACCACTAAAAGTACTTTCTGCAACACAAGCCTGCATTCACCCATTCACACACTGGTGGCTCATTACATCACAAGTATTAACACAGTCACACACAATTGCATAGCATCAGGAACAATTTGGGGTTCAGTATCTTGCCCTACTTTGGCATGCAGGCTGCCAAGGCCAGCGATCGAACCACTGAACTTCTGTTAAGTGGACGACCACTCTATCTCCTGAGCCATTTGATACGTGAACCCCTCTGAAAACATATGTTGTCTCATTTTTCTATACACCTGATCCATGTCATTTTAAGGTTTTAGGTTGGCGTAAGATGAGGTAAGATAAGATAAGATAGGACTATTTTGATCCCACACCAGGGAAATTTAGAAAAAGCAGGCACAGTGGCATAAGAGGTCAAAAAATAAAAATATAAAAGTATACAAGATACAGAATCAAAAAAGCAACTATGTATATGTACATTTTTACAGATCATAAAAATAGTAAATGCCAAATAATCCTACTGCCTTAGAAAAATTCTGTTGCTAGTAGTCTTAAGAGAAAAACTAACTGCTGACATGGCATGTATGTATTGCACAGAATACTATTGTACTTGAGAAAAATACTATTTTCACTTGAGAAACACTGAGTTTATGTATATACAGTTAATAAAAATACAGTTGCCAATAGGGACAATAAATAGTGTTATTGCACAGTTGAGAGAAATGCACAACTTAGAAATTGCACCAGGTGAAATTGTTACATGTGAGCAGATATTAGCATTAGAGCATATATTAGCATTGAAACAGTAGTGCAAACAAAAATTGGGTATGATGTGGAATTGAGAAAGACAGCATCAACACAGTGCTACATTACATGATGTTGAAGTTAGTCTGACAGATGCAAGAATGAAGGACCTCCCTTACAAAAAATAAGTTTATTTAAGTATATTATTAGTATACTTCTTTTTAACTAAAAATAAGAGAGTATACTTTCAGTTTACTTTTGATGTACTTATCAGAGATATACTTAAACAAAGTTATACTTAAGTATACTTGGCTTATACTGAAAAGTATACAGAAAAGTCTAAGTATATTTGGCTTATACTTGTACTTGAACTTTTGATCGAGTTATACTTGGGAAAAGTATAAAAATGTTCAAGTATATTTGGGGGCGGCACGGTGGCGCAGCAGGTAGTGCGTGTGCCTCACAGCAAGAAGGTTGCGGGTCGATCCCTGGGTCAGGCGGGGGCCTTTCTGTGTGAAGTTTACATGTTCTTCCCGTGCATGCGTGGGTTCTCTCCAGGCACTCCGGCTTCCTACCACAGACCAAAAACAGGCTCATTGGGTTAATTGGTGACTCTAAATTGTCCATAGGTGTGAGTGTGAATGGTTGTTGGTCTGTATATGTTGCCCTGCAATCGGCTGGCAACCAGTTCAGGGTGTACCCCGCCTCTCGCCCATTGACAGCTGGGATAGGCTCCAGCCCCCCGCAACCCCGAAAGGGATAGGCTGGTATAGAAGATGAATGAATGAAAGTATATTTGGATTGCAGTTGCGCTTATTCTTTTGATAGCAGCGTATTAAAATATTTTTCCCATACATATTGGCTTCTTTGAAGTACACATGGGTGGAACTGAACTTCATCTTTTAGGTAGTGTTATTAACCCACACAGAAACAGATAAACATTTGTCTGATTTTATTTGAGAAAAAAATTGAAATGCCTTCCAAGGTCTCAGTATTGTGACAGACTTGATACTTACTGGCTGTTATTATGAACCATTACCAAAATACATCACTGACTACAACACTGAACTTTGTGATTATAATGCATGACTGCTTTTCTAACCCTGTTCATATGGATTTGGCAAAGGTGTAATGTACAGTTTGTCAACCGTTTCAACAACACATTTCATTGTTATCATATTAGGCCAGATGGCACTCAAGTTTCCAGTGTTCCTAACTTCATGTATGAAAGTACTCTGTACATTTATCTGTGAATCTTTGCACGGCCTGCTACATTTAGCGAGTACCTCAACCAACACACAGCAATGTTTGGTACATGCACAATATGCAGGGAATTCATGTGCACACTTTTGTTTACACATGACTAAGTCATTAATTAAACACAATGTACGATCTTTTAAGTATACAGCACTGTTGAATCTTTTCTTTAGCCGGTCATATTTTTGACTGTGAACTCCATCAACCAAAAATCGGCTGTAAGAACAGAAGCAGTAACTTAGATTTCCACATAACTTGTTAATGGCAAGCCTATGAGAAGTTGTGATATTTTCTTGCAATGGGGGATGCCCAAAACCAAAGTCATGTGGTCTTTCCTATATAGGCTTTGAAATTCAATGACAATTTTTTTAAGAGCCAGTTCTGCCATCAAGATGCTTCTAGTCCTAATCTTATCCTGCAGTAATGTATATATGCCAAACACTGAAAGGAACAGAAGATTCCAAAATCTGGCAGGTAGCATGCCCTTCAATACAGGCAGAGCATAGAAGAGAAGAAAAGCTCGCCATTCTGAAACTTTCCAGAACTTCCTTTCACTCACTGACCTTGGTGTCTTAGTTACCTCAACAGGAGTTTTTTTTTTTTTTTTTTTTTTTTTTTTTTACAAGTCGCAAATGAACCTCTTCCATCTGTTTGCTGATGTAGCAGGGGGCTTCACTGTTTGCCATCTCAAACCACAATGCGGACAGTTGCGGAGTGACTCCAAGGCACACATTGTGTTGATATTCTGGAATGAAACCATTTATCATTTGGAAGTGACCAAGGTTCATTAAAGGTGATGGCCTTTTGACTCCAAACACTGGCTCATTAACTGAAGCTGACATTGCATGACTAAAAATGATCTCTCTCATTTCGCAGTGGGGGCTACAGCTACTAGCTCATACCTCTTTTATTTTGTCTACATATGCATTTGTTTTATGTATTGGGCATCTCTACATGAGCTATTACACTAACTACTAGAACCATGTCATTGTACTATTTACTACATACCATTGAAAATTCAGATGTGTTTTCTCGACTAGTATTGCAGTCCAAGTCTTTGTTGCCAACGGCGTTCTCTTCTTCACTTTTGGCAGCATCAAACATGTTCACTTCAGAATCTGACAGGTCTTCCTCGTTCTGCAGGTTAACAAGGAAAAAAGATGACTTAAGAGAGTATCAGTGAATTAAAAGGGTATGCACTTATTTCATCAAAGATAAAAACTGTGATGTATAAGTGTGTATTTACCTCTTCAGTGTCAGTACCCAACAGGCTAGTTGTGGATGATTTTCCATTATTGACTTCATCATCGTCTTCACTGTTGGAAGCATTACTCTTGTCATCTTCTGTGTTTATTTGGTCAACTTCATTGACGTTCTACAGGTTTACAAGGGAAAGAGAATGAATAACTGAATGAATAAAATAATGTCATTGAATTCATGAAGGCCCTCTGCCACTGTTCGAAAAATTCAAGTAGTGGGAAAATGAAGTTTGTCATTTGGCCTGGGGGTGGCACTAGAGGAAAGGTCACAGTGTCACCACAATCAAGTGGAACCTTCCTCTAGGGAGTACGAATGCACTTACCAAATATCACATCAATCCACAAATGACATGTAATATATTGTGCGCAAAGTTGACATTTTGGCCTAAGAGTAGCACTAGATGAAAGGTCATAGGGTCAACACGGTTGACAGGGTTGAGGATCATGAATGTGCTTACCAAATTTCATATCGATTAGTCCAGTATATTTCATGATTTGTTGTTGGAGCAGTAAGTTGGATGCAAAGACATAATACCAATAGAGCTTAAAACATATAATTATGGATTTACCTCTTGAACGTTGTGGATGACTTTTCATTATCTACTTCAACATCTTCGTCTTCACTGTTGGAAGCATTACTCTTGTCATCTTCTGTGTTTATTTGGTCAACATGTCAGAGGAAAAATGTCAATGAACATTTCAAAAAATAGCAAGCTTTTCTTGTACTACAAATGATAGATTTTTCAGCTTGGTAATGTCTAGACTAAATTCTTAATCACTAATGGGTGACGGACATTGTTTATGTGCAGGAAATTGTCATATGAGAAACGTCAAGCTAAGGTTAAAGTCTGTTTGACAAGTAGAAGACAAATGATGTGGAACAATCGTTACTTGCAGCACTTGTCACCCACATTTAGCAAACTGTCATCACCATCTTCATTATTTCCATCTAACGTTGACCCGTCGCCTTCTCGGTGTCTGCATTTTATGAAAGAGAGATGTTGATATTTTTGTCACATAGCTACTGTGCTAATTGTAGTTAATAAGAAATAAGAAAAAGATCCCCTGAGGCAGCGTCCTCTGATAGACGAGGACGAAGTTACAGCTGTGGTAATCTGACTTTGAATGGGGGAAAAAAAAGCAACCTAGAGGTGATGTGACATTACTTCGCAAACTAAGCGTTACTAAAGTTAACGTTACGTACTTTTGCTAACACTAATTTCCATCACCTTCTCCTTGGAATTCTTTTTGTGCCATCCTCCAAGTATCTTTTGTAAGGTCCTGAACGTTTTGCCGTTATTTTACAAGTCACACACAATGGCTAGCAATGACAAACTGGATCAAGAGTAGAAGTAATGATAGCCATTGCAGTAATTAACCTTCTCTCCATGCTTCTTCATGTTCTGTTGTTACGCTGTAACTTAGCTCCAGAAATTCTTTTCAACGCGACGATAGTCATGCACATCTCGCGATAATATGGTCCCGGTTCGCGCTTGTTTTTACTGAGCCATTGCAGCAGGGGTTGCTGGAGTCAAGCAACAATTCATGAACTGACAATTTCAAAAAAGAAACAAAAAAGTTACTCTCAGTGATAATATTTAAACATCATGATGGCGTATGCAATATATTATTTCAAGGATACGACCGTAGAAGTCGGGAAAATAGATTGGATGAGTATTGTAGACCAGCAAGAAACATCTTCAAAAAATATTACACAGTGCCCCAGACTGGAGGATGAAGATGGATGGATAAGTGTTAAGTGGGACAAAGGCAGGAAAAAAAGACGGCCTGGCCTTTTTTCCAGCATAGGTTTTAATACTAGGTGGTAAGTCGTCCTACCTTTATATGTTAACTAGCAATTGACATGTGTTGCCTAACTACCCTGCTGGGATTAATGTTAAGTAATGTTTGTGTTAGCATAACTTCACTTAAAACTGTGTTAGTTTGTGTTTTGGTTATTGGGAGCTGACATTAATCATTTAAAAAAAGTTGGCAATTTAACATTAACATTAGCCTACAACCAAGCCATCTGTGCTCTATGTTTTGAAACATTTTGTTCACTATTTTGGGAAAGGTGAGAGGGAGTCTAGAGGGAGTAACGTTACTCAGCTGTCTTGCACAGCAAAGATATAGAACTTATTCTTTTGGTCCTAGTATTATGTGATGACATCTGTGTGAAATTGCTGAATGGATGTTACTGCTTGTTCATGTCTATAATGTAATGTGTACAAAAAAATGACTAATCAAAAATCAAGAGGAAAAAACATACACATTCCTATTATGTCACAATTAACTGGGCTATATACAGCCTAACCTAGTGGCAAAACAGTGCTGTGCCAGTAGTTGTTTGAGAAGCTTTTTCTAGCTAGTTGTATGAGATGATTTATATGGAAGCGTACATTGTGTGACTCCTTCCACACTGACTTTTTATACACTTTTAATTTTCTCATTGTACCAAAACTTCACATAGACAGACATAGTACAGTGACCTCTGCAAGAAGGGGGAGGAATTTATAAAGGGTGAAGACATCTGGAAAAAAAAAAAAAAACACTCAAGAGGAAGACAAACAGTAGGTGGATGAAGGATGTGGAAGAGGATAAGGGCCACCAAAACAGGTAATTTAATAGATCAACAACAGTATGATGAAGATTCCATATACCTCTCTGCGATTCCAGCAGATAAATGTAAAATGCAATACAGAAGTGACACATGTACTTTCTCCTTACACATTAATGTGCATTAAACATGCCATACTAAAAGTAAAACCTTCCTTACAGTGTTCTGACCTCACTTGATCTCTTCATCCAAATAAATAAATAAATAACAGGGAATGGTTTTTAAGAATTAAATGCTGAGTTTGTGTCAAATGTGACAGTAATCCACTTACAAAGGCAGGTGCATTGTTGGAAATTTGCATTACTTAATATTTGCAACAAGTTGTCCCTCCATTCCCATCAACAATGTCACAAAATTGTGCCATATTGAAATGTAATCACCGTCAAACATCTTAAAAAACAAATCCCTGTTGACTGTTTTTCAATAAATAAATCAAGTGACAACGACAATGTAATGAAGGGTTTGCATCTTAGTTTGGCATGTGTCATATTTGTCTCTAATCAAAAGTAATGCCATTTCTGTGTTGCCTGTCATGTTTTTCACTGAATGCTTTATAATAGAAGCTTTATGATTTAAGACAGTTTGTTTGTATATGTTGCAATGTTTGATTTTCAGATTCAGTCCACCATATTCAGATTCAGTCCACCATATTGATGATGATGCATTCAATCAGTGTGTGATGAACTGTGTGAGTGCCTGCCATAACTCCAGCAATCATGTCAGGGGTATGGAGGTATTTCACCCTTTCTGGCAACAACTCAAGGGTAGCCATTTGCAAACCTTCTTTAAGTGAAACTTGATGGGGTGCATCATCAAAACCTTTTAAATCTTGAAGTCTTTAGCCATCATTTGAAAGGAGTGGTATTGCAGGTCATTCCTCCCTGCAGCTGTCAGACTGTACAATAAGAACTGCTCCGAGTAATCAGTGCAATAGTCTGTGCAATAAGCTGTGCAATAAAACATGTACATAACAGTTTGTAAATACTATTTACAATTTATTACTTTTTTTTTTTTTTAATTTCTTAGGATGATGTTTCTTTTTATTTTTATTTAAAATTCTCACTCTTTTGTATAGATACCGATGTTTTATATTTGCCTGCACTTCTTATATTACTCTATCTGCTCTATTGATGCTGCTCTAATTTGGAATTTCCCTTCGCGGGACTAATAAAGGAATATTGAATTGAATTGAATTGAATTGAAAACACAACACCATGTTCTGTATGCTGGCATGGCAGTTGTGACTGAGTACTGAACAGAGTATTTCCTTGTTTTCATTTTCGGTTTTGGCCAGAGAATATTCACTTAGGTACAACTGTGGGCTGTATTATTTTGACTGAAATGCTAATCTCAGTTATTCTGTCTAATATTGTTACCACAATTATTCATGACATTTTTCCTCAGAGAAAAGAAAATATATAAGATAGACAGAAGGATACTGCAGATAGATAGATATTTTAAGTATAAATCCTGAATTGGTCATTGCACATCTCATCATTGCATCTTTGTCTCTATCAGTGCCATACATTTGGCTAAATGCTGGATTACTAACTTATATGGGACTTCTGCTGCCACTGAGGATGCAGACCATTTCATCTTGTGTTTGACGCAGTAGATTGTGTGTGTGTGTGTGTGTGTGTGTGTGTGTGTGTTTTGCTGTAGTCAACTACTGAATATAAGGAATCATCAGATGACGACCTACATCCCAGGAACTGGAGTAAGGGCTTGAAACCGAACATCGAGGTTGTCAACCGTTGTAACTAAGCAGCGAACAAACGTCTCTCAAGGAAATTGAATCAGGTCAACTGGACTTAGTTATATGTTTTAGAAGATGTTTTAAAGATGTTTTGCCCCTTGCTTGTTCACTACACTAGACTAATTTGTCACTAGTTGACCTGATTCAATGTCCTTGAGATGCCTATATGACCTGGATGAATGAGAATCTGCATAGACAAACTAACGTCTGTTCTACTCAGCTACTTGTGTCTGACTCAGGTAAGAAAGTGAAAGTCAAGTTGCTGCGGCACAGCCTCTCCTTTTCTCTGACTTGCTCCTCCCCTCTTTCTTCTTTGTCCTGCCACTCATTCGCAGCTGTTCCCTGCTAGATTTTCTAAAGCCTGTATGTGGAGCCAAGAGGAGGTGCAGAAGTCTTGTTTTCTCTCAGACCACTTCAGTTACTATAGGCTGAAAGGGGAGGATGGAATATTTGGCCAATGATGCCCAAAAAGTTCCAAACAACACAATAGTCCCTTTAAAACTGCCTACCCCAGCTTTAAAGGGACTATTGTGTTGTTTGGAACTTTTCTCAACATGCAGTCATGAGACTTAAACCTTTGGCACCCCTGTCTTATAATCATTTATATCTTCATTCTTTTAACAGAGCTTCCAGTAATCAGAAAGCTATATAAGTTCTTGAAAAAGTCACATTTCAGACCTCAAGTCCTGCATCTGCCTGGTCAACACCCAAATCATGCAAGATGGCGCTGTGCTAGATGGCAGTCTGTTGCAGTAGCTCATGACGTCATCCACTCTACTGTAGCGGGGCTACAAACACAGCAACCAAATGCGTTTGTAGTCATCACTGGAGACTTTAACCATAATACATTGAATAAAACTCTGCCAACTTTCAACCAGTTTATTAACTGTCCCACCAGGGACAACGCTACATTAGACCTACTGTATGTTAATGGAAAGGATGCATACAGTGCCACTGCCCTTCCCCCCCTAGGCAGAGCTGATCACAGCCTGGTGTTGTTAACATCTCTGTATGTCCCTACTGTCCAGAGGCAGCCTGTGTCCACGAGAACAGTGAGGAGGTGGACTTAGGAGGCTAATGAGTCACTGCAGGACTGCTTTGAGACAACAGACTGGAATGTGTTGTGTGAGCCACATGGGGAGGACATCAACAGTCTGATAGAGTGTATCACAGAGTACATCAAGTTCTGTGAACAGACCATACTGCCAACCCGGACTGTGTGCTGCTTTCCCAACAACAAGCCCTGGATCACCAGTGAACTGAAAAGTCTGCTGAAAAAGAAAAAAACAAGCTTTCAGGTCAGGGGACAAAATAGAACTGAGGAGTATTCAACAGGAGCTGAGGGAGAAGCTAAGGCAGAGCAGAGATGCCTACGGGAGGAAGCTGGAAGCCAAACTCCAGCAGAACAGAGTGAAAGATGTGGAGACAGGAATGAAGGAGATCACGGGACTCAAGGCAAGAGACAGACCAGCAGCCAGCAGCCTTGAGAGGGCCAACAAGCTAAAGCACTTTTTCAACAGATTTAGCTCACAACCAGGAGGGGCCCTACAGTCCCCCACCACTTCACATCTACCCATTATCCACAATGGCCTCCACAGCCCCCCTTTGTCCAAGCTTTCTCCCTCCAACCCTCAACCCTCCCTGGTGATCCCTCTCCTCCCTCCCTTGGACTTAACTCCCACATCCCCCAACATCCCCCACAGCACCCCCTCCACTAGCACCATCCCCTGCCTGACTGCAGGCCACGTAAGAAAACAGCTGGAGATGTTGCACCTGGGTAAAGCTGCTGGCCCTGACGGTGTTCATTCAGAGTCCTGAGGATTTGTGCTAGCCAGCTGTACGTGATCCAGGGACACCTCTTCAACCTGAGCCTGAGTCTGCAGAGACTCCCGGTGCTGTGGAAGACATCCTGCGTGGTTCCTGTTCCGAAGAAGAAATCTCCATCTGGCCCCAACGACTACAGAACCATTGCCCTTACATCGCTCATGATGAAGGTGGTGAAGAAGCTGGTCCTGGCCCACGTCCGACCGCAGGTGAAATCATCACTGGACCCTCTACAGTTTGCCTACCAACCCCATCTGGGTGTGGACGACGCCATCATACACCTGCTGCAGTGTGCTCACTCCGACTTAGCGACAGCACTGTGAAGATCACTTTCTTTGATTTCTCCAGTGCATTTAATACCATCCAGCCGCTGCTCCTTGGTGAGAAGCTGCGAGTGAAGGGAGTCGACATGCCCACAATCTCCAGGATTACTGACTACCTGACAAACAGACTGCAATTTGTCCGACTGGGCAATGTTCTGTCTGAGACTGTGGAAAGTAGTACAGGAGCACCACAGGGGACTGTTCTGTCTCTTTTTCTCTAAACCTTTTTCACCTCAGACTTTCAGCACAACTCTTCATTGTGCCACCTATAGAAGTTTTCGGACGACTCAGTGGTGGTGGGGTGTATAAAGGATGGATGAGAGGAGGAATACAGATCAGTGGTGTAAGATTTTGCGGAATGTTCTGGCAGAGATCACCTGCTGCTTAACGTGGTCAAGACCAAGAAGATAGTGAATGATTTCAGAAGGAACAGGACGACCACACAACCACTGTGTATTCTGGGGGACAATGTCACAGTGGTTGAGGATTACAAATACCTCGGAGTGCACCTCAACAACAGACTGAACTGGAAAATTAACATCAATGCTGTGTATAAGAAGGGGATGAGCAGACTCTATTTCCTGAGGAGGCTCAGATCATTCAATATGTGCAGCAAGATGTTGGAGGTCTTCTACCAGTCTGTTGTTGCGAGTGCACTCTTCTTTGCTGCAGTGTGCTGGGGGAGCAGCATCAGAGCCGGCGACACCAACAGACTGAACAAAGTGATCAGGAAGGCTGACTCCATTATTGGCTGCAAACTAGACACTTTTGAGGAGGTGGTGGAGAAGAGGACACTGGAGAGAGTGTTATCCATCACAGATAACCCTGAACATCCTCTTTACCACCTTGTGGACAGACAGCGGAGCTCGTTCTCCAATAGACCGCTCCAGCTCCACTGTCACAAGGGCCACTTCAGGGAATCATTCCTGCTACGCGCCATCACACTATACAATAGAAAGTTAAACAGTTAATCCACCAACCTCACAAATGCTTGTGTTTTACATATTACTTACACATTATCTGCACTACTGCAATATTGCACATTCAGTCTACTTGCACATTTTTTTTTGCTGTTTTTTGCTGTAAATACTGTTATATACTTAGTTATATTGTATTTTTTATTTTATTATTATAATATTATAGAATATGTATTATACATTATAATACACATCATATAACTATATTTAGTTTTACTTTGTTTTACTTTGTTTTATTTTTATTCCTGTTTATATTTTTTGTTACTTTTTCTAAATAATTGTGTATACATCCTGTGTTTGCTGTATGTTGAATTGCTACTGCAACAAAACAATTTCCCAAATTGGGATCAATAAAGAAACAACCTAAGTCTAAGTCTCATCTGTAGACTCACCCGTTTCTGCACGTGTTTCTCCTCAAGAAATATCTGATGATATGGTAATTACCTCACATAGATATGTTACAGTCCACGTGTATAAATGTTGATTATAAGATTTTGTCATGTGCAGCAAAACTCTTACACTAAAGATTAGGCGTGCTTAAAAGTCGTTAGGTGTGCCCAAACCATATTGTGCCATATCAAAAATGTTTTTTGTGCATGGTGGGCAAAGACATGAATATGTGATGACATTCTATGGTTTATGTGTTCACTTCAGTTGTTTTTAGTAAGGCTGGGCAATATATGGATATTATATTGCTATCGTGATGTGAGATATCAGATATTGTCTGGGATTTTGCATATCATAATATAATATGGCATAAGTGTTATCTTTTCCTGGTTTTAAAGGCTGCATTGCAATAAAGTGATGTCATTTCCTGAACTTACCAGACTGTTCTAGCTTTTCTATTATTTGCCTTTACCCACTTAGTTATTATATTAGCATTACTGATGATTATTTATCAAAATCTCATTGGGTAAATATTTTGTGAATGCATGCCCCCAATATCGTCACAGTGTCGATATCGAAGGATTTAGTCAAAAATATCCTGATATGTGGTTTTATCCATATTGCCTAGCCCTAGCTTATAATAGAGAAAAATATCACATGTGGATTTTATAGATTGGACCTGCAATGGGTGCCCAAATCTCATTATCATCTGTGCATACAAAGACATAGATGCACTGGAAATCTGCCAAGACTCAAGTGAACGCTGGATGTCCTGATTCGATTATTCAACCCAACAAATGTGCAGCTTTCAAAAACATTAATTCATGTGATGATTTTTATTGAGTCATCAGCAATGAGTTTCATCTGTCACATCATTAATAACAATTCATCTTGCATAATCTTAGACCTTTATCATTGGAAATTAGTAGTGTGTTTCTCTACTTTGAGCTATAGTCTGACAGCCTATATGTGTTAAACGTATAGCCATGGTGGAGGAAAAAAAACAAGATTGATGTTATAGGTCTATCCTACAGTGTCCATGCATAAAAGCATGTCAATGTATGACACTTCTAATCATGCAGCAGCATGGTCGGGTACAGTAGTATTTTGCACCCACATTAATTGTTTCATTGGGAAATCTGGGAGGCTGTCCCAGATTTGGTCAATATGATTTGGGGAATGGTTGGGAAATATGAATAATAACTCATTGGCATGTAACAACAATGAATGACCTATTGCAAACTGACTGATCACTCCATTATTTTGCATGTGTCTCTTGTGCCAGGCTATAATGTCAAAGTCCCGAGACAAAAGCTGAACTCTCTGCGGACTGTCATGTAGGGGGTGAAAGTGATTGAGTTCAATTACTGTCACCAGCTTGCAAATGGTTTTTGATCCAAGGTCACTGAAGGTCAAAGGTCATGTGACCAATGGAAAGTTTATATATGGCCTTATATTAGTGTTTAATAGTAACGATATGCGTATGCATTGGGAGAAACTTTGGCCATATCCTGTGACCTTGACCTTTTACTGATTCTTTACAAAATTGAATCAATTCTTCCTTCCCTGACTCTTAACAGTTCCACCAAGTTTGATCTAAATTGAATCAACACACACTCACACACAGACAAAGAAACACAAATACACAGAAGACAGGATCGAAAACCCACATATGCTACCATGGCGCAGGTGTAATGGCTACATGTGTTCTATAGTATTAAGGCAACAATCACACTAGCACTATGGCTGCAAATTCTGTCACACAGCTGACAGTGTTGTATTGGTTTTGCAACACTTTTTTTTTTTTAAATTAATTAAGTTATTTTTGGTTACTTAGGCATATACCTGACTAGTCAAAACCATCAGATCCTAATAAGGCGAGACATTTTTTATCTAGTAACTACTGTGTCCATTGAAATTTCTGTCCAACTTCAGTGCTAATGCTTTGCTGCTGTCACTTCACTACATTACACTGTGATTGTGGCCCCAGAGATGTTCATGTTTGTACATGTTGCTTTGACTGTAATTCTGAACGGTGGACTTAGGGTGATGGAAAAAAAATATTAAACTGATGTTTTGTTTGTGTGTGTATGTTTTAATTCACAGGCCACGCTCTTTCAAAGTTCCCTGACATCAGCATGCAAGATGTGAGATGCATCATAAAGGCAAAAGGCAAAGGCAAATTTATTTGTATCTCACAATTCACACACCAGGCAATTCAAAGTGCTTTACAGAAGCATAAAAATACATTAAAATCATAAATAGAAAATAGATTTCAAAGAAAGAAAGAAAGAAATTAGAAGTGAATAGAAAAATAAAAATAAAATGAATTACAATTAAAGGAAAATTAAAAACAGAAGCCAGTAAAAGACAATAATTTAACATTTAGAATGATTAAAATCATTGAGCAGATATATTTACTTTAAGTAAAAGCTGTAGCAAATAATGTTTTCAACCCTGATTTAAATGAGCTGACAGTTGGTGGAGACCCCAGGTGTGCAGGGAGATTGTTCCACAGGTGAGGAGTAAAATAACTGAAAGCTGCTTCATTTTGTTTGGTTCTGATTCTGGGAACACACAATAGACCTGTCCCTGATGACCTGAGAGGTCTGGATACTTCATATGGAGTAAATAAATCTAGAATATATTTTGGTCCTAGACCATTTAATGCTTTGTAGACCAACAGTGAGATTTTAAAGTCTATTCTTTGACTCACAGGAAGCCAATGTGGTGATCTGAGGACTGGTGTGATATGGTCCATTTTTCTGGTGTTTGTAAGGACTCGTGCAGCAGCATTTTGAATCAGCTGTAGTAGCCTAATTTTTTTTTTTGTTTTGGCCAGTAAAGACTCCATTGCAATAGTCCATCCTACTGAAAATGAATGCATGAACAAGTTTTTCCATGTCATCTTTGGACAGACATCCCTTAATTCCGGTTATATTTTTCAGGTGGTAGTAGGCTATTTTGGTAATGAGCTTTAAATGGTTGTTAAAATTCAGGTCAGAATCAATAATTACACCAAGATTTCTGGCTTTATCTGTTGTTGTCAGTGACATGGATTTAAGGTGAGCACTGATATTTGACCTTTCATTTTTGGGGCCAAATACAATCACTTCTGTCTTATCTGCATTAAGCCGAAGAAAATTCTGGCACATCCACTCATTGATTTAATGAATACACTCACTCAGTGAAAGTAAGGGATTGTAGTCATATGATGACGCAGAAATATAAAGTTGTGTATCATCTGCGCAAGTATGATAAGAAAAATTATGATGCTCCATAATCTAAGCTAGGGGCAACATGCAGATATTGAAAAGATGTGGTCCGAGAATGGACCCTTGCGGCACCCCACACATTATCTTTTTTCGTTCAGATGCTGGGTTCTACCTGTTGGATGTCGCCCCATATCAGCTGATTTACTCTTGGGCTTGCCCGAGAGCATTCCAGGGAGGACTGATACTGGCAGATTTATTTATTAGATTTATTACAGTACACAGCCCTTTAGTTTTGCTGTTTTGAGTCAGCGGCAAAGTGCTGTCATTTCCACAAGGTCCGTTCACTTCTGCGTTTATTTCCAGACGCTGAACTTTAGTTTCCAACACTGCAACCTCAAATCATGAGCCCAGACAGAGACCAGCTACCAGAGGAGGAGGAGGAGACAAAAGAAAAAAATGCAACAACGAACGCTAAACCAAGCAAGCCACTGTGAACAAGACCATGTAAAAATAACTTTTTTGTTTCAATTTAGTTGAAAAAGTCATTTAGAAGGTCCAACAAGAAGATCCCTTTTCCATTGTACACAGTACCATTCTGACGAAAGTGTATGTGATCAAG
Organism: Chaetodon auriga; assembly: GCF_051107435.1. Lineage (NCBI taxonomy): Eukaryota > Metazoa > Chordata > Actinopteri > Chaetodontiformes > Chaetodontidae > Chaetodon > Chaetodon auriga. Next base: position 1,734,203 of record NC_135081.1, read on the forward strand.
CAATGTGCACGCATGCTCACAAGTGCACACATTTGGAATGTATCGTCAGCCTTTTCCCTAGTTCCACCACTGGCCTTTTCCTACTGGTCAGGCAGAAGGCATTGTTAATTTACAACTTAAGCAAGTTTTTGGTTCCATATAAGAGAAAGGAACATTTGTTTTGTCTTGTTTTGTTTGTTTTGAACTGGGATGTTGATCTCCGTAGTTACTAATTTGTTGTTATACTTTGGCATCGAAAACAAAGCTGCATTTGAAAATTTGAATTTATAAAGAAAACGAAAGTTCTTAATCCTGAGTATGTGTTGTTTAATTGTGAATTCTTATGTGTGCCTTTTAATGTCAAGTCTACTGAAAGTTCAGTTAAAGGTTAAGTATACCTAAATAGTAATCTAGTAGTATATTTTAAAGTGTGAAAATAATATTGAAATAGTAAACTATAAGTATGATGTTATCTTCACTTAAAGAAAACTTTAAAGTATACGAACTATTAAACTAGTAGCTTACTGAAATTTTACTAAGTTTAGACTTGAAGTATAAAAGTGTCCTTTCATAGAGTAAAAAGTGGACTGGAAGTATATAAGTAGTAAACTAGCAGTATACCTATAAGTTCACTTGTAATATAGTTTCAGTACAAGATAAAACTTGAATGTAAACTAGTTGCGTACTCAAAGTTTACTACTCTAGCCTAAGAAAATACTTATACTTTTATAAACTAAAAAGTGTGCTAGAAGTATATAACTAGTAAACTAAGAAAATACCTGTAAGTTTACTTGTACAGTACAAAATAAAACTTGAATGTAAACTAATTGTGTACTCAAAGTTTATTCTCTTAAAGTATACTTTTTATAAACTAAAAGTGGGCCAATTTAGTCCCAAGCAGTATTAAAAAAGTACATTTAGAAGTATACTACTAGAACATTGAGGAAGTATTCTTGGAAAAATATACTTAAGCTTCACTTAAGTATTAGGGTTGAGCCGGATACTCATGTCAGACGAGTATCCATTACGGATAAAGCATTTTTGACGAGTACGAGCATGATACGAGTAAATCTCGTCACTATCTGTGCTCATGCTGAAGGAAAGTCCTCATTGGGTAACAGACTGTCTTCATGCTCTGTAATTGGCCAATCACACACAGCGCCCGCCCCTCCCTACACAGACACGTCTCTAGCTCACGTTGCTCTCTTCAGTACTCCTTAGGTTTTCTGCAGCTCGCCTCTATTTCGGTTTGTATGATATTTAAAGTTACTTGGTGAACTTGTTTCGTAACGTACGTGGTGCATTCGACAAGACAGAGCTGAAAACGGCTCGTGTCGCGTCAGTCACTGCCTCCACTCCGTTTGTTTTTTTGTTTTTTTTTTTACTGTCTGCTTGCTCTTAGTTTGGCTGGTGATATAAAGTCAGTTGGAAAACTTTGCTCGTACTGAACACGGTGCTTTTGAGAAGAATACAGTGAGAAAGGCTGACATATTATTACCCTGTTTGCCATCACTGGATGTTTGCATGAATCACCAAGTTCACACAGATCATTAAAAAATAAACAGTCTTACAGACCACTTACACACATACACACATATAGCTGAACACACAAAGTAGCCTATATTAATATTTTTATTGTATATCAATTTCAGACTTAAAATAATGTACAGATTCAAGCCCCACCCATTCCTGTTAGGCCCCACCCACTCTGAGCACAGATACGGATACAGATAATTTAGATGGTTGAACAGATACAGATAGTGGTGTACTGGCTCATACCTATTAAGTATACTTAAAAAATGAACTTGAAGTATACTTCTTTTTCGAAGAGGGCTGTGGTAGTGTTCTTTCTTACAGACTGGATACAGCAGTCTGTTACTGAAGGAGCTGCTTTACCCCCCCATCGTCTCATGCAGGAGGTGGGATGGGTTTTCCATGATCGATGTCAGCTTGGCTAACATCATCCTCTCATCCACCCCCTTGATGGTGTCCAGAGGGCAGTCCAGAGGACAGAGCCAGCTCTCCTGACCAGTTTAAGTCTTTTTCTGTCCCTCTCAGAGCTCCCACAGCCCCAGCAGACCACTGCATAGAAAACTGCAGATGCCATCACAGAGTTGTAAAATGTAACAGTGTCCTACATACTCCAAAGGACCTCAGTCTTCTTAGCAGGTGCAGATGACTTTGCCTCTTCCTCTACAGGGCATCTGTTTTATTTGTCCAGTCCAGTTTGTTGTTGAGGTGAACACCCAGGTATTTGTAATCCCCCACTATCTCAATGACCAAGCCCTGGATGTTCACTGGTGTAGTCTGTAGTACATTTGTTTGGAAATCAATTATAATCTCCTTCGTCTTGCTGCTGTTAATGTGCAGGTGGTTCAGTCCACACCAGTTGATGAAGTTGGTTACAGCCTCCCTGTATTCCAATTTGTTCCCCGTGTCATACGCGTCCAACAATGGCTGTATCATCTGAGAACTTTTGGATGTGGCTGCCGTCGGTGTTGAGTCTGAAGTAAAGGGCGAAGTGGAATGAGGAGAGCACTGTCCCCTGTGGAGGAACTGTGTCCTCCACGCCAATGTTTGGACGATATGCAAACTGTAGGGGGTCTAGCTCGCTGCCTACCAGTTGAAGGAGGTGGTTCAGTATAATACTCTTCAGCAGGTGGGAGATTAAGGCTACTGGCCTGAAGTGGCTGGTCTCCCTGGGGGTTAAGTGGTATGAAGAGGGTTTTGTTGGTGTCAGCAGTGCTGTGGGGGGGGGGGAGAAGTCACAGCGTAAGGTCTGGGCTCAGGTGGGTGGGGGGAGGAATGGGGCTAGAATTCAGTCTGTTGGAAAAAAAAAAAAAAAACAGGTTCAGTTCATTAATATGTAAAATGACAAACTCCCTGTCTCCCTGTCCAGGGATCACAGTGCAGCTGACCTGACAAAGTGGGCTGTCTCCGCCTCCTTGGATATGAAAACCAACTGAACTGAACTTCACCTCAGATTCAAGAGACAGGTTGTCTCCTCTTGGAATGTGTATACAATGTGATTTTAACTCAGGTAAGCATAGCTCTGTATGTTGGAGATTATGTATTGTAATATTAGAAGCTTTCTTGCAATAAGGTTATTTTGGTTGAAGCATTTTCATCCTGTTTGTGTTCAGTTATATATACAGAATATATGGGAATGGGTAAATTATTATTTGGACACCTCATAGGTCTGATAAAGGGTGAAATACTTCTCACTGCAAGGAGTTAACCTTCAGAGTTTTGGTGGCAATACACACAGTGATTCTCCTGTAATGCTTATCTCCTTGATCAACCTTCACTAAATACTCTGGCATAAGATATTCAGGTCTCCCTAACCTTCCGCACTTTTGTTTTGACCAGCTCAAGATTTCTTTCACAAGGTGATGGGAAAACTGGAACTCCCTTCTCTACAGAAAAGGTTACCCTAAATTACTATTACTACAACCGGAAAAGGGGTAACACTGTGCATTTTCGTACTTAGTAAGGCCAAAAGCCTGCTATGACATCTGTGCACACAAGTGTGCAAAACTGCATGGGGGGGTGGGGGGTGGGGGTGGGGGTTAGTATTAGAGAGTTACAGCCATAGTCATAGATTTTGCAGTTATGTCTCATAACTAATGTTATATTTCATATCATCTCCGCCCTCTAAGAGCTGTCGCTATTGGGTTAAGGGTGATATAGCCAATGTCTACTATGACACCCATGTCCACGAGCAAATAACATACAACAGTTAACGTAATGTCAAAGCATAATAAGGCAGGCCAACAGCAGCTGTGCCATGGTCAACACCCTATCAGTCCTGTATGAAAAAGAAAGGGGCTGTGGGATATTAAACTCCCTCCACACAGCCATGACACTGCCGAATGGTAGACAGTGATCACATACTGTAGTAGTCCCACTCCCCCATGAAGCCTACTGATCTGGGATGATGGGATTAAAGGTGCGCCACATGTGCGCAAAAGGGCCAGATTTAAGAACTGCACATCATCTGCCATTGAGCAAGTTCAAAACTGAATGAGTCAGAGGGACTCAGACACAGTGTATAGATAGAAATGGATGAACGGGGATGAAGAAGCCCAAAGGATGCAATGGGACAACTCTTTTCTTCTTCTCAAATTTATTTTCTGATTGGAGGAAATATTAGGTTGAAAACCTTCAACCAGAGACAGGAATGCACAACCATCATCACTTTCAAATAAAACATCTCACATACTTATTAAATGTTTTACCGTTTTAAAGTAATTTATTATTCAAATATTTTAACTTAACTGTTTTAAAGTGCAGAACATTCACTGTTTTTAATCTTTACAATATTTGATTACCATGTGCCTCTAATTTATCAATTATCAAATATTATTTATCAGTGATCATTTACATTAAACATGAAATCAACTTGTGCCAGCAAAGAGACAAATAAAACCAAACAGGTTGCTTCACTGCTGCTCAACGTGAGTAGGCCTGCTGTCTATCCTAGTCATACATGAAACCTATACCTTTACACCTTTCCTACTTTCAGCAACAAAACAAACATTTCTCATCAATATCATTTCAGTTCATCCATATCAGTAGCTTCTTCATGGTTTGACCCAAGCTGAACAGTTGTTTCTCCTCTGTTGTCTGAAGCCACACTGAAGTGCAGAGTGATCCTGCTGACAAAGTACAGGCAGGTGTCCTCAGTCAGCTAATCAGCTGGTGTCATTTTGATGATTTTCCTCTATGGCCTCAGCAGGGAGGCCATACACTGCTCCACTCTTCCTACAGGTGTCATGGTTTCTTTGACTTTGACTTATTTTGACTTTGGACTCAACAGTAGGCTTATATGATAGAATCACAGTGAGCCATACCTTGTGAATGCCCTCTAATGGAAAATCAACTAACCGTTCTTGCATCTGGCTGATGGTTGCTGTGCACAGAACATACTCAGACAAAGCTCGCACTAGGCAGAGTTGATGAGATGCTTTTTCTGCTTCATTTCTGTGAGGCGGGGGTGAGAATCCCTCAAGGGAAATAATTCTCTTGGTCAGAATTCAGACTGCATGAGGTTACAGACACTCACCACTGAAGGCCAGTGTAGACTGAAAAGTGTCATCAGACATTTGGAGTCCTTCTTAATCTCTTAAGGCACATGCCTCCATCTTTAGCTAAGAGCGATGCAAGGTCATGGTGGAGAGTAGGTTAGGTATTTTTGGATTGTGTGGGGTAAGCTTGGTTACTCTGGTTGTCAGAGCAAGTTAAGCCTTCTAATCTATACTGGGCTTTCACAGGGCTGTGGATTAGTTTAAATGTAAACTGGCTTTAGTATAAAATGAAACTTATTTAGTGGCATCAATAAACAAATAAAACCGACAATTGAGATATTGTACAATACTGCAATGATGGTTTACAAGTACATGTGATGAATTTGTGGTCTGGACATTTTAAATATCCACAGCCGTGCATATTTGTGAACTTGCACAGCTTCTTTTCTGTTCTCACTGGCAGGTCTAATGAGTGATGGAGCAGGTAAATGAATCAACTGTGGGAGTGGAAATGAGGCCTGTGTATGTTTGGCCAGTTCCACTATGACTGAGATCAGATGAACGTGTGGCTTTATAAGTATGACAAAAAAATATGGATGCATATTTCTGTCTTTGTGCGTATACACAGGGGCAGGAATCTCATTTCATCTTAATTTTTTGCATCTGGCCCTTGGAGAGCAAAAGTGGAGATGTTGAGCTTTGCTACATTGAAATTATCTTGCTTGAATGGTTAGATTTGTTGTTTTTGAGTTGTGTATGATACATTTGGAACATCCACCTGTCTAAGATAAAACCTGAGCTGTGTACATCAAGAGAAGAGTGGGCTGCGTAAGGCCAGAAGAGCCTTAGCAGACAGTTACTGTACTATCATCACAGGCCTTGTGGAATGTGATCCCTCCAGAGTAAGAAAACACACTCGGACAAAGGAGACCATCATCATGTCAAGCACAGGGCCACAGTTCTGAGGCTCTGGTCATGTTAAGTGGAAGATGAGCCATGTTTTAATGTTTCCCCCATGTACTAACAGTCATTCCCAAATTATGTGCTCATGTAACATGCTCTAAGTCCCCCAACAATTCAAACATTGAATTACTCAATACTTTAATAATACTTAATACTTTATCAATACTACTTTGACTGCATATCACTCATGAAAAACCCACAGAATCAGTCAGTCATTATCAGTCAACTCCGCAATTTTACGAGAGCCATTTAGCCTCATTGAACTTATTTTGGTTTCACATTTAATGTATAGCTCAGTCTCAGCACCCCATTTCCAGCATTAAGCTTTAGCTGGCGAAGATAGTGGAGCATTTAGCAGCAGTTAGAGACCAAAATCAGAGCCAAAAGAGAATAAATATTGAACAGGATTTCTGTGTATATTAATGTTCAAAAGCTTTCACTTTGAAGTTTTATATCTTGTGCACCCTTTCTCTGCCTAGCTGTTTGCACTGCTCTGAAACCCTTGGCCTCTCTGGGGTCTTTCTCTGGTCCAGGGATCTGCTGAGCCTGAGGAAGTGGTCCATGTCCACCCACATCTTTCCCACACAGCCTTTTTGGTCCGCCTGGGATCAGTGTGGGTCAGCGCCCTTCTGCCAGCTGTCATCACTCACAGATGATTCCACAAAGGAAGACACCAAACATGATGAGAGTTATACATGTGTCGTTTGGGTGTATGTTATCACACACACTAAAATATTTACAACAGAGGCCCAGAGCAGTCATTTTAGACTGCTCAACCAAAAAGAAAAAAAAGTATGCTGCAGTAAAGGGGTACGAAAGTACCCTTCATCACAAGTCAAAAATATTTTTTTCATGTCATTTACTAAATCAAAGCATAATGTGTATGAGTAAAACACATACACAGAGTGTCTTCTCTGAATTTGTCAGCCTGCTCCATGTTAGAGGGCTGTTGCATGCTCTACTGTTGCATAATACAAAGACATGACTGACATAACAGAGTGAAATTAAGATTTAATGAAATAAAAGTAGATTAAAATGATACCCAAGAACATATGGAACAGACAACAAATGGAAGTGTCATTTTGCCTTTTTTAAATAGGGGGGTTTTCTTTTGACTATTGTGGCTTATGCAATCAGTGAAAACTAGCATGATGCAAGTTTGCTTTTCAAATAGTATTTACAGGGGGAAACTGTAAAGTATAATTTGCTGACCTCAGAAGGAGACATAAACTGAGGATTTGTGGTTTGACAAAGTAATCTTACTCAAGCTTTCCTGAGTCATTATACTATCATGCTGAGACACTCATTTAGTTTGTTAGCTGTACGTACAGGTATTGTTGTATAGGTTGTTGGTTCAATGCTCCAATTTCAACACTAGTCCAAGTGATTTCAATCACCTCTGCAGAGTGAGATAGAATATGGAGAGACTTCATATCTTCTAAAGAGTTTATGTTACTTCCCTCAGACTTCAGCCTGATGTCCTGATCTGTGCAGGATTTACCTGTTCTTCAAGATAGGTAAGTGAAGCTCTAGTGAAAGTTCAGTCAGGAAGACGATTCTCTGGCATGCTTAGGCCTGAAGTTTATTTCTCATACCATCCTGCTTTCACCCCACATGCATGTTCACTCATTTCCTTGCTGTCATTGTCTGGGACTGTCAATTGAGATATCATCTATTTTCATCAGCACATCTAAGCAATAGCACAGTGACACGCTTTAATTTTTTCTCTCTCTGCTCTTTTTTTCATGCTACAGTTATGTGCGCCCCTCCACCTACCCATCTCTGCCCAGTTTTCTGAATTTCATCAATTCATCAGCCTCAGTCAACAGCCACCATCACCAGTGTCTGGACTCCACAAAGTTTTTAGTGTAGCTGCTACTCAGGGCAGACACCTCAATTACAAAAACTCTCCCCTGTAGAGTCCTTCCACCAAAAACTTCTGCTTATACTAATGTCACATAATCAACTGTGAAATAAGCAATTATCTTACTTTATTCTCTTGTCTCTCCTGATTGAAATGGTCTTTGATTCTCTTTAACCTTCCTGGTGTAGAAAGAATAGCACATATGCTAAAATACTACTTAGGCTAGACTAATGGATTAACTATAGCCTGTGAATGATTTAAGAATAAGTAAGAATTCACAAATTTGCATTTGACGGAAACATGACCAATACTCTGATACCCTTTTCTTTCTTTCATTATTTCTTTCTTGCATTAGCTTACTTGTTTCCAGTTCTATGAAAATGTATTGTTTTTTAAATTAAGCATTACATTCTGCACTGCTAGGACAGTAGAAAAGTATATAAGTACACACACACACACACACACACACACACACACACACACATACATACATACATACATATGTGTGTGTGTGTGTGTGTGTGTGTGTGTGTGTGTGTGTGTGTGTGTATAGGTATATATAGCAATGTGACTCTATTTGAAATGATGTAGCTACATAGTGGGGAGAAAATGAATGCACCCCCTTGAACAATTTTCTGATTATGTTGACCTATAGCCTGGAATTAAAGTGGAATAAATCTATTTATTTTCCCTGCTAATGTGCACACAATACTAAGAAAAATAAACAATAAGAATTAACAAACCAAAACTTGGTTTTAGAAGCATATACCCCCCTCACTGAAGTATCACTTAAACTGTCTCAGAATACCTTCAAGATCATACAATAACTCAATTTCCAACACCTGTGTGGAATCACAACAATGAACTTAATGACATGAATTAAAACTGTTTTTTGCCATGGTCCATCTAGTCCAAAGTGCATTCTCACATAAAGACAGCAGCATGGACTCCAGAGATGTCTCAAAACATGTCTGTGACAGTACTGACGTAAAGCACACATCAGGTGAGGGATATAAAAAGATTGTCCTAGAAGCACTGTGAAGACAATCATTAAATAGTGGAAAGTGCATGGCACCACCCACAGTCTACCAACATGTCCATCTAAGGTAGATGACTGGGAGAGAAGACATTTGGTCAGACATGCTATGCAGAATGCAATGGACACTTTGAAAGGCCTATAGGGTTTTATGGCCAACAGAGGGCAACGTGTGCACACAACCACACAGAGGCTTGTGTGGGAGGGTGTCAAGAAAAAAGCTGTTTCTGAATAAGGTTCAGCTAGAGGCCTGTCTGAATTTTACAAAGAGACTCCTTCAGGATGCTGCAACAAACAACAAAGTTTGGTGATTCAGCAAAAAACCACAGATGTCCATCAACAAACAATACCATATTAACTGTGAAGCATGGTGGTGGCAGTGTCATGTTGTGGGAATGTTTTTGATCATCTAAATGGACTGGGAAACTTGATTGAATTGAAGGGGGGATGGAGCCAAATACAAGGAGATTCTGGAGAAGAATCTGAAGAGGTCTGCAAAAAGACCAAAAACAGGAGAACAACCGAAAGCACAATGCCAAAAGTACCATGGAGTCATTTGTAATGAACAAGGTGGATGGTCTGGAGTGGCAAAGTCAAAACCGTGGCCTAAATCCCATAGAAAATCTGTGGAATGACTTTAAAGTTGCTGTCCATCAGAAACCAATAAATTTCTCCCAACTCAAACAGTTCTGCATAGAGGAGTGGGCCAAGATCGTCATCTGCCAAAGGTGCTTCTCCCGAGTATAGCCTCACAGGTTGTACACTTAAGAAATTAAGAATTTTTTTCTTCATTAAACTATCAAAAGACACATTTTTTTGTTTAACATATCATTATGAAGTAAGTGTTACAATGTACAATGCACAAAGTAAAGGCTATAGAATAATGATACCATCTGTGTTTATTCTGGTTCGCTATAGGCCTCACTTTCACTATGCAATTTTGTTTGTCACCTGGTAAAATCTCCAAAGAAAATGAAGGCTGACCCAGGTACCAAGCTGGTACCTTTTCTATCTGCTTTCATGTCTCCATTATAGATTAAATGAATGCATTATCCTGATGTGGCAGACAAGAAAGCACACAGACACACAAAACAGTTTGCTCTAGGAATGTCTGATTTGCAACTCGTCAGTGTTATATGGTTCTTGAGGCCTCTTGAGACCTGTTAATTGTCCATCCTGACGGTTTTAACGCCTTCATCTGGTGTGGAGCTGGAAGAAAAGATCAGCATCTCCATGAAAATAGCTTAACTGATCGGTAACCGTTTGTAGTTGAAATGTCCTTCCTCCCCAGCCCTCCTGAAAGAATGTGGGAGGGAAAGGTGAATTGGAGGTCTCTGGTTCTCCTACATAGATAATTATCAGTTCATTAATATATGATTGGCTGATTTGATTGTAATCTCTGGTCAATGCTTTCTATGTCCAAAGGCAAGTGTTTGTCCTTGAGGATGAGGTGAAAAGGGATGTCACAACTTTCAAGCCCTGCATTGTGTTGCACTTGGTTGTTCACATGAAAAGTGATGGAAGTAGTTGAGTGAAGAATCAAGTATGAGGGAAAAAGCTCCAATACTGCCTGCTTCCACACCTCCACTTACCCGGCCAATGTGTAAAGTGGGCATGATTGTGGGCAGGATTATCTGTTTTAGAAAGTTTTAAAAATTATTGGATGCAGTTGCCTCAATTCTGTTGTTCAAAGGAGGATTCAGATGCTGATAGTTGATCCAACAAGCACTTCATTTGCTGCAGGTTTGACATTTGTGGACAGGGAGCCAAGATGTTTTGTACGATAGGAATGGACTCTAGAGGATCAAAAGAAATGCTTTCAGATTTATTCATTTTAATTTAGCTACAGATCTTTTTTCTGGAACACTCAGCACTTTATTTCTGACTAATAAATGATGAAAATTGCCTTCTTCACTGGTTTTTAATAGGAGAAAAATGTTAATCACAGGCTGAAGTGCATGTTTATGAGATAAATGTAATTACAAAGTAAATCTAGATTGGGTAGCATTTAAGTGGGTTTATGGGTTTATTCAAATCAGGCCTACTAAGAACATTTATGGCTTGTTTTACCAGGGAGCACACACTTGTGAGAAAAGGTGTCATATGATTCTTGCTGAAATCACTGCAATGTGCCAGATTTGAAACATGGCTAATAATTCAACACCACGAGACCTGTTATGGAAAAACATGTGTCTTACGTAATTCATGTTACAACTCAGTGGGAGAAGGTGTTCCTCTGTCCTTTGAAGAGGCACTCTACACTTTCTCCCACCATCTGGCTTCCATCTACAGAGACTCATGTTTCAAATACAGCCAAGCAGCCACAAGGGTCCTGATGACATATTCATACATAGATGACTGAATAAATCGACAAACGACATATATCACCATTGGAGAGTGCAAGCAACAAGATTTTGTCATACTAGACCTTCATCCTCACATATTAACATTGTGAAATGGTTGCAGTTTGTTTCAGTTTAAGCACCTAAACCAATTGGTTACGTTTATCCAACAAAACCACTTGCTTATGTTTAGGCAGCAAATGGACTAGGTTAAGTATAGGAAAAGATCCTGGGTTATAATAATAATTATTATTTTACTTTTACATTCATGATGTAACATAAGGTACTTTAAAATAGGTCATAGTACACTTTCAGCTTCACATAGAACATGAACAGTAGTATTTGTATGATTTTTGGACTCATCAATCTACCCCACCTTCCTCCAAATGTTGACTTTCTTGCTCTTTAAACTGCGTCACCTGACTTGTTCCTTTGCAAATTTTTGTGATGGAAATGTATTCACTATGTAGGCTAGAACTAGAGGATGTTTTAGTGAGAAACATTGGATGTTTTGAACTATGTTTGATTAGACAAAATCTCTAAAGATCCTTATTCCAATATGCTATAAATTATCAGGAATCTTACATACAAAGTTGACAATGTGGCCCCAAGGGTGCTGCCAGAGGAAAGCTCATGGAAAGGGTTCATCTTCTGGAGACGTTGAAGACAAGAGCCCAAGAATTGGTGTGTGATGTCACCAACATATGGAAGCGCTTCTGTCGGCACACATACACATCTGTGTATGGTGGCGCTATCACTTACTGATCCTTAGCAGTTTTATTTCAGACTGTGGCAGAAAGTTCAGCTGCATTTGAACTTCAGAAATGCTAGCAAAATAGTAACTTGTGTGGACGCTACCACACTACTTAGTCAATAAAAGAGAGAAGCTGCTGAAAAGCTATGTATTTGATTCCGAAAACATTAAAGCTACCAAAAACAATACTGAGAAATGCAGTTAAAGTAATAATACTGCCACTGTTAGCGCTGCTACTGCCCAACACCGACTGCACCTCAACTGTAGTTTGATTGTACAAGTGTGCTTCCACATCAGCTGTGTTCTCTCTAATGCCCAAAACAAATTTGTCATAAGAGAGAACATAAAGGCTAACCCATCTGTGAAAAAAAAAGAAGAAGAAATGAATGGCTCAGATGTCCAGGAGTGAAGACACATCTGTAGTCACAAAACGTCATTATTGTGTCAGTGTTGTTATTATCAAAGCATTTTGTGATTGCAGGATTTGTAGTATGATTATTATTAATACATGATCTATTTGTCTACATGCACTAATAATGTACAAACCCCAAAATCTTTAACATTTATGTGTGGCACAGAAAGATGTCACAAGGGCAGCATTTTGTTTCTTCTATTCCATCTAAAGCTGCAGCCATTAATCAATTAATCACTTTATCTATTCAAAAACATAATCTTAAACTTTTTTAATCATTGACCCAATATTTTTTGTTACACTTGCTACAGTAGGGCCCAGAGGACAATTGTTACACAGGTTAGGTTAAGAAAAAGGGTATAGGGTTTGAAGTTTTCTCTCAAGCTCCATTTTACCTTATTCACATGACTACTTGTGTCACTTCTGATCTACCAAGTGCAAGATCTTGCAACCAAAGGGAAAGGAGGTGTCTGTGTTAAAAGCATACAGAGCATCAATGTAAATATGCCAAATTATGATGTTTTCCTAAACCTAACCAAGTAACCTAGCGGCTTGGCGGTGAATTGCGGAGCAACACGTTCCCTCGACAATGAATGCTCAGTGACGGCGTCGGGTGTACGCCGTAGGTACGGCATTGCCGCGACACAGAAGCATAAACCAGGCTTTAGCCTGATGAAGCTCCCTCAGTTTAGCAGAGAGGTATGTCTTATTGTCTTGTATATGTGGACAGTTTAAGTTGGCACACACAAGTCCTCACAAAAACTAATATAAGATGTCACAGTGTTAATGAGTTCATCCAGATGCAGGTCTGTGGTATGCTTTGCATCAGTGGTCTATCTTTTCGTGGTTTTAACTACAGGCTTAGCAGACTTCAATTTCTGTCTGTAGGTTGGACCAAACAGTGATGGGAGAGCCAGAGAGAGTGATATGCATCCTTGAATATTGTTTAGCTGTGGTGTAGTTTACTACTGCCCCTTGTGGGGCACTTACTGTGCTCTCTATATTTTGGCAGTTTGTAGCTGAGGCTGAGTATGTGGCACGGTGGCACGGTGGCAACACTGTCGCCTCACAGCAAGAAGGTCCCGGGCACCGGGTGTGTCCTCCACCATGCCTTCGGTGCCTGCTGCTCGAGGAGGGCCTTTCTGTGTGGAGTTTGCATGTTCTCCCTGTGTTCACCTGGGGTATCCTCCGTAAAAAATATACCCCCACTAAAAACATGCAAGAAGATCACCACCTGACCAATGGTGACAGCGAAGATGGGTCCCCGGGCGCCGGTCTGGCTGCCCACCACTCCTGGTCTGCCGCGGAGGAAGGACGACCAGGATGGGTTAAAGGCGGAAGTCAAATTTCACCTCGTGTGCAGTGTTCGCATGTGTGTGACAAATAAAGGGGAATGTCTTCCCCCGATTCTTCTTCTTCTTCTTCTTCTTCTTCTAGGTTTGCTCTGTTGAAGTCCCTAAGAACAATGAGTAGGGAGTCTGGAAGTTTCTGCTCCCTGTTGGTAATCTAATCTGCCTAGTGTTATTTAGTCTCACTAACACAGGTAACACACACAATACTTTCAAAAATAGTTTATTTTCATCAATTAACATAATGCAGTGAATGAACAGAAGAGAAATCTAAATCAAATCAATATTTGGTTTGACCATCCTTTGCCTTCAAAACAGCATCAATTCTTCTAGGTACACTTGCACACAGTTTTTGAAGGAACTCAGCTGGTAAGTTGTTCCAAACATCTTGGAGAGTTAACCACAGATCTTCTGTGGATGTAGGCATCCTCAAATCCTTCTGTCTCTTCATGTAATCCCAGACCAACTCGATAATGTTGAGATCAGGGCTCTGTTGGGGCCATACCATCACTTCCAGGACCTCTTGTTCTTCTTTGCGCTAAAGATAGTTCTTAATGACATGGGCTGTATGTTTGGGGTTGTTGTCCTGCTGCAGAATATATTTGGGGCCAATCATACGGCTCCCTGATGGTATTGCATGATGGATAAGTATCTGCCTGTATTTCTCAGCATTGAGGACACCATTAATCCTGACCAAATCTTCAACTCCATTTGCAGAAATGCAGCCACAAACTTGCAAGGAACCTCCACCATGCTTCACTGTTCCCTGCAGACACTCATTATTGTACCGCTTTCCAGCCCTTCATCGAACAAACTGCCCTCTGCTGCAGCCAAATATTTCACATTTTGACCTCAGTCCAGAGCACCTACTGTGATTTTTCTGCACCCCAGTTACTATGTTTTTTTGCATAGTTGAGTTGCTTGGCCGTGTTTTCATGTCAGAGGTATGGCTTTTTGGCTGCAACTCTTCCATGAAGACCACTTCTGGCCAGACTTCTCCGGACAACAGATGGGTGTACCTGGGTCCAACTGGTGTCTGCCAGTTCTGAGCTGATGGCACTGCTGGACATCTTCCGATTTTGAAGGAAAATGAGCTTGATGTGTTTTTATCTGCTGCACCAAGTTTCCTTGGCTGACCACTGCGTCTACAATCCTCAACGTTGCCCGTTTCGTTGTGCTTCTTCAGAAGAGCTTGAACAACACATCTTGAAACCCCAGTCTGCTTTGAAATCTTTGTCTGGGAGAGACCTTGCTGATTGTGTCTTGTCTTGTGTCTTATTGCTGTGTTCAGTCTTGCCATGGTGTACGACCTGTGGCATGAAACTGTTTTTCACAACCTCATCTTGGTAGTAGATCCTCTCCCAGTTTTAAGCCTCGTACACATTTCTGTTTCTGTTAATGACTGTGTTTAAACCTACATGTGAAATTGATGATCATTAGCACCTGTTTGGTATAATTTGTTGATCGTACACCTGACTTGTGCACCTATATGAATTAATGCTGGTTTGAAGGCAAAGGATAGTAACACCAAGCGTTGATTTGATTCAGATTTTTCATTTGCTTGCTGACTTTGCATTTTGTAAATTGAGAAAAATAAACATTTATTATTTATATTTTGAAAGCATTCTTAGTTTATAGCATTTTTTCACACCTGCCTTTGTGTGTGTGTGTGTGTGTGTGTGTGTGTGTGTGTATATATATATATATATATATATATATTAGGGGTGGGACTCGATTAAAAAAAATAATCTAATTAATTAGAGGCTTTGTGATTAATTAATCTCAATTAATCGCAGATAATGGTATAACAATATTTGCCACAAGAAGCCACATTTTGCTTCATTTGCTCCAGTGCGGGTTGCCGGCGCCGCTTGCTCGAACTTGGACCAGGACTGCTAGCACTAACAGCTCCGGCGGTTTCTGTGCTCGCTGCAACATGCTTTGCATTCAGGTGGTACCGTAGGCTTGATGTCCTTCGGTGGTAGGCAAATTCTTTTTTGCACAATTTGCACAAAACCACGCTCTTATCTTGGACTTGGGGCAGCCACGTATCCCAGAATGCATTTCGTAGCAACGATAGCGGAGGAGAGGACTCACAACTGTAAAGTTACAAGTTACTTGGTATTGAGAAACGACCCTAGCTCTGACGCGTCTTGTGCATCAGTGTGATCGGTGGACCAGGAACTCGTGCACTTACAAACTTTCCGTGTTGTCTGGTGTGCAAACTGCCATTAAATGCATTAATTTTTTTGACGCGTTTTTTTTTTTCTAATTAATTAATCGTAATTAACGCGTTAAAGTCCCACCCCTAATATATATGTATGTGTGTGTATATATATATGTATATATATATATACATATATATATATACACACACACACACACACATACACACACACACACACACACACACACATACATACGTATATATATATATATATTTATATATATATATATATATATATATGTCTATGTACTGAGTGTGTGTGTGTGTGTGTGTAAAAAATTCCGCCTGGGGCGGTATTGTGCCTCCTTCAAGCTCAGGTCCTCTACCAGAGGCCTGGGAGCTTGAGGGTTCTGTGCAGGATCTTGGCTGTTCCCAGGAGTGCGCTCTTCTGGACAGAGACCTCAGATGTTCTTCCTCGTATCTGCTGGAGCCATTCTCCCAGCTTGGGGGTTACCGCTCCAAGTGCCCCGATCACTACTGGGACCACTTTTGCCTTTATGCCCCACATCTTCTCCAACTCCTCCTTGAGACCCTGATATTTCTCCAGCTTCTCGTGCTCTTTCTTCCTGATGTTACTGTCACTTGGGATCGCTGCATCCACCACTGTGACTGTCTTCTGTTCTTTGTCTACCACAACTATGTCTGGTTGGTTTGCCATCACCAGTTTGTCTGTCTGGAACTGGAAGTCCCACAGGATCTTGGATCACTTTTGGAGGCGTCTTCCACCTTGATCATATATATATACTAGGGTTGAGCCAGATACTCGTTTCAGAACGCAGTGCTTTTGAGAAGAATACAGTGAACAAGGCTGACGTATGATTTCCCTGTTTGCCATCACTGGATGTTTGCATGAATCACCAAGTTCACACAGATCATTGAAAAATAAAGTCTTACAGACCACTTACACACATACACACATATAGCTGAACATACAAAGTAGCCTATATTAATATTTTTATTGTATATCAATTTCAGTCTTAATGTACTGATATAAGCCCCACCCATTTCAGATTTTCGGTTTTACTACCACGCCCACTTCCAGTTTAGGTCCCACTCTGAGTACAGATACCGATACAGATAATTTAGATTGTTGAACAGATACAGATACAGATTAAGATAGTGGTGTACTCGCTCATCCCTAATACACACACACACACACACACACACACACACACACACACACACACACACACACGTGTGTAGGCCCAGTATGAAGAAATTGGTAATATTGCACAAGATATTGCATGGATGCAATAGCAAAATGTTCAACATAAATAACACAGTAGTGCAAACAGTAGGTCTGTAAACACAGCGCTACATTAAACAATGCTAGTGCTGAACAGTCTGACAGTGATTGCAATGAATGGTCTGTGGTAGCAATTCTTCTTGCATGGTGGATGCAGCAATCTGTAGCCTAAGGAGCTGCCCCATTGCCTCATGCAGGGGGTGAGAGGGGTTGTCCATGCTTGCCTCTAACCCACCACTTCAATGGTGTCCAGAGGGCAGTCCAGGACAGAGCCAGCTCTCCTGACCAGTTTGTTCAGCCTTTTCTGTCCCTCTCAGAGCTTCCACAGCCTCAGCAGACCACTGCATAGAAAATTGCAGGTGCCACCACTGTGACATAAAATGTTTTTCACATTATCCTACATAACCCAAAGGACCTCAGTCTTCTGAGCAGATAGAGACAACTTGGACCCTTCTTGTACGAGACATTTGCGTTGTTAATCCAGTCCAATTTGTTGTTGGGGTGAACACCTAGGTATTTGTACTCACCCCCAATCTCAATGTCCAAAGCCTGGACAGCAGTTCATCTATCTTATTTGTCAGAGATTGACAAGAGTGCTGTTTGAAATCCCTGCTGTCTTGGCTTAATGAGCTCTCCAGTTTACTTCCACTATCTGTGCCTGTAAATCCCATACAGAGCTGCTGCTCTTCCAAAAAAAAAAAAAAAATCAGAAAAACTTAAGCAGTTCTTCCCAACTATTGTATTGGAGAGGGACACCTCAAAATAAAACATTTATGGTCATTTATGGCTCCTCATATATGGAGACATTGAACAAACCTTGCACAGTATAGCAACCTCAGAATATTATTGTAGTACTTTATGTTAATTCCAAAGAAAACAGTCTCAGAAGTTATGGTTTCATAATACGTGATCAAATAGGCATGAAACTGGTTAAAGTAAATGACTTTTTCCTGAATTTAAAGTTCCTTTAGTCAGTTAGACTTTACCTGAAACATCTACAATGGACTAGCCAACCAGCCTTTACTGACCAAGAGGTTTGTCATCTCAAAAACTGATGCTAAAAGTCACGTTGTAAATAGTGAATTTTTCCTTTTTCCTTCTTTTTCTGCATGTTCCTCTCTGCCTTGTTTAAATACATGTTTACCATTAACATGTGTGAAATAAAGCTGTGCACTTAAAACATTAATGGTGCCAGGGAGCTTGCCATGAGAGCTCCTCTTTTCACTTTGTTTAAAGTTAGGAAATTAAATGTTGTTTTCTACAAGAAATACACAATTACAATTAGTCATTTGGCAGATGCTTTTATCCCAAGCGATGGACATATCAAGTCATACACAGATGGCGCAGCATCGGGGGCAGTTTTTGGGGTTCAGTATCTTGCCCAAGGATACTTCGGCATGCGGACTGCTGAGGCCAGGGATTGAACTGCCGACCTCCTGACTGGTGGGCGACCTGAGCCACAGCCGCCCTACACAGCACACAGCCCTACAAATACACAGCACAACTGAGAATAAACCTGGATGGAGGAGCAAATGGGATACAGGTTTTCCTCAGATAGAGAGAGGTAAGTTTCCTCAGTAAGAGAGGTGGAGTTGGTGTCTTGTCTTCTAGCTATTTTTTTTTTACCCTTATTTTGTATCACTGAAAAACATATTTAAGGTGGCCTGTTGAAAATACAAGTTGTTTGAAAATAAAGGAAAAGGAAAAAAAACTTTCATCAGTTTATGTGCTCCAGGTGGTTTTTTTTTTCTTTCTTTTTTTTAATACTTTTAAAAAAAAGCTGTAGTGGTGAAGGTTACATGTTTCTGGGTGGTGTCTTTAACTGTACTGCAAATGCAACTGTAGACAGAAACCATCTAAAGACAAATGATTTATGCAACGCTTGGGGGCCTTTTCATCACACTCATCACAGCGTCAAAATACTTGGATACTCACTATCAAAAGATAAGTTTATGTACATCTAGGCTTTGTAGATTTTACTGTTTTAAACATTTGATCAATGTACTTCAAAGTTGCTCTTACCTACACTACACCCAGTAGGTACTTCAGATCATTCTCTTGTACCAATTTTGGTTGAAAATGTCAAATGTTGGAGTATTTATTTCCTTGGAATGCAAAGTGCATTATAAATAAAATGTGTTTTTATGATTATTATTATTATTATTATTATTATTAGTAGTAGTAGTAGTAGTAGTAGTAGTAGCAGTAGTATTCACAGATGTGCACTCACTTTCTATGAGGAGCTCCACGTCAAGGAGTTCCAGACTTCTACAAGGTTTTCCAGCCTGTGATTGGAAAAGATTTGCTAGTCGTTCTCAGAGAGGGTCTTAATAAAGGACACTTACCTTTGAGCTGCAGGAGAGTGGTCCTCACCCTTCATCCCAATGAAAGGGATCTACAGGTCCTGCTCTGCAATGACTACAAACTTTTGTCAAAGGTGTTGGCCACGAGGATGAGGAAAGTGATGGAGCAGATCAGTCACACCAGAACTATTGTGTATGCTATGACATTGTCTGGCATGTGTGGACCCCCAGCACATCTGCTGACCAGGACACAGGCAGTGTTGGTGGATTTCTTCAGGGACCGTCTGCACTAGGAGCCAGAGAGCATGTTGTTCCTGCCAAAGGAGGAAGGAGGACAGGGTCTCCTTCATTTGGCCAGCGGGGTGCTGCCTTCTTAATCCATTTCATCTAGAGGCTCTCCACCTCTGGACCTCGTCTGGAGACCCAGGAGGGGATCTCTCTTTTTAACAAAAAGAGTCTGTGTCAGCTGGATACTTAAACATGATGGAGAATTAAATTAATGAAAGAAAAAGAAGGCTGCCACCATATTTTTATACATACTACCACTTTTGTTATTTCTCAGCACTGTGCAAGCATGATCTCCAAGTAGCACAAGCCTTTTTGCTGTACAATCAAACTGGCTCTGAGGTCCAGAAAAAGGACTTGAGGAACTGGAAAAACTGATCAATTGTCAGTCACAACATGTTGTTAGGATCTGCTCACCTGTCTGTCCAGATGGACTCCGTCTTTGCCACTGTGCTCCCGAAGGGGTTCACCTTAGCCACCAGCCTCCTGAGGGGCTCCGTCTTGCCACTGGCCTCCAGAAGGGTTTTGCCTTCACAGACGGTCTCCAGGTTCTGCCTCTGCCAGCCTCCTTTCCATCCTCTACAGACGTTAGGAGTCTTAAGAGTCCTCTTAGGAGTTTTCATTTTCATCAGCCCCCCTGACCAGTTGCTTCTATGTCCCTCTTCCAGACTTCCCTCTACACACTCTGCTTAATTTGGACTTTCTGGACTTTGTTTTTGAAGGGACATCTGGGAGCTGTCCCTCAAGGGGGGATTCTGTCATGATCTGGTCTGGTCAGTTTTGCCACTTCCTGTTTTAGTTTGAAGTCTGTGTCAAATTTTACTTTACTTCCTGCATTTTCCTGCCCTTGTGATTGTCTGATTCATGTCTGCTGTGTCTAGTTCTCCTCTCTTATCTATTTAAGTGAGTCTGTTTCCCTTTGTCCTTGTCAGTTCATCCCTTGTATATGGCCCACCTGTTCCTTGTCAGTTTGTAGAGTATTTCCCGTAAAAGTATTGAGAGATTACCTGTTTGTGGATCAGCACTTTGCTGTTCCCCAGGACTGTTGGGCACTGGTCTCCTTTTTTTTTTTTTCTTTTTTTTTTTTCATTGGAGATTTTGCTGGTTGTATGGACAGCTTGGCCTACCCGTAAATCCTTTGTTGCCTTATTTTTGTAAAATAAATTATTTGAACTGCTCCCGCCCTGCCTTTGCCTTCAGTCTGCATAACTGGGTGCTTCCCCTTTTTTTTGTTTCCTGGACCACACATTATACACATCTCTTCATATTGGCGCCCAGTCCAACTTTGGGGAAAGGTATTGAATCTTTCAGCAGGCTCCTTGCTCTGAATACATGGCTGACAGATGTCAGAGTTCCTCAATCACAGAATAAGGTTTACCAAAACAAGAATTCACAGATAAGTGTCAAGGTCAGCCTGCACAGGCAGAAAGCCTCACCCAACCCTCTGCTTCACATCAACCAAGGCATCCAGAGGATGTCTCTGTCCCAGTCAGGGATCCAACGCTCCTCATCCCGGCCTTCATCACATTCTCCAGGGACCCAGCCTCCATAAGAATCACCAATCAAGGAATAAGTTAAAGCTGCCAAATAGTTCAAATTTGTGAAGCCCTGGCCACACAGCACTACTGGTATAGCTACATGGATAGAGGCTTGTCCTACAAATAATACTTTTTAATCAGTCTGTTAGACAAAACAGGAAAGCAGGAGAAATTGCAGCCATTTTGTGTAACCAGTTTGCGTGTAATGACATTGACCTGGGTGAATTTACATCCTTTGAATATCTTGCTCTTGAGCCCAAAGCAGAATTATTGTTATCATTACATTGACAACAAAGACATTAAGCAGTGGTTTTGCAGGAATTCCCCAAGCCAATCGCACTTAGCATAATTAAATATGATAGATTAATCCTGAATGGGGACCTGAATATCCATAACAACAAAAATAATGACCCAAAGCTATGGAGGTTATGAATTTACTGGATGGCGTTGAACTTTCACAACATGAATTCACTCATAAGCATGGTAACTTTTGGGACTTGGTAATAACAACAGGGTTAAACATCGACAATGTTTCAGTATTAGAATTATCTAGTGTGTTTTTTGATCCCATACTAATCTTAACAAAGACTAAAGGGAATTTCTGGTTCAAAGACGATTCCTAGATATTCTGTAATATCATGAGATCATTTGAGCCACACAGGTATGACTGCTCTTTAAATGACATGGTTGAACATTTCAACACCATATCATCTGCTTTAAATGATGTTGCTCCAGTAAAGGTTAAAAAGAGGCTGACTGACAGAATCTCTATTATAAATAAATATAAATACTGCCTCTTTGTTCTGCTTGTTCTTTGTTTGACCTCTCCTTTTTATTCTTGCTGTTGTAACAAGTGAAATTCCTGTGTGGGAAGTCTTATATCATTTAAAAAAATAATGGCAGATTAACAAAATGTTAAATTGCCTCCTGATCTACAGGAGAAATTAAGTCATTGATTAAATCAAATGTAACCCCTCTCCACATTGACAGCCTCACATCTGAGTTTGTCTTGATGCTACATGACACCTTACCACAGTTCCTTAATTAACAGCTCAGCTGCAATACCACACGTCTACTGGCAGAGACAACAGTGGAGCTCAAACAAGGTTTATCAAGTGCAAGAGTAGCCTTGACCACTGCTGATGTAGAGCTGTAGTCTCTACACAACAGCAGAGTTGGCTGTGTCATGGTCAAAGTCTCATGCAGCTGAACAAAACAATCATGCCATTGTAGGTGACAGTGCTCTAATCCCCAGGAGCACTGATTTCAAGCTGGTTGAAATTTCACTTGAATAAATATTTTCTAGAAGCAGAGCAGCTCTGAGGGCAGATAGTATCAAAGGCTGCCGTTCTAAACTTGGAGTGGAGCAAATCAAGTGTTCCAGATTTCTGATTAGTTAATAGTTTAGCATATTTTGAGTAACTGCGCAGCGCATGAATAGAATAATTAAGAATTATTTTATTGGAAGACCGTGGTTTCACGCAAAGTCAGCAGGGTGACAAACTGGCTCACTGAGAGTTAATTTATACATTTCCAACAATGTTGAGTGATGTGATGCATGAGTGAAGTCATGAAGAAGTTTTTGCTAACTAAACTGAGGTGAGTTCTGGATACAAGCAAGGACTGACGTGGACAACTGCTTAGAGGTCAGTGGGTGTGTTACATTGTGAAAGAACGAGTGTGGTTGTGTGTGTGTGAACATGGCTTAAATGAGGTTGTTGGGTCACATAAGGACATGGAAAAAGAGGTGTGTCGCATTTTGGGAGAGTGTCAGACTGACCATATACTCACAGGGCCTCCACCCGCGCTGCGGTGACGCGCACATGGTATGAGAACAGGAACCAAAATAACCAGAGCATTTCAGCACAGTCATAAGAGCAGACCGAGTGTGATTGACAGAACCATGCTCCCACCCCAGGCCTGTGTGAACACAGGAGAAACCCAAAATGGCTCGGACAGAATCAGAGGAGAAAAGTGCAAAGAGTGCAAACCATGAACACCGGATTAAATATTCCACATGAAAAAAATCTTGACAATGATTAATGATTAATTGCCATGGAGCATTTGACGTCTGACGTGAGTGAAGTAGTTCAACATCAACCCCTATGAGCACAAAATATTCATTGTGTCATGGTAAAAATAAGAGGACAAGTGTGGTGATATTTTAAGTTTCTCTTTGTGTCATCAAATCCCAGGCCAAAACAAACAATGAATGTACTAGTGTTGTTGAATAAAACATTTTTGACGAGCATGATACGCGTAAAACTCGTCACTATCCATGCTCGTGCTGAAGGAAAATCCTCATTGGGTAACTGACTGTCTTCACGCTCTGCTCTGTTCTCACGACTTGTTTCGTAATGTACGCGGTGCATTTGACAAGACAGAGCTGAAAACGGCTTGTGTCGCGTCGGTCACTGCCTCCACTCCGGTCGGGGGTTTTTTTTTTTTGGTTACCATCTGCTCGCTCTAGTTTGGCTGGTGATATAAAGTCAGTTGGAAAACTTTGCTCGTGCTTTTGAGAAGAATACAGTGAACAAGGCTGACATATTATTTCCCTGTTTGCCATCACTGGATGTTTGCATGAATCACTAAGTTCACACAGATCATTAAAAAATAAACAGTCTTACAGACCACTTACAAACATACACACATATAGCTGAACACACAAAGTAGCCTATATTAATATTTTTATTATATATCAATTTCAGACTTAAAATAATGCACAGATTTAAGCCCCACCCATTTCCGATTCCACGCCCACTTCCGGTTTAGGCACCGCCCACTTTGAGTACAGATACGGATACAGATAATTTAGATGGTTGAACAGATACAGATACAGATACAGATAGTGGTGTACTCGCTCATCCCTAGAATGTACCCACCAGCAGGTATTTTGTGTGTATTAAATCTTGATATATCTTATTCCTTTGTCCCATAGAGGTCCATTGTTGTCAGATTCTACTGCCCAGAGATCAGCTGAATCTGCACTGAGCATACTGAGCACCAAGCACTCCAAATGGTTTGATGTCTTCATTTCTAACTTCGGCAAAGTTAGAAAAGTCCAAACTCCAAACTTTCATTGCTGCCACCGAGTTTTCTGCACAACTAAGTGGGTTGGTTGTAAAGAGGTTATCACTCTGCTGCCTGTTGAGAGACAGTCAACTCAAGCTGAAGTGGCCGTTTGAAATTCAAGATGCACAAAAATGCCAGAGGGCTCCAGATAACTTCAGACAGAAGAAAGAGACACATCAGCTGGCAAAACTGCTACGTGGGACCAGACATACCGGAGAATGCTTCAGAGCAGTGCACATGACAAGTTGCATTGCTTCTCTCCTACATCCAGAGCAACCTCTTCCACAGGCCATCAAGCAGCAGTGAAACAATACTTCTCCTGTGATATTGGGTTGATGCTATAGACTAACAGGATTACTTAAGAAGCAGTAGGTCAAAAATGAAATGAGTGAATTCTCTGAATAGTTATTATATCTAATTACTTAAGATAATTTCTCTTGGCTCCCCATCCAGTTTCTATCCACTTGTTCCTTTGTGTTTCAAGGTAAAATATTGGTACTATTAGCATTTAGCTTTCAGTACAACTCTTCACCGCCATGTTCCTGTATGAATGAATTTGTACATGAATGTAACACTTTTGTTGACTCTGAAATGAATTCCTCTGAAACATACTAACCAAAACCACTTATTAGTGTATAAAAAGATTTTTTTAGGACACAAGGTTGTCTACAATTGTCTACAAGGTTGTACTACAATTAATATAAAAATATACCATGGTAAAATGTTTGTTAAAAAGTAGAGTCCTTTGTGTGAGGGTTTGTGTGCATCTAGAAAGTTATGGGTCACATGACCAGAGTTTGTTTAGGTCAGAACCGTGGTGTTGTGGGGAAAAAGCCAAAAGGCCAACGTGGATGCGGAAGAGTGTTTGTCTGTAGAGAGCTCACCAATAACTTTCTTCTGCACATGGTTCAAGAGGCGCACAGTGTAATTATGTTAAATTTCTTATATTTTTGTGTGTTTACTGATATTCCCTCATGGTCAGTGTGATATGTTAGCAATTATATCTGATGTCATTGTATTTTGCTTGTGTTAACTGTCCGACCAATTTTGATAATTATCTGAGTTCAAATAATGATCAGAAGAAATCCCATATTATAAAAAATTCACTTTTTCTGGGACTGGGGTGTTAAGACCGTCCATGCCATCCATTTTTTGAGTGAGATCCGGATCTCTGAAAGCACCCTGCCTGCAGCCTCCAAACCAGTTGATCGAATTCAGCAAGGACAATTACGTAACAAGCCCGCACATTTGCATATTCCCACCCACCAGTCACCACCCTCCTCCCCATCTCCCCAGTGTCTCTCCACCCACCAGATACAGTGCTACCTATATATATACACATATATACATATATACACGTATATATATATATATACACGTGTGTATATATATGTGTGTGTATATATATATATATACATAGATATATATTGAAAAGTCCAAGGGCCATTCAGAAGAAGCTGTACAGTCTGATGGCCACAGGCAGGAGTGTTTTCCTGTGGCATTCAGTTGTGCATTTTGGTGGGATGAGTCTCTCAGTGAAAGTACTTTTGTGCCCGACCAGCACATCATGAAGTGGGTGTAAGACGTTGTCCAAGATAGTCCGTAGCTTAGTCAGCATCCTCCTCTCTGACACCACCATCAGAGAGTCAGACTTCATTCCCACAACGTCACTCGCCTTGTGGATCAGTTTGTTGATTCTGTTGGCGTCCACCATCCTCAGCCTGCTGCCCCAGCACGCAACAGTATAGAGAACAGCACTAGCCACCACAGACTCATAGAAGATCCTGAGCATAGTCCAGCAGATGTTGAAGGACCTCAGTCGCCTCAGAAAATAGAGACAACTCTGGCCCTTCCTGTAGAGAGCATCAGTGTTCTTTGCCCAGTCCAGTTTATTGTGAATATGTACCCCCAGGTACTTGTAATCCTCCACAATGTCCTCACTGACCCCCTGGATGGAAACAGGGGTCACCGGTGCCTTGGTTCTCCTCAGGTCCACTACCAGCTCCGTAGTCTTTGCCATGTTTAGTTGCAGATGGTTCTGCCTACACCATGTGACAAAATGTCCACAGCATCCCTGTACTCATCCTCATCACCCTTACTGATACATCCAACTATCGCAGAGTCATCAGAAAACTTCTGAAGGCAGGTCTCTGTGCAATAGTTGAAGTCCGTGGTGTACAGGGTGAAGAGGAAGGGAGAGAGGACAGTCCCCTGCAGGGCCCCAGTGTTGCTGACCACTGTCTGACACACAGTGTTGCAGGTGCACGTACTGTGGTCTGCCAGTCAGGTAGTCCACTATCCAGAACACTAGGGGGACGTCCACTTACATTGCTGTCAGCTTGTAGAGCAGGACGAATGGTGTTAAATGCACTGGAGAAGGTTGGGCAGGTAGATGATTGCATCCTCAACTCCAAATCGAGGCTGACTGGAGGGCGTCCAAGAGTGGCTTGACCATGGCCCGGAGCTGCTCCAGGACGAGTCTCTCCATGGGTCTTCATGATGTGGAAGGTCAGTGCCACAGGTCTGTAGTCCTTGGAGGCCCTGGGCCATGAAGTCTTTGGCACAGGAATGAGGCAGGACATCTTCCACAGCATGGGGACCCTCTGGAGACTTAGGCTCACGTCGAAGACGTAGTGAAGAACTCCACACAGCTGGGGGGCACAGGCTTTGAGCACCCTGGGGCTGACACCATCAGGGCGTGGAGCCTTGTTTGGGTGAGTCTCATCAGCTGTCTTCTCACCTGAAGCACACTGTGAAGGTGACAGGTGGGGGAGGGGTGTAGTCCTCTGGTTGGAGAGTACAGTCGGTCTGGCAGCCAGAGGTGGAGGTGTGAAGAGGGCTCACACAGGAGGATGCCGGGGTGTAAGGGGGGGGGGGGACAATAGTCTGAAAGCCACTGACGGAGGCGTTGTCAGACTGCACTCCCAGTATTCCCTCTGACTCCTGGGGAGTGCTGTTAGCTCATCCGCCAGTGACCTCATGTTGCCCATGATGAGAGAGAGGAGACACAGCTTATATCTCCTCTTCTCCATAAACCTCTGTTGTCTCAACCCAGCTCTTTTCCTCCGCCGTTTCAGTCCTCCCCTGCACCTGGTGTGTTTTCCTCCACATTTCAGTGGGGATCTCTGATGCTCGGCCAGCCTCAGCGCAATCAGCTGATCTCTGGAGTAAACAATGCGGCCATGAGTCGCAAGTCACTGTTTTAGCCCGGTTCTTTGTTGGAAGCCCAAGAACAGTCCGAAGCAATCTTCAGTTCACAGTCAAAGTATTTATTGAGGTCACATATAAAGTAATACAGCGCTGGTCTCAGACTGACAGAGCTCCCGCAGGAGCTCCGCCAGAATGAGCCCAGTTGTCATACAAAAGTTCACATTTATCATGTTGGGTTTGACCAACCCAGTACAATAATCAGATATACGTTACAGAATATAATTGGCCAAGGCGTGACTGCCAGATCTAAATGCAATAGACATCACAAAAAGAGAAGAGGAGACGAGACTGTCAACAACCAGTGTGCCACCTGCCTTTTTATTATGAGAAGTGGCTCTCACCAGCCATGTTATCCTTACGGCTCTAGGCTATGAAGGACATTCATGTAGGCTAAAGATCAGAGCATGAGAACACATGAAATGACCAAAAAGGGCCTGATCATTACAATTCCCCCTTTTGACATGATTCTATCATGTCAACACAAATGATGGAGTAAATGTTGAAACAAAGGAATATAACAATGGAAGTCGATTAACACATGAAATGTATTATTCAAACTCAATAAACACATGAAAAAATTTAAAACTTGAAAAATAAATGAATGAACAAAAAACATATGAATAATATTGAATATGCTGTAATTTTAAAAATAAAATGACAAAAAACATGCATAATATTGAATGAAATTTTAAACTTGAAAAAATAAGTGAAAAAATAAAAACATGAATAATAAAATTTGAAATTTGAAAAATAACTGAAGACCCATGAAATGTAATGTTAAAAATGAAATA
The DNA here is from genome assembly GCF_051107435.1 of Chaetodon auriga. NCBI lineage: Eukaryota > Metazoa > Chordata > Actinopteri > Chaetodontiformes > Chaetodontidae > Chaetodon > Chaetodon auriga. The sequence continues at coordinate 1,762,601 of NC_135081.1, forward strand.
ATAAAAAAAACATGAATAATATTGAATGTAATCTCATGATGTCTTGATCAAACAGGTCTAGTGCAACGTGAATAATTGTGAGTCCATGACATAGAAGTCAATGCAAAGCAGCATGGAAGAGGCCTACTTTATGCCAGCGTCCAACAGAGGGCTGTCCCGAACTGCCATGAGTGGGTCCCAGATAGTCTGTGCCGAATTGCACCACAGTGAAAGGGGAAGAACCAGAATGACCGCAGTAGACATCCGGTGTAGGACAGACATACTTTTCACCTGGGCCGTCAGGTGTCGGTAACAGCAGAGGAGTGGCGCCTTGTGATGGCTATGTAACCCAAGTAAATGGGTGAGGCCAGCTGCTGGACTCCGATCCAACACACGGTGCACTAGTAAGAAAATAGAGAAACATATAATGATTAAAAACAGTTTTGACTGTGACTGTGATAGGTTATATGTGTAAATGTGATAAATGTTAAAATATAAAATTAAAATGTAAAAGGAGAATACATGGTAATTTAAGGGTGTTTGTGTTTGGCGGCCTATATATGAGCAATTATGTGTAAGCTGTTCTTCATTGTATTAATAGGCAGCAAGCAATTCTTCATTGCACCAGCATGTAGAAATAATAAAATGTGGAAACAATAAACATATCAAAGTGAATACTGAAATAGCTCAAACTTCAAAACAGTAAAATAAGCAGCAAATTAACCTTTCAAAATGGTAAAATATGAACTTTAAAATGAAAACATCACAAAATGCACAATAAAAATAATAAAAATGATCAAATAAATGAACTCGTCAAACAAGTACAAAAACATTAGTGTCATATCAAGAGCATCAATCGTACTACTGGAAAGTACTGTCTTTGTTCAGTAGATTTTGGCTTCACCTCTCAATTTGGTCATTGATCATTGTTCGTTAAGGATTACCAGCATTAAGGATTCGATAAGTACCACGCCTCTACATGTATGCGAAAGCTATATGTGGGAATGTGTTAACCATTAATAAGTCACATGTGTATACAGGATCTCACAAGTACAGACATCGAACGTCATCATTTACGTCCATGTTGGGGTCCGCTTCAGCTTCACCTTCTCCCTGTGGAAACTCAGACAGCATAGAAACCAATTCACCAGGATATTGTGCTACATTGGTATGTACTAACAACCACATAGGGTAGAAATAGTCACTGCTGCAATAAGTGAGATAAATACAGAACATTCTATCAAGCCAATTCTGGAGCGGGGTTGTTTGGGATGAAAACACAACAGTCTAGGGAAAATATATCACACACACCACCTCTTTCAGCTAGAAGGAAATCGAGAGCCATTCTGTTTTGGTAAGTCATCAATGAAGTAGCAGCCAATTCTCCATGAAGGCCCGTTATGGCATCTCTGGTCATGTTACTTAGTCTTTGGATATTAAAATGAACATAGTTAAATAGTTAATTCTGTCCACATTCTTATTTATGGTTATCCATCAAAATAAGGGTGATTCTAATCCTGTTACAATTTGATTAACCGGTTTATACAAAACCATTAGGTACACCTCTGGGGATTCCAATTGTATCTATATAGGTCAGAGAGTTTTGGTAGGTCTGGCTTTTACCCACCTTGAGAATGAATCTACACAACTAGAAGATATCTTTTGATGCATTTGTTTATTTGTTTATATATGTTATACCCTGCTATTGCTTTTACTGCCATATCTACTCCATTATTGCCTCTTGCTACTCTGCTATTTCCTTTTTGATGTCCTCTGCACTTGACTATAGCGACCTGTTTTGGTTCAAGCAAGGTATAATAGAGATCAAGTAGCTGATTCAAATGTTTAACAGGGGTGCCAGCTGAGGTCACACAACCTTTCTGTCTCCAGTGACACATGTCCACATGTACAGCTTGGACTGCATAAACCGAATCAGTATAGATATTTATAGTCTTGCCTTTTGCTATTTTACATGCTTCGGTTATCGCCACTAATTCCGCCTTTTGAGCTGAAGCTGGTTGTGGAACGATTTGGGCTTGTTTTGTTTGTAAACCAGCTGACGTTTCTTCTACAACGGCGTATGATGTCACTAACGTGCCCGCAGGAGTGTGACAACTGTGACCATCGCAGAATAATATCATTTCAGCATTCTCTATAGGCTCTTTGTGTAGAGCGGAGTGCAGTTGCATCTCTTTTTTAGTTTCTGCCACACAGTCATGATCTTGCACGGTGTCCATCTGTAGAGCCATGTTAGTTCCTTCACTAGTGAAGTGAATGTGAGATTTGTTAAGTAACTGTTGCAGACCTAGAATTCTGTGCGCTGATAGTGTGAACGCATTGGAATCAAGAAATGCTTTTACACCGTGTGTAGTGTGTACTATAGTCTGATTGCTCATGGTAATGTGGGATGTCTTTTGTACTGCTTTCCCTATCACTGCTACATGTCTGACACATGTAGGATGTCCTATCTCCATGTTATCCAATTTGGAACTGTAGTACATCAAAATTTTCCTGTCTGTTGTACTCCTACTCTCCCCCTTTTGAAATAGAACGGCATTCACAAAGCCGTTCTTTTCATCAACATCCAAATGAAAAGGCTCTGAGTAGTTTGGAGAGTGTAGAGCACATGCATTTGATAATGCAGCCTTGACATCAACAAAAGCCTTATCAGCTTCTACTGTCCACTGTGGCGTAGAACTATTTCAGTGGTCAGGATGAGGGCCATATGGAAGAGGTGGGGTAGAGGCATGGGAAGCTGACTGAGACAACATCTGCTTAGCAGCAGACTTATTGAGGTTTACATCATCTCTCATTTTCTTCACTTGTGATTTTAGCAGTTGTCCCTGGAGGACTGCCAATTCCTTTTCTTCCTGATGTTGGTGCTCAAGGTCATTATCAATGTATTGGATGACATGAGCAGCCCATACAGTGTATGTCATGGTCGGCAAACCAACCACATGTTTCAGCATTTTCTGAACAGCTTGAGGAACCGAGCTTTCCACTGCTCCTCTGAAGAGCAGCTCTATTGTCTCACTCACAGTTGGGTCTTCCCCTGTCCTCTCCTGCCATAGCTCTCTCACCCGGAGCAAATATGCAGCACCCTTCTCATTCACATTTGGTGGGATGTGACATAACTCAGCAGATCTCATCTGTACAGGGAACTTTTCTCGGATGACAGGCCACAACAGGTGCACCAGAAGATGTAAAGGCTCATCATCAAGGTCTTTATCTGTGTTACTGAGTTGTTCAATTTCTGCTAACATCCCCAGTGATGTGCATGAGGCGAACACACGTCTGAAATCACCCAAAGCTGGGACAAGGCCTGCACACTTTTCTAAGAAAGCCTTGATCCACTGAGCCCCCCCTTTGTTTATGTCTGGCAGGCCAGATTTAATCAGTGTAGTATCCTGTAGGGAGAACGGAGTGTATGTGGCAACAGTTCGTCCTCCAGCGGTGGTAGCTGATGTTAGTGGCATCTGATACTGACGTCGACGGGTGTCTAAGCAAGTGTGGATGTTACCATGATTGGGCTTGCGGGCAGTGACACGAGGCAGGTTAAGATAGCTTGACTGGTCAGCACAGTCTTTCCAATTCTGCAGCCCATGTTGCTCGAACGCAGAGGTTAGGGCGTGTACGGAGGGATTAGTACATGCGGCCTCTGGATTGTCTTGACTGGTTATGTGAGTCGGATGTTCGGATGTTCGACTATCGGCCGGATTCTCCTCTCCAGTACCCTGGAATAGACTTTCCCAGGGAGGCTGAGGAGTGTGATCCCCCGATAGTTGGAACACACCCTCCGGTCCCCCTTTTTAAACAGAGGGACCACCACCCCGGTCTGCCAGTCCAAAGGCACCGTCCCCGACTGCCATGCGATGTTGCAGAGGCGTGTCAACCAGGACAGCCCTGCAACATCCAGTGACTTGAGGTACTCAGGGCGGATCTCGTCCACCCCCGGAGCTTTGCCACCGAGGAGCTTGCAGACTACCTCAGTGACTTCAGCCCGGGTGATGGATGAATCGACCTCCAAGTCCCCAGTCTCTGCTTCCTCTGCAGAAGACATGACAGTGGGATTGAGGAGATCCTCGAAGTATTCCTTCCACCGCCCGACAATATCCCCAGTTGAGGTCAGCAGCTCCCCACCTCCACTGTAAACAGTATTAGTGGAGAGCTGCTTCCCCCTCCTGAGGCGCCGAACGGTTTGCCAGAATTTCCTCGAGGCCGACCGGTAGTCCTCCTCCATGGCCTCCCCGAACTCCTCCCAGACCCGAGTTTTTGCTTCTACAACCGCCCGAGCTGCTGCCCGCTTAGCCTGCCGGTACCCGTCAGCTGCCTCAGGAGTCCTATGAGCCAACCAAGCCCGATAGGACTCCTTCTTCAGCTTGACGGCATCCCTTACTTCCGGTGTCCACCACCGGGTTCGGGGATTGCCGCCACGACAGGCACCGGCGACTTTACGGCCACAGCTATGGACGGCTGCATCAACAATGGAAGTGGAGAACATGGTCCATTCAGACTCAATGTCTCCAACCTCCCTCGGAATCTGGTCGAAGCTCTCCCGGAGGTGGGAGTTGAAGACCTCCCTGACAGCGGGTTCCGCCAGACGTTCCCAACAGACCCTCACAATACGTTTGGGTCTGCCAAGTCTGTCCCGCTTCCTCCCCTGCCAGCGGATCCAACTCACCACCAGGTGGTGATCAGTTGACAGCTCAGCCCCTCTCTTCACCCGAGTGTCCAAGACATACCGCCGAAGGTCAGATGATACGACTACAAAGTCGATCATTGACCTCCGACCTAGGGTGTCCTGGTGCCACGTGCACTGATGGACACCCTTATGCTTGAACATGGTGTTCGTTATTGACAAACTATGACTAGCACAGAAGTCTAACAACAGAACACCACTCGGGTTCAGATCGGGGAGGCCGTTCCTCCCAATCACGCCCCTCCAGGTATCACTGTCGCTACCCACGTGGGCATTGAAGTCCCCCAGCAGAACGATGGAGTCCCCGGTTGGAGCACTTTCCAGTACCCCTCCCAAGGACTCCAAGAAGGCCGGGTACTCTGCACTGCTGTTTGGCCCATAGGCCGAAACAACAGTGAGAGACCTATCCCCGACCCGAAGGCGCAGGGAAGCGACCCTCTCGCTCAGCGGGGAGAACTCCAACACATGACGGCTGAGCTGGGGGGCTATAAGCAAGCCCACACCAGCTCGCCGCCTCTCACCGCGGGCAACTCCAGAGTAGAAGAGAGTCCAGCCTCTCTCAAGGAGTTGGGTTCCAGAGCCCGAACTGTGCGTGGAGGTGAGTCCGACTATCTCTAGTCGGTACCGCTCAACCTCCCGCACTAGCTCCGGCTCCTTCCCCCCCAGCGAGGTGACATTCCATGTCCCCATAGCCAGAGTCGTTGTCCAGGGTTTGGGTCGTCGGGGCCCCCGCCCACGACTGCCACCCAAAACACAAAGCACCGGCCCCTTCTGGTCCTTCCTGCGGGTGGTGGGCCTACGGGAAGGCGGGCCCACGTCGCTCCTTCGGGCTGAGCCCGGCCGGGTCCCGTGGGCAAAGACCCGGCCACCAGGCGCTCACCTGCGAGCCCCAACCCCAGGCCTGGCTCCAGGGTGGGGCCCCGGTAACGCCAATCCGGGCGACGTGAACGTCCTTGTTTTATTTCTATCCATAGGGGCTTTTTGAACCGCTCTTAGTCTGACCCGTCACCTAGAACCTGTTTGCCTTGGGAGACCCTACCAGGGGCATTAAGCCCCGGACAACATAGCCTCTAGGATCATTCGGGTACTCAAACTCCTCCACCACGATAAGGTGGCGGTTCAAGGAGGTAGTCGAACCTCGGATTCAGGAGGAACAATGCGGTTTTCGTCCTGGCCATGGAACACTGGACCAGCTCTATACCCTCCACAGGGTGCTTGAGGGTTCATGGGAGTTTGCCCAACCAGTCCACATGTGTTTTGTGGACTTGGAGAAGGCATTCGACCGTGTCCCTCGCGTCATTCTGTGGGAGGTGCTCCGAGAGTATGGGGTTGCAGGCCCTCTGTTGAGGGCTGTGCAGTCCCTGTACAACCGGAGCAGGAGCTTGGTCCGCATTGCCGGCAGTAAGTCGGACCTGTTCCCGGTGCATGTTGGACTCCGCCAGGGCTGCCCTTTGTCACCGGTTCTGTTCATTATTTTTATGGACAGAATTTCTAGGCGCAGCCAGGGACCGGAGGGGGTTCGGTTCGGGAGCCGGCAGATTTCGTCTCTGCTTTTTGCGGATGATGTTGTCTTGTTGGCTCCATCGAGCCAGGACCTTCAGCGTGCACTGGGACGGTTCGCAGCCGAGTGTGAAGCAGCTGGGATGAGAGTCAGCACCTCGAAGTCCGAGGCCATGGTTCTCGACCGGAAAAAGGTGGCTTGCTCCCTCCGGGTTGGGGGAGAGATCCTGCCTCAAGTGGAGGAGTTTAAGTATCTTGGGATCTTGTTCACGAGTGAGGGTAGAATGGAGCGTGAGATTGACAGGCGGATCGGTGCAGCGGCAGCAGTAATGCGGTCGCTGTATCGGTCCGTCGTGGTGAAGAAGGAGCTGAGCCGAAAGGCGAAGCTCTCGATTTACCGGTCAATCTACGTTCCTACCCTCACCTATGGTCATGAACTTTGGGTCATGACCGAAAGAACGAGGTCCCGGATACAAGCGGCTGAAATGAGTTTCCTCCGCAGGGTGGCGGGGCACTCCCTTAGAGATAGGGTGAGGAGCTCTGTCACCCGGGAGGAGCTCAGAGTAGAGTCGCTGCTCCTCCACATAGAGAGGAGTCAGCTGAGGTGGCTCGGGCATCTGTTCCGGATGCCCCCTGGACGCCTCCCTAGGGAGGTGTTCCAGGCATGCCCCACCGGGAGGAGGCCCCGGGGAAGACCCAGGACACGCTGGAGTGACTATGTCGCTCGGCTGGCCTGGGAACGCCTCGGGGTCCCCCCGGAGGAGCTGGAGGAAGTGTCCGGGGAGAGGGAAGTTTGGGCGTCCCTGCTCAGACTGCTGCCCCCGCGACCCGGCCCCGGATAAGCGGGTGTGAATGGATGGATGGATGGATGGATGTTCGGATGGTAAAGCACACGATCGGGTTAGTATAGATGAGGGTATTGGACGGGATGTTTTGAGAAAGTTGTCAGTGCTCACGCGTGCCGTCTCATCCAAATATCTCTCTGCCTGTTTTTGTGATTCACCATCGCCTGGATACGGGGCAGTTTGTAGCAGTCCATTTTTGATCACAACAACCGGAGACATCATAGGGAGTGCAGTTTGATATGGGAGTGTATCTGATGATTCTGAACTGGTGGTCTGTGTCATTATCGTTGCTTCTGGGCTCGTACCTTCGACTTGAGGCAACTGATGCTGAAGAGCATCCAGCATTGCACGTGCCTCAGTGTAAGGCATTGACTGTTTTGGTGAGGGTGCGTTATCTTTTGATTTTGTGGACTGTGGATCTGGAGTCAAGGTCACAGCTGGCGGTTGATGGTTGAGTTGTGCAGAGGACAGTGACTGAATGGAGAATTTGACTTCTCCTGTGAAACAGAGGCAATCTGTCAAGAACGTTTCTGTTCTTTTTGCTTCTCTCTCTGCTTTGCCTCTGTGCAGAATTCCTGCATCTTGTAACCTTGATCTGGCCTGGTCTCTACTTCCTGTCGCCAATTTCAGAAACATGGTGAAATCGCTCATCTTTGGTGGAGCATCTTCACAGTCTCCAAACATACCCCTCATTTGCATTTCCCTCACCCAATTCACAAATCTTTCCCTGCCATTCTCCTTTTCCTCATGTTGGACTTTATTCTGCCATCTGGTCAATGTTTCGAACAGCACCGACCCCAAGGAGCCGGGTTTACATTCATGCCACTTATCAACAACTAACTGTGACATTTTCAGATGTTTTTACACGTGTTAGTCAGAGAGGGTGAATGGCGTAATGCCCGAGTGAGGACCCAATCAAGAAGCTTCTACACAAAGTCTAGTACTCTGTGCGCTTGATCGCTGGGGGTTCTCCCAGTCTTTTCACTCGTTTTAATCCACCAACTTCTGTAACACCTTAACTGAATATCCCCTCTTACCTATTCCAATGCCCCCTTTTACAGAACTACTTGAGATCTGTGTCAGTGCAGGAATTCTCGATCAGTCTATACAGCTCGATACACTGCTGCTGACACAGTAAAATATCAATCAAGTAGGAAACCACCCCACATTTGCATGAAAAATAACAAACTTATCCCTGTGTCCTCATGAACAGTTTAACTCTACAGCTCACAGGTCACCAGGAGAACCCTTTTTAAAATATAATAACTATAGCTACCACGCGTCTATAGTCTGCCTAAAGACCGGAGCTGATTTTTTTTTTTTTTTTTTAAATATAAAAATATAGCTACCACGCGTCTATAGTCTGCCTAAAGACCGGAGCTGACCTTTTTAGCTACCACGCACGTTTTTTGGCCGGAGCTTTCTTTTTAGCTACCACGCGCCACCCAGGGCCGGAGCTGAATTCTATAGCTACCACGCCCTAATGACGGAGCTGTCCTTCTATTACTACTATGAGTTTATACCTTATATGTGACCAGTCAGTTAATAAACAACAGTTTTTCTTTTGAACATCAAATTATTTAGGTTTTAGCGATCAGTGGATGCCATTTAATCAGACAATTGTAATTTGGTATGGCCAATGTGCAGAAGTTTCTCATAGAAAAGAGGTTTCTGCATACCTTTGATTTAGGCGCCTGGAATTGTCTGAAAAAAGTTCTCCTCCAATCAACTCCGGTGAGTCATCAATAGGACACGATCTCGGAGTCAGCCAATCCGGGTCACGGCACCATTTTTTAGCCCGGTTCTTTGTTGGAAGCCCAAGAACAGTCCGAAGCAATCTTCAGTTCACAGTCAAAGTATTTATTGAGGTCACATATAAAGTAATACAGCGCTGGTCTCAGACTGACAGAGCTCCCGCAGGAGCTCCGCCAGAATGAGCCCAGTTGTCATACAAAAGTTCACATTTATCATGTTGGGTTTGACCAACCCAGTACAATAATCAGATATACGTTACAGAATATAATTGGCCAAGGCGTGACTGCCAGATCTAAATGCAATAGACATCACAAAAAGAGAAGAGGAGACGAGACTGTCAACAACCAGTGTGCCACCTGCCTTTTTATTATGAGAAGTGGCTCTCACCAGCCATGTTATCCTTACGGCTCTAGGCTATGAAGGACATTCATGTAGGCTAAAGATCAGAGCATGAGAACACATGAAATGACCAAAAAGGGCCTGATCATTACAACTGCACATCGGTACTGTGTCCCAGTGAGAGTAGCAATTCCGGAGCAAAGAAGCAGACCAGAACTCTCTCTACCAACATGTTTAAAAAGGGCACAGCTTCAAGATGTTAGTCATAAAAATACATGCAGTGAAAGTAAAGAATAAAGCAAAAAAGTTTGGAAAACTACAAAAACAAGGTGCAGTTGACGTTCTATGAGGAGCAAGTCACTGGGACTGCCGGGTATGACACACTGGACCAAACAGCAGAACAAGGTAGGCTCAAAATAATACTATACAAACACACTTTTTTTCTGAAAAGATACTTATTTAGTAAGTGAAAAATGAATGTACCTCCTGTGGTTACATTTTACTGTCTTTCGAGTCAAATCCCAAAACCCTAACAAAAAACATTTCTTTTTTACATGTAGAATCTTCATCAGAAGTCCAGTCACCCCCCTCAAATCCCCCCAGAGCAGCTGCCACCCCTGCAGAGCCTCGAAAGGGCCCAGAGGACATTAAACTGGAGTTGCTGCAGGAACAAAAGAAACAGTCTGCAGCCCTTCAGACAATTGCACAGGAGATGCGAGCGGCGTCATTGTTGACACGGGTAGTAAGGTGCGACACTCAGGCCATTGCCATGCACTGCTGACAGATGGTCAGTGCAGTATCTGCCCTGACAACGGCCGTCAATTCTGTGGCAAGAGGGCTATGGGAAGGGATGCAGGCAATGACTGCCCTCAATCCAGGTGGAGAAGTGGGCTGAACAAGTCACAAAGTGACAACTAGGCAGCTGGGGACCGGAGAGGGAGGAGAGGTGCGCACAGCGGGCAAGTTCCACCTGCGTAAAAGGAAACGCAAATAACACATTCAACTGTCACGTTGCAATGACAAACATTGCAGGTATTGCGTCACTCCTTCTCATGGCTGGCTCCAAATCCACTCTGAAATCACATTGCAGGTGCTAAATTAATATATTTACATTTTCTCCTCCCAACAAATGCACAATTACGTGTAAACGCCCCATATTGCATATTCATTGCGGTAGACGTACTAACTGGATGCAGACGCGCTATTTTGGACTTTTGAAAGACGCAACCCTTAGTGCGCACTGTTAGCAAATCAGTTTGTACATTTTTTTGCATGTGCAATGAGTTTGCACACGTTTTTATACATGCAAAACTTTAGTAGATCTGGCCCTCAGTGTTCTGTCATTGGCTGTAAAGACAAGCACAAATCACTCCATCGGCTCCCAGCTGCAGAGGACAGAAGAGCAGCGTGGATTGAATTCATTTTTGAAGGCAACGTCCCCGGTACAGTTGGCAAAAATCTGTTGGCGTGTGCTAACCATTTTCTACAACCTCGGTCAGTACAAGGCAGGATTAGCTGGGAGATTTTTTCTAAAGGAGGGGTCACTTCCAGCTTTACGTGGAGTACGTGCAGACGAGCGACATGTGAGTATTCAAATAATTAGCTGTGTGTTTCTTTTGTAGATTAGCACGAACTCTTGTGTTGTAGCGTGTTTTGCCATATAGCATAAGCCAACGCTAACTGCTAGCTTCTATTTAGCAATTAGCATGGTCTCCATACGCAAAACTAGCGACCCAGTCGGTCAAGGGATACATGCACAGATGCTCCGCAGGGTCTAAGCTTCAGGAATTTGAGAAAATAATGCATTTGGAAATATTGTCTACACTGGAGTATGTTAGAAAAGCCTAAGGCAAAATGAGTGTATGGTTGAGACTGCTACATCACAGCACAATTTACACTCCAAGCCAACCATTCTGTGCAATGAGTTTCTTCTTGGAGTTTATTTTTGAGTGATCCTTTCTTACGCTGTATGTAGCTGTTGGCAGAGCTATACATGTAAGATAAGGTTGATGTCACTTCTCTCTTTTTATATAGGCCAGTGCATCATTACAGTTACCTGCTGTTGATCAAATGTAGCAGTGAGCTGTTGCAGCCTTTGCTGCTTGAATTTATACTGTAACAGTGCTGTCATGTTTTACTCCTAAGTATGCCCTGTTATCATAACAATATACTTTTGTATCACCTGTCCAAACTGTGTCCTGCAAGGACTAATGCTGTAATGCACTGCATTACAGCATTAGTCACTCCATCAGTGGCTTTCAGACTGTTGCTCCCCCCCCTTACACCCCGGCATCCTCCTGTGCACTGCATTACAGCATTACCGAGGCCACATTTGTCAGTGTTAACTTTTTTTTCACTCACTCAACATTTATATTGTACATGAAGTACCGCAACTCAGTACTTTCAACACAATAAATAAACCAATAAACACACTTAAATACCTGAGAAACATGCAAAGTGCAAAATGTCACCATAGTAACAGTTGTTGAGTAATCTCGTGAATGATACTAGTGATACACTTTTGTGTGTGTGTGTGTGTGTGTGTGTGTGTGTGTGTCTGTGTATTACACATGGTATATTGATGATTTGAAGGACATGATCATGGAGAAGGTCTTTGTCGACCCATCATCCTACAGAGCTGAGATTCTGAAGATAAACATCCCGCCGAATGTGTCTTCATAACATGAGCATCCAGACAAGGAGGAGGTCATTGCCAGCTACGTGTCAACACTGTAAACCCTAATAAGTTCACAGAACTCAAAAAAAATTTTGTAACAGATTACACAAAGATATTTTAGTGATGTTTTTAAATGTTTTAAGTTTACATAAAACAGAAAATTACATTTGCAATTGCCTTAAATTATCTCAATGTTATCTTAGAAATATAGATATTGCACAACTTATAATTAGGGAGTAATTCACTAAAAATTTTCATTTTTCAACTCATATAATGTGGGAAACAAACTCAGAATTTTCAATATTCATCAACTCAAAATCTGGGGGAAATGCACTCAAAATTCATTCCAAACTGAATATCTCACCCTGCCCTGTGATTGATAATAGAATAGTTGTATTTATGAATGCTAATAGCCTTACGATGATACACCTGCTCTTTGGAAGTGAACTGGGAAGCTGAAGATGATGGAATAACATCATCTCTGAGTCGGACAATCTTACCTGTCCTATCAAACTGGCCCTGCTTAAAATGTTCACAGCAAAGCACTGAGGAATCACTTGCAGTAAATCCTTTCCTCCTCAAAGCCACTTCCCTCTTCTTCCTTACATCTTTGTCTTAGGGAAACCTTCAAAATGAAAATGGGAGATTTGGGAGAGTCTACACAAAAACATTTTATAAAGGAGGTCAAACTTATTTTCTTCCTTCAAATTTCTTACAACCTTTCTTCAACAAAACTCCTATTTTGATGCATATCTGCTGACAATGAACCAAATCTGCTAAAACTGTGAATAAGCTTGTTTGCAAACTATTCTACAGTCAGATGTTCAGTTGCCTGTATTTTTATGTAAGTGGGGTGGGTATGAGACATGAGAGGTAGCTTACTGTTGTTAGGGTGAATTACATGTGAATAATACAGTCTGTGCCACCTGTGTAAAATTCGCTGGTCAATGTTACACCAGTAATATTTGTTTTAATTCCACAATAGCATTCTTGTGTCAGTTGTAATCTAAGTCAGTGGCTAAGTCAGCTGGCTACGATTTTGCTGGTTGGCATAAATACAGTACAGTAATATTTGATTCACAAAGTACAACCAATAGTAATGTTAAATCTTACTTGTGAAAAGTAATCCCCCGTGCCCTGTTTTCGATGGTCCACCGATTTGAACAGGAATATGCTGCACTGTGCTCTGGCATCTTGTTCCGTCTGCTGCTAAACTAGGAGTACGATGAACGGTCCAAGATGGCCGCTGCATTTCTTGCACCCCAGCAACCAATGCGGCATCTACTCCTTATATGTCTATGCTCCCCCCACTCTATAAACCCCCTCCTCTTTATGTAAACAACCAGGACCTTCGGACTCTCTGCTTTCATATGACACCAGGCTTGTGTGGTTTGCGTGATGTGGTGAAATCAGCACACTAAAGTGGACATACGCTATTTTTGTGTTTTCTTTACATGACCATATAATTTCTTGGGGTATAAATTATGTTTCGCTTGGGTAGAAATACTTGGTACAGGCTTTTAGCTGAGTTGCTCCCTGTGATGCTGCAAGTTAGGATTGGTGCTTCCTAGCGTAAGCATTGACCGTCTGAGCTGCGCCCATCTCACACTGCCCCCTGTACAGGCGGTGCTTGTATTGAAGAGAAAAAAAACAGAAAAATATTTTTTGACTAACCATTCAGACACATCCTGCTGAATTCTCTGAGTCTGAAGTTCTGTAGGAGCCTCCGCTCCCTTCAGGATCCGATTCAGGTTCGAACATGTACAGTTGAACTACTCTCGGTCTTGGCGGTTCACTGCCGCCATGTCTGTTACTTTCACACGGGTTGTGATACGTGAGTCTAAGCTCTCCCCATTACCACGGTAACGTGACTGGGTAAGCAGCAGCTCATTTGCATTTGAAGCTAGACATCAGAAACAGGACATTCTGAAAGGGAGAGGGAAGTAGAGGGAGGCGAGAATCTTTTCCTAAAAGCTATTTCCAGCATACAGCTTCAAAAACATGTTTTATGGAAATCATAGACCTATGTAACTTATTGAAAAAGCTTCATAATATGTCACCTTTAACCAGGGGTAAGACCATGAGCCAACAGTGGCACAATTCCTCCTCCCAAGTCAAGCTCACAGCATTTGATAAAGGACCAGTTACCTTACCCAACAAGTACATAGAGTAAATAAATAAAAATAAAAATTAATTGAAGGTGAACTACTTCATTCTTTGGGAGTCTTTGAATCTGTATGAACTGAGCACAGGTTATACATGTTCAATGGCAACCACAATGTATTCTGTTCATAGCATTTTAGGTAATGTTAGAATTTGAGTTCACAGTTAAAAGTCTGACAGTAGACAGGCCTTGATTTTGCTCGAAACAAAGGAGTAACGCATCACAGCACTATAGCACTCCCTTATTGACTATTTTCAATTTTCAAAATGGAATCAGACATGGTCTAAACTAAAAGAACAATGAGTAATTTGATGGCTTTGGCAGGGCAAGCTCATACAGTCAAATGGCGGTTATGTGTTGGCGCGTTTTAAGTTCCGAAACGTCACAACGTGCGACTGAAAATACTTATCATGTGAGCGACCTATGTTTACACTTGCGCCCATAAGTTTGGCATAGTTATGATGGTGCTCGATGGCGTATTTATCCGGATTCATGTAAACGACAACATTTTTGAAAACGATGTTGTGTGCATGATGTTATTTTTGAAAGCAAAGGGGCTAAAATATCCATTTTCCAAAATACCCTGCTACATAAAAACGTAGCCTCAGAGTCAAGGGGTGGGGTTTAAATACAGCAGGCATTGATTATCTCATTAACCTCAGGTGTGCAGATGGATTGTTGGCAAGAGGGAACAGGTGGCAACGCCCAGCTCAGCACTAACACAGACAAAGACAGACAAGGACAGAGAGAGATAAACATGAAACACAAGGAAGGGGAAACACAGGAAAACCCAGGGAAACTAAAAAGAAAACTGTCAAAACCTGACATACACTTTCACTTTATGGCTCAATTCCAAAAAAGAAAAAACGACAAATGTGACGTGTGATGTGTGAAAAACTGCAGCTCAATAATTTACAAAGGGAGAAATTCCATACATATAGCAAAGGAAATGAAATGTCCATCAAGGAAGAATATGGAGCTAATTACAGCCACATGTTGGTGCAAAAACCCTTCAGTTTGAGGCAACATAAGACACAGGAAACAAGTTTCTCCAACCACAGCACATTATGGGCCATGCCACCACATGCACAATATATTTTCTCCCCTTTGCCTTTCTTCTACATGTAGACCTGTTACTATGCGGTCTGTCACACTCCACGGCTCCATGAAAAAGTCAATTTCCAACCTGAAAATAATCTATGAGGAGAGACATGGGCAGTCAATTAGTTAACTGAGCTCTGTAAGGACCTAAAAGTGCTCCCTTAATGCTGAGCAAACTCATTCTGCATGCCTGAAATTGCATGTAAAAAAGGCTTGTCAAAGCAAAGTAATGCGACATGGCCCGCATTTATCTGACCAAGCATCTTTGGCAGGCTCACAGTGTCCCTGAGGTTGGCGTGCAACGTGGATGACAGTGTTCACATCTTCCAGCCAGCGACCCTATCATTACAGTTCCCCTCAGCGCAAACAGGCATTTTTCCTCAAATCCATGCTTTCACTTTCCTTGTTATAAAATATGCCGCCCACGCAAATACACATCTACCGAATTAGATTTAACTACATGGTTGCCATTATAGCTCTGAGTCTTATTTTAGCCTGAGGCACTGGGAGCCTGCTGAGCTATGATTGTAAGATGTTTTGGCACCTACAGGGACATTTATGACTTTTATGGACCTCTGTTGACCAGGGAATCATTGCAACATCCACACAACTCTGACACAGATTACAGTGGGGGGTAATCAACAAAAACAAGGCAAGGTAACATTTATTTGTTTAGTACATTTAATTCCCAGGGGAAAACTCAATGCGCTTTAGATGAAGATTAAGAAGAAACAAAAGACAAAGAACAAGAACAGAAGGAGGAAGAGGAAGAGAGAAAGGGTGAAACAATTATAATGATAACAACACTAACAGTAATAAAAAAGTAATGAAAGTAATAATAAAAACAATAGCCATTCACAACAAGCATACAGGAATACTCAAATTATTCAGGTCGGATTTATTTCATATTATTTAAAGGCAACAGAAAAAAAGAATTGCTTTAAGACTTCTTTAAAAGAAGTGAGAGCCTTCCAGAGTTCTTCTGGAAGGCTATTCCCACATCTCGGGTCATAAAGGCAGCTTCACCAGACTTTGAATTGACTCTGAGTTCAGCAAGAACCAGGAACCATGGTGAGAAGTCTGACTGGCTCAGAGTGTTTAAGCAGGGCTGAGCTTTATAGAGAAGCAGAACAGCCTTAGAGCTTATTATCATGTGTACTGGAAGCCAATGTAGTTATTTGAGGACCGGTGTAATGTGTTGTGTTCTCTTAGTATCTGCTTAGTCTCTGTTAAACGGCTGGCTGCAGCATTCTGAATGAGCTGCAGCTTCATGGTTTACTGA
The DNA here is from genome assembly GCF_051107435.1 of Chaetodon auriga. Classification (NCBI taxonomy): domain Eukaryota; kingdom Metazoa; phylum Chordata; class Actinopteri; order Chaetodontiformes; family Chaetodontidae; genus Chaetodon; species Chaetodon auriga. The sequence goes on from NC_135081.1 coordinate 1,778,942, forward strand.
GACAGACCAGAGAGAGGGTCATTGTAATAGTCAGTTTTTCCAGTTAAAGCATATACAAGTGTCTCCAGGTCGAGTTTTGACAGGCAGCTTATTTTGGATATTTTTAAGGTGTAAAAAGTCAGTTTTGGCATACTAATTAAAAGTTTATGGAAAGTAAGTTTTGCATCACTTCATGCATCGTTTTAATAAACATTTTTATTTAGGGGTAAAAAATTGTGACTAATCCACTGGTGTTTACCCCCCAAAAGTGCATGATAGGGTTGAGCTCATTCCTGGACTAATACGGCTGTGCATCATCCACGTTATTATTATGAACATTGTGTTTGTGTATTATGTGTCTGAGGAGTTGTATAAAAAGTTTGAAGAAAAGGGGGGTGAATGTATCCCTGTGGAACGCTGTGATGATAATGTGTTGACTGTTGACTGGAGACAAACTCTCTTACACATAACAACTCTCAGACATATAAGCTCTCATTTTTAACAGTGTGTAGTGTGTTCAAACTAAATCTAATCAAATACATTTTTAGAGCCAATGCAAGACATAAGTGGGTGCAAATAGAATTGCAATTGCTTGGGACAGTGAAGATATATCCATATGAAAACATTTCAACATGATTTTAAAAATCACCCGTATCCCAAGAACTGTGTCAAGAGTGCCAAGTGCAATTTGTAATGCTTCAAGCTGAGCCACACAAACAGCACTGACACACCCTGAACACATACCATCAGCGCACACGCTGCTTAGCTAGCAACAGCTTACATCTGCAAAACTGGTGATTCAATTTCCAGTTCAATTTTATGTATATTGCAACACATCACAACAAACGTTATGACATTTTCCATAGAGCATTCTCCCATGAGCAAACACTTGGTGGCAAAGAAAAACTTAACAGAAACCTCAAACAGAACCAGGCTCTGGGAGAGAGACAGAGAGAGAGAGAGAGAGAGAGAGAGAGAGAGAGAAAGAGAGAGAGAGAGAGAGATCAATCCACAGCAATGACAATAATAACAGTAACAGCAATAATAACAAGGAAGTATGACTAATATATGTATATGGTATGTGTATGATAATAAATCTATATAATTATATCTGATAGGTTATTATATATGATAGGTTCATATATAACAATAATATGTATATAATAATAATATAAATATGACTAGTAATAACTAACAGGAGCAGTGGCCATCAAGCAGGGCTATGGCAGTAGGTGCAACCATGATCACAATCCAGGCACAGTCATCATCCATGGGAACCAAGATGAGAAAGCACAAAGACTGCGGGGAACAGGTCAAGTTAGCAACATGCTTTAATGTCACATGAATATGTCCACAGAGAAAGAGAGAAGGGGAGAGAAGAGCTCATTTTATCGTGGAAAGTTTGCCCGCAGTTAGAGCCTATGGTAATTGCTAACTTATGGCCTGTGGGCCACATCCCTTCCACATATATTAATAAATTTTATAAAATGTGTATTTAGATACTCACCGATGAAAGGTCTAGGTCATCCTGAGAGTGATCGTTGATTAGCTTGCCAACCATAATTCACAGTTCACATGCTCTACAGAAAAGGATTATTGGCAAAGTCCATTGTTTCTACTTGTGGATCCACCATCAAACTGCTCAGCTTCCAGGCTAGCTATTTCCTAGGGCTGACACCAGTGCACTGGCCGGATATGGGAGGAAACTCTGGAGTAGATGGAGAGTCACTAAGCTTGCCTATTACATGCAAGAGGCATCACTTGGGTTTATTTATTTATTTATTTTTTTGGGGGGGGGCAACTGTTGTATTGAATATCTTTGTTTGCTTCCTGAAATCCAGAGGACTTTTTTATTGAGTAAGGACTCATTAATTGCTAGTTAAACTGTGGGTTTTGAACTGAGCACTGACTGTCTCCTTGGTGAAGGTCTGAGTGCCTTTTCTAGTTAAGTATCTAATTATCAATATTTATTTTTCGTGTTGTTTTGGAGTGTGTTCACACAGATAGAAAAGTTCATGAAAATAGCATTAATTTTGTAAACAAGTGAAACAAACATACATACATTAACATTACACTGGAGAATTTGCTATCAGCTCCGAAATTGCAGATACAGAGTGTGTCTCCTTTCCTCTAGTGCATAATTTCGAGTGTAAATGTAGTTGTAAGAAAATGTCCGAAAATGTCATTCAAATAATCTGATTTACGTGCAAATTCTTGGTGTTCTCTCTGTTGTATCCCTATTTCTCCTGCACACACAGACAGTAGCTCGGATCCAATATGGCCGCTGAACTCTAACCTTTGCATTGCCATGTCATATGGCTCAAAAGGAGCCTCTAGTTTGTGTCTACAGCTTACCAAACACACCAATGTTCCAAAGTTAGAGGAGGTACCACTCTCACTTCCCCCGTGTGGAGATCCAACCATTTGCAACCAATTATGCAAATAACTGACACATTGTATATCCAATGAAATACTGAACCCAAGGGTATGCCACTTTTCAACTACAACAAGAAAGAACGTGCGTGAAGGGACTCATACGCAAATAGCAGTCTGAGTGTCCGTGCATGAATTAGTGAAAATCTGAGTTTTCGTGAGTTTAAAGTTTTTCACAGGATATAATGGCGAAACAGCAAAAACTATGTACACTCTGGGGAAGAATTGTCTGAGGAGGACAACAAAATGACTGCTACTGACTCAGAGGCGATGTTTCTTGAGGGAGAAGAATTTGTTTTTGACAAGTAAATATCTAATTTATCATGCAACTTATATATGACTGTGCATATTGCCATGCACTACTGTAGTACTGTATATTTCAACATAAATAAGCTTCAGTTTGACTTTTCGAAAGCGTATCTTGTACACTGCTTTTCCTTGTGTGTTTCTCAGTGATTCTGCTGACCTGTTGGGGGAAGGGAGGTGTGTGTGTGTGTCATGAGGTGTTACTCCTCATTTTTGGGTGAGGTGGGGTGTTTGTGTGTGTGTTTTTGGATGGGGGGAGAGTGTTAGATAGTTGAAAAAAAAATCATCATCACGCTCTCTTTTAAAATAAATGAAAAACTGTAAACATAACTGCCATAACTACCACAGTAACCCCTTGTGTCAAGTATAAACGAAGCTTTACATGTAAATCTTTATGTTATAGGGCAGTCAAATGTTCCCATCCTATCACAATTTCTAGTTAGTGGTCCTATGGACCACACAGACCAGTTTAGCTTGGCTTTGTCACTCCTTCCTGTGTTCCATATCATTGATTCAATATGGGTTGATGTGCCATGTTCTTCCAGCTTACCCTGATGATGATGTAGCAATGTGGATCATCTTGGCTGCAAACCATTCCAGACTAGATGTGCAAATGATCTCCTGTGTCTTCTGTAATGTAAGAGCTGGATGTGATGAGTGAAGCTTTGACCAGGGACCGGTGTTGAGTAACATTCTATCTATTTGTATGTGACTGCACATGTAGCTGCAGCGCAGTGTTTCAACTATTTAGCCATGCTAGCACTGCTACGGATGACAATGAGGTGATGAAGTGATGAGGGTCAAGGGATGAAGGGGAGAGTGGGATGAAGGGATAAAGGGTAAGGGATGGAGAGATGAGCGAATGAAGGAATGATGGTCGAGGATGAGGTGATGATGGTCCAGGGATGAGGGGATGAAGGGATGAATGTTGAGGGGTGAGGGGATGAAGGGATGAGGGTCAAGGGATGAAGGGATGAGGGGATGAGGAGCAAAGGATGAAGAAGCGAAGGTAGAAGGCATGACAGAGTAAGGGAAGAGGGGTGAGAGATGAGAGGAAGAAAGGAGGCTCAGGGTGGGGGAATCGCCTTTTCCGACGTTCTCAGATTTCAGTAAAAGCCCCAAAGGAACTTCAAGAAAAAAGCTGCCCATGAACATTTCTGATGTCTATAAGATTATAGCGGATGCACAGAAAGTACAAAGTGGGAGACCAGTGGCCAAGATTTTGATGACCTGGTCAAGGTTTACCTGCCAGTAAGTGGTAGAGCGGCTTCAAAGCAGAATGGATGTCCAGAGTGTACTCCGGATCTGGATAAGATTATTGCTTGGCCTGTTTCTGAGACCATCAGAGGATCTTGGGGGAAAGCTTGACTGACTAGTTGTAGTTTATGTAGTCATAGGTTTGAGTGGATTTAAGAATTAATCTAGTCAAAGGCATCATTGGGTTAAGGTAAATCCGGCTGGTTAGTCTAGTTCGATAAAAGGCAGTATGTAAGAGTCAGAGGAATAGATAGAGATGTCGAGACATAGCTGTGTATCAAGATGGTTGGTAGTAGAGGATAGTGGCTGTGAACTCCAGCTGGAAACCGCTGTAGGAATATGGATTCTGAGATTTTGTCTGTGAATGGAGACAGACAACCTGAGCAGACTGTAGTAATGCAGCAAGGGGGTCTGAAGTGAGGGGCAAACGTATTATGAGGAGTGTGGTTTGGCCTCAGGAAGACCTTTGATTAAAGAGCTGATGCGAGAAAAAGACAAGGAACTTAATTTTGATAGAGACTTGTACAGCGAAAGTTTTAATCTTGAGAATGTATCCAAGGAGGGTTAGAGGCTTGCGGCAATGGTATGAGTATTTTGGAACACGAAACAGAAAGATAAGTCAGCAAATGAGTTTTGTGACCTGAGATGTGGAAGGCATGGATGATGAACTGTAGTCGGAGTAAATAGCAATGTTCTTCTTGGACCATTTGTGCCCCCAAAGAATGACTGCTATGATGACTGGGTACATTTCACAGATGGTGAAGGAGGGGTAAGAGCTGAGTCACCCGCCACTATGGTAGCCGCAAAAGCCGATGGAGCAGGTGGATGTTTGACTTGGTGATGTGGTTGTCATGAAAGAAAGATCTGTGGGGATAGGAACTGGTGTCATGGCCTTAGCCCTGTCTTGCATGCATTGTGAAACGTGATGTGGCCTTGAGAAGGTGGAACAGAGGAGGCAATTGAAAGGGGGTGTAGCATGTAATGGGAATTCTTATTATTCATCTCCTCTTTTACTCAATCATAAGTATTCACTGTCTTAAAGCCAAATCAATAACCATGTCATATGATGAGGTGTTTACGTGTGTCATAATCTGCTGACCATGTAACCACATACAGTATGTTATTATGTACTGATTAAGTGAACCCTGTGTCTTGATTGTACAACACATTGTGACGTGCCTATTGTGCTGACTATGTTCTGATGATAGAACTCATCAACTCATAGAAGTCATCCTGTCTACAAAGATAATGCATTGTATATAATCAATCAACTTCTCCTGCTCTGAGCACTTTGTTGTCATGTCACACTTGAGACTGCAAGAAGGGAGTTCATCTGCAGGCTTCAGAATAAACTCACAGAAAGACAATGAACAATTCTGTACTTTTAGTACAAAATTGCCAGAACAAGCAAAAGCATTGATGTTGAGGGATGATGGCAGTAACCTAGCAGTGAAAGGAGTTTGTGTTTGAAGAAGAATCCCCTTTAATCCCCTTTATTTGTCACACAGATACATTCACATGCACACACACGCCATGCACTGGTGAAATTTGTCCTCCGCCTTTAACCCATCCTGGTCGTCCTTCCTCCGCGGCAGACCAGGAGCGGTGGGCCAGCGGCCGGGGACCCAGTTCTTTTTGTCACCATTGGTCAGGTGGTGATCTTCTTGCACCTTCTTCTTGTATTTTTATGGAGGATACCCCAGGTGAACACGGGGAGAACATGCAAACTCCACACAGAAAGGCCCTTCTTTTTTCCTCAACACGCCCCACATCGAGATTCGAACCCGGGACCTTCTAGCTGTGAGGTGACAGTGTTACCACCGTGCCACCGTGTCACATTTGGTGCGTTTGTGGGCTAGAAATGTGAAATGAGTAAGGAAATCTGCAGAATTTATTTGTTAACTATGATAAATAATTCATTATTATTTTTTTATTCTATTGATTATTTTTATTATTATCATTATTATTATTATTAGTATTGCTTGATTTATTTAAATATTTTTCCGGTAGGTGGCAACGCTAGGATTAATACAGAATTGAGGGCAATGCTGAGAATTCTCAGGATGTGCTGAGACTTTCTATTTGTTTGAGGAGAGGGGAACTCGATGGTGGTGTGACAATGAGGAGTCATTCAGGAGATGGATGACGTATGGCAGTTTATAGTTGTTTATAGTCGAGATCCAGCAGAGTTTGGGGATGATGGATAGCGGGGTAGCTGCGGGGGGCAGGCTACAGAAGATGGCGGAGATTTTTTTATTCAGGGCTGAGAGGCAATGAGCCGCTGGGAGAAATGGTGAGAGTGCAAGTTGTAACTTGATGGGATGGTGTTGGGATGGTGCACAGGTAGCAAAGAGTAAGATGCAAAACACAACAGTAGAGCTCATGATCTAGGGTTCCCCAGTAAGTCCCTTGGTTGAATTGCTGCGCGTGTCCTGTGGCTTTGAATGTAAATGTGGTATGTATAAAATCTCTCACCACTGAGCTGCACTGCTCAGTCAAGGATGAGAACCTACTGTGTATAGTTTTTCTTGTGTGTGTACATTTATCATTTGCCATTGTGTGTAAAATCATTATTATCCCTGAAATCCTTGATTTGAAGAGCCAGAGCTCTAAATAACACGCTGAAGGGGCATGTCGACATATTCAGAATTTCATTGGCTATTCGAAGTGTCAATCATCTTTGAAATTGACTGTGGTTGGCTTGATCTTTGCATGTGGGAAGAGAAGGAGGAACTTGGTTTGACTCAAACTGTTATTGGCTTTTCTGGTTGCTAGGCTTCATGTGCCAGATTGTGATTGGTCAAATGAGGTGTCATTTGGAGCCTGAGACTCCAGGGAGTAACCGGAGGTGAGATAATGCCCTTTTGCATATGGCCTTGCTGTGAAAAGACCTTGTGTTTGGTGCGTTTGTGGGCCAGAGAGAAATGTGAAATGAGTAAGGGAATCCGCAGAATATATTTTTAAATTATTCTGAATTATTTACTGTTATCATTATCATTATTATTGTTGTTGTTGTTGTTGTTGTTGTTATTGCTTGCTTGATTGATTGTTTGCTTTTTTTTTTGTTTTTTTGGAAAACACACAATCCAATCAAGGATAGTGTAACAGTCGTCAGTGTGACAGTTTGTGTCTCCTACCTGTGAAAAGTACACTCATGTATAAAGATGCAGTACCAGCAGGGGGTAATAATGAAAGTAGAGATGGACAAATGTAGTATACAGCACACCAAAGTGACATGGTAGACTGGCATATTACACGCATTGGCATGACACTGGGTTCCTATAATGGAAATATGGCTTTTGTGTTATTGGGGATACAAAAAGAGAAAAGAACAAAAACAACAACATTGTGCTCCAAGACAATGAATGCATAAATTCCGTCAATTTTGTGTTATGTGTGGCTGTAACTGAGGTCATTCAAGAAGGTATTCACCTTCTAATTTATCACTGTATCACATACTCACATATTTATTAATCTTATCATTTCTTGTAACTGAAGCCACAATGGCTCACAGTGGGCTTTCAGACCTCAGGCTACAGCTTGACCATGTTAGCCCAACTATTAAATTGAAATAAAAAAAATATGAAAACACCATCCTGCTCACCCTATTTTATTCAAAATGTTTATTGTCTTCTGAAAGTCAGTTTATAGTCTTCCAAAGGTCAGTTTCCAAAAACAGGTCTTGGAAGAGGAGCTCATCTCACAGTCAGGCTATATGAGCAGAGAAGTTATATTTTTTTTGCAGTGGGCTACATTTCATGGTCTTGATTCCATTGGTTTAATCTGTTACTCCTTTTCCATTTTAGTAAAGCCTTCTGTTCCACCTGTTGCTACTTTTGTGTACTTTGGCACTCATCTCCTGTGGAACAAACAGGGCTCAATGTTAATGGGAGGCATTAGCCCCTCTGGATCAACATGAGATGCATATCTATCTTCCTGCTGTCCCTGGCAACAAATATGGCATCTCTTAGGCTGGGCCACTTGTAGACTCTAAGAAGGAAATGAAGCATGTTTGATTTATAATACAGGACATCCCTGAACTTCTCTCAAGCCACAGACAGTCCAGAAAACAAAACAAAACAAAACAAAACAAAAAACAAAGCTGGCAATGCAAGAGAATTGTTTTATTATTATCATTCATCCATTCTCTTTCGTTGTTCTTGTCAAAACGAAAATAATATATAAAAAAATACAGGAAGCTGAAAAAATGCAAATGTAAATGAAACATTATATTCTGACCATGTGTATGTGCGTGCACGCACGCACGCACACACACACACACACACACACACACACATATACACTCACACACACACACACACACACACACACACACACACACACGATGCTTGTGCCACCATGCTTCACTGTCTTCACAGTGTACTGTGGCTTGAATTGAGTGTTTGGGGGGTTGTCTGACAAACTGTCTGTGGCCCCTAGACCCAAGAAGAACAATCTTGCTTTCATCAGTCCACAAAATGTTGCAGCATTTCTCTTTAGGCCAGTCAATGTATTCTTTGGGAAACTGTAACCTCTTCAGCACATGTCGTTTTGTCAACAATGGGACTTTGCAGGGCTTCTCGCCGATAGCGTGGCTTCACATAGGTGTCTTCTAATTGTTACAGTACTCACAGGTAACTTTAGACCTTCTTTGATCATCTTGGAGCTGATCAGTGGCTGAGTCTTTGCCGTTTTGACTATTCTTTGATCAATTCGAATGGTAGTTTTCCATTTTCCTACATGTCTTTCTGGTTTTGGTTGTCATTTTAAAGCATTTGAGATAATTTTGGCCGAGCAGCCTATCATTACGTTTTCAATTAGACAGAATCAGCAGCATGCATGTCATGACTGTTGGGTCTACTCTACTTCACCTACTAGTAGATTATTTGTCATGTAGAAATATAATTTCTACCAAAAACATTGATGATCTGGTTAACTATAGTGGACTGCTATTTTTTAACACAACTGTACATGTAAATGCAGAGAAGCAGACTTCTTTTGCTTCTGTTTTTTTTTTTTTTTTTTTTTTCTCCAAGTCGTTTTTCAGTCATTTGCTTACTCCAGTCATTGCTTTGGTCCAGACCAAGCCACAACTCTTGGCCAGTATACATTGTGCCCATAACATCATGTAACACAGTATAGCCTGTGTCATGTCATGGTCCTATCAGGATGAATTCTAATACCATAATTTTCTTTTTCTAATCACATCAGGCCAAAATTTCTGAACTCACAACACAACCATCTCAACAGCAGCATAAAGCAATGATTAAGTTCTTTGTTTCGTGTTACATTGTAAATTAAGTATTTTATCACTGATGAATGTGTCTGATGTTTAACTCTTCGTGCTAGTTCTGTTTAAATCTATTAACCTTTTACCTCAATCATACTTTTGAGTCTTGACCTAAATAAACATTGTGCACCTCTTAGACCACTATAGGGTAGGGCATGCGCAATGACTGGCCAGAATGTTATGGTTATGTGCCATAGTACAGATATCCAAGATCCCCAGAGGATGAATGCTGAATCAGCTGTCCTCCCTGTAGGTTCCTGCCTCTGTGGAAACACCTGCAGACCAGTCTGATGTAGTCAAACTTGTGACATTTCATCAGGAAGGCCATTGTTCCACACACACCATGCAATGCAGATCAAAAAGTGAACACTATTTCCACTGGAGAGGCAGTTGTGCTGGTGGTCCAGCAATTTATCATGCCAACTGTGACACCAGCACAACAGGTGAGGACAAGCCAGTGAACACCAAATAGAAGTGAGTGGTGTGTGTGGGAATATGCAGGTCAACAAATGCTCCTGGCATGTCTAGGCAAGAATTCAGAGAGAATACAAGGCCACTGGTGGTGTTATTGTGGTTGGCTTATGTTTGTGTGTTGGACAGTCAGAGGTGTGGTGGGGGCATATTGTGGAGGATATCAGAATGATCAGGGCTCCAGCCTCTTGATTTCTAAAGTAGATGGAGAGATACTTTATTCACTCCAAAGGGAAATTCACAGTGTTACCCTCCCTAATCTGTTTTGTTGTCCAGCCAAAAAGAGAAATGCCACTGCTGTATCATAGTGCCATCCTTGCAGAGTTTCGAACCGTCATGTGGAGTTTTTGGCTATAAATGGAAGCCTTTTGACACACCAGTTTTTAGTGGACCGGACAGATATGGACCACACCGCAATGGTAAAATGAATTAAGGGAAATTGCTTTGCCTGACAGGCGGCATAGACACCTTCAGGTTTTCTGATCTTGAATCTTTGAGGCAAATAATAGAGTAACCTAGAAGGGTCTGCACAACTCTATCCTTTGGTGACCTTCCCATGGCCCTTATTTGGGTTTAAATAAAAAAATAATGTGTGGTAGCTCTTTACAAACGACTATGTTGATGTATTATGTCCTCTAGCAGCCATGTTGGAAGCCGATCACCCTTAGAGGCAACAGTTGATAGCACTTCTAAAGAGAGATCACAAATTCAGAATTGTATATGCTGAATTTCTTGTTTTTCATTGCAAAATGATTTACTGCTCATGTATGGCATTAAGATAGTAGATTGTTACTAGTTCTGAAAAGTTCTAATCTCTCATTGACTCAGTGTGATCTTACCTCTAAATAAGTTACACTTTCAAATTGTACTGTTTTTTAAGATTTTTATTTTATAGGTTTATTAAAGCTGTATTTATTAACCCAAGCAATTTAAGTGACATAAATCAAACTCATGGAAGATATCGTGTGACCAAGGTGCACCAGGTGCAGGCTGGGTCTGGCTGAATGTTTAAATGCTCATGGTGGATCCTCCAGACATGACTTCTACATTTGCTACATTGCTTATAAACTTTCACTTTAAGTGAGGTGTGTGAGCCCTTTTTTCCTTGGTAAGTTCACAGTTAATGTAATACAAAAGACACAGATGATCTTCTCATTGTCTTTCTGTCACATTCTTTTTTAAGGATTTGCCCAAGTTCACAGGCCTTCTTTATTCAGCACTGCTTTGTCTGGAAAACAGTGATAACCAGATCAATCAACCATGTCTATTATTTCTCTTTCTCTCTCCCTCTTTCATGTGTCATCATCCCTCTTAAGTTTTCAGTTTCTACACTGCTATTTTTATCTTGAAAATTGACCAATAATTAAATCTCTCTCTTTCTCTCTCAAACATACATAAACAGAGTTCAAAGTTCATTCAGGAGTTCAGCTACATTCATCCTTTTGGACTGGGTAAGTTCACAATTTATTGAATACTACTCTTGGAAGAGTTAGGTACAAAATGCCAGGGCCGATTTTTTGTCCCAGTACACCCCTGACCACTATTCTCCACGCCTGTTGGAGATGTTTCGATGTAAAGGTGGAGCAGCTGGAAGAAAAATAAGACATATCATGGTGGACATTTCCAAGGTTTGTTTTGAAATGAGTTGGCCTGTGTTTATGAAATACTTTATGCCCTTGTCATGAAAATTGCTTGAGTGATTCTGTATACATGTAGCAGGCAAAAATGGCACGAGTATGAAGTTGTTCACTGGATCAAGGAGGAAGTAATGGGTGAAATGACATGTTGACTTTTTTTGGTAAGAATGAAAAACCATTGTGTGTGCTGTTGCCTTATTTCATGTTCAATTTGGTTGACATCTTGTGTAGATGTTGAGCATTTGCCCTCTGGGCTCCTGAGACCGCCCTAGGTATTGTCAGCCACACAATAACCAAACTGCTGCCAAAAAATGCAGAATATTGTCAGAATGGGTTCCCTTTTTTACTCAGGATGACCAAATACATACAAGACGAGCATGTGTCCTCAAGTCCTTGTGTATCTACCTGAACAAGAGATAAACTTGTGAAGGAATATCTGGTGAGTTACATACACTATGAGTGATCACATAAGCCATTGGCCAGTCCAAGAAGGCACATATTTACTTACTTGATATGTTAAATTCACATGAGAAATTAAGGGTAATAAATGTAATATCTTCTGAAATGTGTTGACATTTTGAAACCCTTTACGATATGTACACATTATGCTTGTTCGCTGTTTTTTGACTCCTAATTCCAAAATTTCTGTCAAGTTAAGAGAGTGAATTTGATGTTTGCTAAACATTTCAGGTTTAAACATCGACAACAGTATTATTAACCAGTGTAATATGTTTTGTACAGGGCAGGGCAGGTGTTATACAGTAAGGCACCCACAAATGAACAGAACATAGTGTTAAGATAATCTGAGTCTTCATTCATTGCCACAGGGAAGATTCAGGAATATACTTTTGACATTTTAACATGTTTAACCACTGGTTCCCAGCCTGGGGGTCCTGATCCCCACTAGAGGTCACCAAAGCTTCAGAAGGTCGTAAGGTCTCTTGAAGTAGTGGGTATGGATAAATAAATACATATAAGCCTATATCTCAGTATTGCGTTAAATTCTGTCAAGAACTCCAAACTAAATTCTTGTTTAGCTCATCATTTAAGACTTCTTAAGTCTGACGGGATACGGGCACAGTGAAGAGATGAGAACAAGCCATATTCAGAGAGCCTTTGCTCTCTGCCAAACAGCCTCATCCTGCATGAGAAAAGTACACAGTTCAAACACCAAAAGGCTATTAGAACAATGGCCAAGCGCTAGGCAGAAGATAACAGTGAACCTGTCAAAAAAAAGAGAGAAACACATAATGTAATTGCACAAAACTAATATTTTGCCTGTTGCTAACACCCTAACCAGGATCCAGTTACTGTAGCAGCTAAATAGTGTTTTAGCAGCAGGTTTGTAGTTGTGTTTGAGAGTTGAAGCGCCTACAAAATCCGGAATTAATTTCTTTCTATTAATTAAAATTGACTGTTGCATTTATTCCATTTTTTCTTGTCAACATTTTTTTTTGTCTTTAAGTTGACAATTTTAGTTGACAATTTTATGATCAGCATATTTTAACTTTGTCTTGCCTTCAATCTCTTGTCACACTTTGTGTAGACTCAAAATAAGTTTGTTGTCATGTTTCATCCCACAGACCACAGACACCAAGGCCAGTGTTTCCATGGAGCAAACTGTGTTGGGAGAGTATATCATACAGAAGCAGGCTGCAGTTCCTGGGGACGACCCAGAGGACATCGGTGCCACAGCCTGGCACCTGTGTTACCCACAATGCAACAATCACTGAGTCCATCACAGGAGGTAGTTTATCGGATTACATTCAGCTCCCTGTGGATCCACAAGACTTAGACTTAGACTGCTTCTTTATTGATCCCAATTTGGGAAATTGTTTTGTTGCAGTAGCAATTAAGCATACAGGCAAACACAGGATGTATACAAAATTATTTTAAAAAAAGTAACAAAAATATAAACAGGAACAAAAATAAAAATATAAGTAAAACTAAATATATAGTTATGTATATATAATATTATAATTATATAATAAAAAATACAATATAACTATGTAAGCAGTATTTACAGCAAAAAACAGCAAAACATTTGTGCAGTTTCAGATGATAGATAAGTGGCTCTTTGAGCCACTCCCCTCTGGCAGGAGGCTGCGGTCCATCAGGACCAAAACCTCACGCCACAAGAACAGTTTTTTCCCGTCTGCTGTCAGCCTTACCAACAAGGCCCGGAACCCCCCCTGACACTCTTCACATTCCACCTCGGACTCATTCTGTCACATTGACTGATATAAATATAACTCTATGCGTTACATTAACGCTCAACTTGGACTTCTTTCTGAAAAACAGAACTGTGTTTCCGGTAATAGCAACAACAAAAACAGCCTTGTGTATATATATTTAAATTGTTATATTCTTATGCTCTTACTTTGATAGATGTGTCATGCACCAATTTCACCAGAAAAAATTCCTAGTATGTGTAAAAGCGTACATGGCAATAAAGCTTTTTCTGATTCTGATTCTGATTCTGTAAACCATATGTGCAATATTGCAGTAGTGCAGGTAATATGTAAAAGTAACATGTAAAACACAAGAGTTTGTGAGGTTGGTGGATTAACTGTTTAAGTTACTATTGTACAGTGTGATGGCTCGTGACAGGAATGATTTCCTGAAGCAGTCCTTGTGACAGCAGAGCTGGAGCAGTCGATTGGTAAAGGAACTCCGCTGTCTGTCCACGAGGTCGTGAAGAGGATGTTCAGGATTATCCATGATGGATAACAGTCTGTCCAGTGTCCTCCTCTCCACCACCTCCTCAAAAGTGTCTGGTTTGCAGCCAATAATGGAGCCAGCCTTCCTGATCAGTTTGTTCAGTCTGTTGGTGTTGCTGGTTCCGATGCTGCTCCCCCAGCACACTGCAGCAAAGAAGAGTGCACTCGCAACAACAGACTGGTAGAAGACCTCCAACATCTTGCTGCACATATTGAATGATCTGAGCCTCCTCAGGAAATAGAGTCTGCTCATCCCCTTCTTATACACAGCATTGATGTTAATTTTCCAGTTCAGTCTGTTGTTGAGGTGCACTCCGAGGTATTTGTAATCCTCCACCACTGTGACATTGTCCCCCAGAATACACAGTGGTTGTGTGGTCGTCCTGTTCCTTCTGAAATCATTCACTATCTTCTTGGTCTTGACCACGTTAAGCAGCAGGTGATCTCTGCCAGAACATTCCGCAAAATCTTCCACCACTGCTCTGTATTCCTCCTCTCGTCCATCCTTGATACACCCCACCACTGCGGAGTCATCCGAAAACTTCAGTAGGTGGCATAATGAAGAGTTGCACTGAAAGTCTGAGGTGTACATGTGAAGAGAAAGGGAGACAGAACAGTCCCCTGTGGCGCTCCTGTACAATTCCAATTCCACAGTCTCAGACAGAATGTTGCCCAGTGGGATAACCTGTGGTCTGTTTGTCAGGTAGTTAGTAATCCTGGAGATTGTGGGCGCGTCAGCTCCCATCACTCGCAACTTCTCAACCAGGAGCAGCAGCTGGATAGTATTAAATGCACTGGAGAAATCAAAGAAAGTGATCCTGACAGTGTTGCCGGTACAATCTAAGTGGGAGTGAGCACACTGCAGCAGGTGTATGATGGTGTTGTCCACACCAAGATGGGGTTGGTACATGAACTGTAGAGGGTCCAGTGATGATTTCACCTGCACTCGGAGGTGGGCCAGGACCAGCCTCTTCACCACCTTCATCATGAGCGATGTAAGGGCATCGGGTCTGTAGTCATTGGGGCCAGATGGAGATTTCTTCTTTGGAACAGGAACCATGCAGGACATCTTCCACAGCAGTGGGACTCTCTGCAGATTTAGGCTCAGGTTGAAGAGGTGTCCCAGAATCACGGACAGCTGGCTGGCACATGTCCTCAGGACTCTGGAACTAATGCCATCAGGGCCAGCAGCCTTGCTCAGGTACAGCATCTCCAGCTGTCTTCCTACCTGGCCTGCAGTCAGGCGGGGGATGGTGCTAGTGGAGGGGGTGCTGTGGCGGATGTTGGGGATGTGGGAGTTAAGTCCAAGGGAGGGAGGGGAGGGATCACTAGGGAGGGTTGAGAGTTGGAGAGAGAAAGCTTGGGCAGAGGAGTTTGTGGAGGCTGTTGTGGATAATGGGTAGATGTGAAGTGGTGGGGGACTGTAGGGCCACTCCCGGTTGTGAGCTAAACCTGTTGAAAAAGTGCTTTAGCTCGTTGGCCCTCTCAAGGCTGCTGGCAGCTGGTCTGTCTCTTGCCTTGAGCCCTATGATCTCCCTCATTCCTGTCCACACATCCTTCACTCTGTTCTGCTGGAGTTTGGCTTCCAGCTTCCTCCTGTAGGCATCTCTGCTCTGCCTTGGCTTCTCCCTCAGCTGGTGCTGAACACTCCTCAGTTCTTTTCTGCCCCCTGACCTAAAGCTTGTTTCTTCTTGTTCAGCAGACTTTTCAGTTCACTGGTGATCCAGGGCTTGTTGTTGGGAAAGCAGCGTACAGTCCGGGTTGGCAGTATGGTCTGTTCACAGAATTTGATGTACTCTGTGATACACTCTATCAGACTGTTGATGTCCTCCCCATGTGGCTCACACAACACATTCCAGTCTGTTGTCTCAAAGCAGTCCTGCAGTGACTCATTAGCCTCCTGAGTCCACCTCCTCACTGTTCTCGTGGACACAGGCTGCCTCTGGACAAGCGGGGGGTATACTGATCTTTTAATAACACAAGACTGTGATCAGCTCTGTCTAGGGGGGCAAGGGCTGTGGCACTGTATGCATCCTCGCATTTTCATACACTAGGTCCAGTGCGATGTTTTCTCTGGTGGGGCAGTTAATAAATTGGTGGAAAGTTGACAGAGTTTTGTCCAAAGATTTGTGATTTAAGTCTCCAGTAATGACTACAAACGCATTTGGTTGCTGTGTTTGTAGCTTCGCTACAGTGGAGTGGATGACATCAAGCAGCCTTCTGAGGGATGTAGACAGTGATCACGATGGTGGACGTGAAGTCTGGATTATAATACTTGACTTTATAAAATGCTCTATAACGTGTTATGCTTGTTGTTATAAAGCCTTATGATAATTTACGAGTGTTTATAATGATAGTTGTACAGTTTATAAGCCAATTATATATTAGAAATAGATGTATAATGCATTATCTATGTGGGCATTGTCAGCGAGTCGCTAACAGTTATAACGTATTATAATACCTGCACTTATAAGTCATGAAAAAATTCTTTATAGTGTGTTATGATTATTGTTATAAGGAATTATGATCATTTATGAGTGTTTATAACTATGGTTATACAGTGCTATAATGTCATTATATAACTCATTATAAGTATAGTTATAATGCATTATAGAGATGGGCATCAAATAAAATGTTACCACAGCTTCTTGTTACATCCCTTATACATACATTTGTCCTTTCATTTTTTTGCTGCACTATTTGTGGTCAGCATACAGTTGCCTCCATAACTCATAACATCAGTGAGTCCTGTCTTCTTCTGAAGTTTTAAAGCAGTTTGTTCCACAAAACTTTTTCTACTGCAAGTTGTCAAGTGACTGCAAAGAATCCTGTGGAATCCTATGGACAGCATTATGCTTCACACTGTGTTCCTCACTCATCAAATTCTTCTAATTGTACTTCAAAACAGTTCATGATTGAGAGATTGCCATTTTTTTTCTTTCTTTGGTGAGTTGATATATGAGCATGATAATGCCCTCTGAGCTGCGCTGATTTAAAAAATATTGGAGGCAACAACTTGTGTGGTTATAAATAAATTGATTCGACACATATCCAAAATGGAATGAATTCAAATTGATGAATTTATCTGGTGAGTTCTGCCAAGCTCAAACTTCAAATTCACTGTGTTGTCATCTCGGATGGCATAGTTGAGAGTGTGTGTGATTATGGGACAGTGTTGTAGTGTCAGTGCAGAATCAACAGCTCTACTACCCCTCCTGAGTTTATTTGCAGATATCAGGGATGTTTTCATGGTCAGCTGGACAGCGACCTCACAGAGCGTGTGATTCCCACACAGTACTGGGAATATGACCAGGTCCATAAACATCAACAGGAGGTCACCCAACTGTTTTTCCCAGGATTCTCCCCATTCACCCTTCTGTCCCACTGTTGTCCTTTTTAAATATTGCCCCATAGATATCAAATGTTTTTCATATTTAAAAAAATTAATAAAATAAAAAAATAAAGGTGTGATGTAACCTTGACAGAAGGCATAACCATCTATTGATGTGTTTGCTACATTCCCCTCTGGTACAGCAGGTAGCAGCATGTAGAACATTAGCTGTAACAACTGTTGACATCAAGTCAATGACACCTACAAGAAGAAGAAAAAAAGAAGAAGAAGAAGAGGGAGAGTTTCTTCAAGTATTTCACCAAATGGTAGAAGGCTTATCCATACTTAATTAAGTGTGACATCCGTCAAACTCATGCGTTTTCTCAAATATGCCACATACATTTTATCGTATCACACATTGCACCTACTACAAGTTGTCCCACTTGATAGTAACGTGTCTAAAAATCACAACTGAGTCCTAATGTGAAATTACCTGCGCTTTTGTGTTTTCATTTAAATAATGTAGAGTTGTTCACAGCATTTCACTTTCAACCAGATATCAGATTCTGACCACATAACTGTCACTTAATGTAGGAAATAGTTAACCTAATCCTTGTTGCTCAAATGAAGTGTTTGCCTACTGGTGATTTTCAGATTCACCATGTATACTCTTATCTAAATGGAAGAGGAATGGGGACAGTGTTTGGGGTGGCGGGAAAGCCCTGGGTGGGGCGCCAAAAAAATTCCCAGATTTTTCTGATGTTGACAGGTATGCTGTGCACTGGCATCTGGTTCTATGCTAACTCTAGAGCAAGGTCAAGCAAAAAGTCTTTTGGAGCCCATTTTCATAGCTAGCCAGGTTCCCCACACAGGAGTCTCCTGGGAATTGTTGCTGGTGGAATGGCTGGTGGCCACCATGGCTAACTGACTCAGGACCTGGAGGTGGCATTACATAGGCATGGCATTGCAATACATTCAGTTTATAATAGGTTTGATTATTTCTTTACGTATAAACAAAATGGAACGCTAGTTAAAACATGCTGTATCAGCTCAATAAACATGTCAGATCATACAGCGATTTCCCTGACAATAACATTACAAGCTAGTAAGGGCAAGAGCCTATGGAAAATAAATAATTCACTTCTGCAGGAACCAGAGTTTATAGAGAGAATAAAAAAAGAACTAAAAGATTATGTGGAAATATATGACACAGAGGATATAGATCCAACTGCATTATGGGAAGGAGCCAAAGCAGTTTTGAGAGGACATATTATTTCATATTCCTCAACAGAGCTCGAAAGAAACAGCTAATTGAGGACATAAAAATAATAGAGAATAGACACAGTAAAACAAACAGTAATGAAGATAACTTACAATTAAAAGAAAAACGGACACAATTACAAAAAATACGTATGCCTGAGATTGAAAAGTCAGCGCATTTACAAAGCAGGTAAGCTATGATGGTGGGCCAAAGTTGTTAAAAATATTGGCTTATAAACTCAAGAAACAAAAGAAGAAAGCGCACATTACAAAATTAAAACCAGATCAAGCTAGAATAATGACTGATAAGGACCAGATTGCAGAAGAATTTGCTAGCTATTATGAAAAACTTTATAGGGCAGAGGTATGTGGAGATCGTGACAAAGTTCGAGCATACCTAAAAAATCTGGAGCTACCAAAAATAATACAAGAAAGTAATGAAAAGTTAAGAAAACCAATAACAGCACAAGAGGTACACAAGCAAATACAGGGGTTGAAAAGTGCCAAATCTCCAGCGGACGATGGTTTTACAAATGATTTCTTCAAAGTTTTCAAAGATCAATTGTCTGTTACTGGTTAGAGCGTACAGGCATGCGTTAGATAAAAGAAAGTGGGAGCAAACATGGTAATCATCAATAGTAACATGAATAAATAAATATATTAACATTAACAGTAACATTAATATATAAAGAAGGGAAAGATGCTACAAAATGTGCATTATATAGACCTACTACTACTACTCACTACTTAAAGATTGTAAGATAATTTCATCAATTCTAGCGAACAGACTAAAAGATGTAATTGCAGATATAATCAATCCCGATCAATGCGGTTTTATCCCAGGAAGAATCCTGGCTGATAATATCAGACCAACACTGAATATAATTGATTATGCACAAAGAGAGAATGAAGAGCTACTACTGGTCACTTTAGATGCTGAAAAAGCTTTTGATCTAGTTAGCTGGCCTTTTATGTTTGAAACAATTAAGAGCTTTGTTATGGATGAGACAGTTTGTCAATGGTTACAAGCACTTTATAGTAAACCTCAGTCTATAGTTAAAACAAATGGTGCCCTGTTGAGGAAATTTAATATCCAAAAAGGCACTCGACAAGGAGACCCTCTCTCTCCGCTTTTATTTGCCATATATTGAAGTGTTGGCAATAGCAGTAACACAAAACTTAAGTATCAAAGGGATGACAATAGGGAAAGAAATACATAAATTAGCACTATATGCAGATGACATAATTATTTTTTAACCTCGCCAATGCAACACTTATCAGAGGTGATTGAAGAATACAGCACAGTATCAGGAAATAAAATAAATGAAAATAAATGTGAATCTCTAAGTATTGGAACACAGATTAAATGGGATACAGAGATTATAAATTATTTAGGTATTTCCATTAGTAAAAGCTTAGATGAATCATATAAATACAACAATAAAAACTGCTCCAAATAATCAGTGCAATAGTCTGTGCAATAAGCTGTGCAATAAAACATGTACAGTCTGTAAATATTATCTACAATTTCCTACAATTTTTTACAATTTCTTTTTTATTCTTATTTGAAAATTCTCATTCTTTGTATATATTCTGATGTTGTTTCTAATTTGTGTGCACTTCTTATATTAATCTGCTCTACTGATGCTGCTGTAATCTGGAATTTCCCCTCATTGGACAAATAAAGGAATATTGAATTGAATTGAATTGAATTGAATTGAATTGAATTGAATTGAATCGAATCGAATCATCTACTGCACTCTGGAAAGAAAGATGAGGCAGGATTTAAATTGGTGGAAATTAACACCAGATGGGATATATAGTAGAGTGGAAGCTATTAAAATGATGATACTTCTGCAACTTCTTTTCTTATTTCAAACATTACCTCTTATATTACCAAAACCCTACTTTAATCTGTGGATTAAAATGATTGCAAATTTTATTTGGAATACTAAAAAACACAGAGTTAAATTTAAATTACTAACCTGAATGCTGTACAGCTCAGAGAAATGTTGCATGATCCAGACTTTATTCCAAATCAAAATGATAAGATTTTACAATGTTGGGTTGGTAAGGGATTATTTTTATTTTCACAATTTCTCACTGAGAATATAATAAACACATATGAAATCATGGCTTCTAAGTATGGTCTAGAGCAAAAACGCTTTAAAAAAAAAATATATTTACAAGTGGGGAGTTACATTAAGCAAAATCTAGAAGAAGAAAAAAATGGAAATGAATTAGTACAATATTTGGTAGAAAACCAAGATAGGACGAAACTTTCATGTATATACAAAATATTGCCAATAAATAAATAAATAAATAAATAAATAAATGACAACTGTGGAAAGTAAAGCAAAAGAAAAATGGGAAAAAGAGTCATCCATAAACTTATCAGGGGAGGCCTGGAGAGAGTCTTTGAAGGAAAATATTTAATGCACACAGTCAAAACATTGAAGAGTTTGCATGGAAAATAAGTCAGAGATTTTTCATTACTCCGCATAACACTGGAAGGATTTCTTCTGTAGCAGGATCTGGTTGTTGGAGAGGATGTGGGGGGATGTGGCCATTAAAGACATTCTTGACATTAAGGATTCCCTGACATTTGAAAATTGGCTGGGTACTAACATGCACTATAAGACAAAATTAAAGGAGCCAAAGGTTGTTAACATGTTGCGCCTAACTGCACTGAAGCAGCTGGTGGCTATGGAAACAACCCCAAACACCAGAAAAACATCTGTGGTACAAAACAAAAGGACAAGTATTTGAAATGGAGAGGCTTACCTCCGCGGCTAATGGCATCTTGGAGAGGTGGAATCGAGAATACTCGGGGTATATTGACAAGGTGACAAAGTGCTTTGATAACCTGGTGTAGGACTCACATACACTACATGCACACACACAACACACAAACACACGGACCTTCATCATCACAGCCGTTTAATGTTGCTCTCATTTTTGAAGTAACGCTTCGGTTCTGTTTCTTCTTCTTCTGTTTTTTTTTTTTTTTTTTTTTTTTTTTTTACTTTTAGTTATTTAGAATAGTTCTAAATGTTTAATTATAACCAATTACCTGTTCAGTTTCAAAAAGTTATTTAATTAGCAATTAATTAATGTATCAACAAACTCAAAGTGAAACGAATATGCTCCAGCGGTTTCAGCACTGGCTGTGCCATTGTTTTCCGATGGGGAGAGCAGTGGTGCTTATGTCATCGGAAATTCTTGGTGTGCCACACAGCTCGAAATTACCACAGAGTGTGGTGCTCAAATCTCAAATTATTTCAACTTTGACCTTGCCACTGACCTTTCATACCATAAAAACTCATACTCTGTGTTTCAGAGGTCTCTGAACTCCATAAAACAACTACACATATATGTTGTACAACACACAACTGCCAGGTTGTTCCTATGATATAAACTTAAATGCATCATACACAAAAAGGTCTGCAGCTGCAACTGTTATTGCCTTTGTACCTGTACAGTGCTTTACTGCTGCAAATATCTGCACTGTGCTCTGTGCTTTTGCAGTGGTGGTGCATTTTGACAAAGAGCAATTTACATTTTCAAAGAATCAGAATGAGAATCAGAAAA
The DNA here is from genome assembly GCF_051107435.1 of Chaetodon auriga. Lineage (NCBI taxonomy): Eukaryota > Metazoa > Chordata > Actinopteri > Chaetodontiformes > Chaetodontidae > Chaetodon > Chaetodon auriga. The sequence continues at coordinate 1,801,217 of NC_135081.1, forward strand.
AGCTTTATTGCCAAGTACATACAAGGAATTTGTTTTGGTGATGTTGGTGCATGACAAATCTTCTAAAAATAAACTATTAAAAAGTAAAAAATATAACAATATAAATATATATACACAAGCATCAAATTGATTTAATATTGATATAAAGTTAATTAGGAAATATATTTCCACATCTTCATACTGTACTTTTCATCTCATCATCTTTTCTCTGTCTCTCTCTCTCCTTTTATTTTTCATTCTGTCTCCAATGAGCCCCCTTTCCCCTAAACTGTGGGGGACATTGACAATCAAAAAAGTGAAAGAATGATTTATAAATCGAAGCATTCCATTTTGCAATGGAAACCCAAGTTAATACTAAAATTAGTATACTGAGCATACTGAACCGTACTTGCATCCACACTATTAAATAATGTACTTGTTCTAAATTGGAACAATTTTGTACTTAATTCACCTGAATAGTATTGAAGCTGCACAAAAGTCCAACCTAAGTTGGCTTGGCTAAAATGGGACTATTTTAAGTATACTTAATATACTGCAAATATATAAGATCTGTTGTTGTGATGTGGAGCTCGCAGTGGTCAGTTTAAGGCCCTACTATGTCCCGAGAGAGTTTTCCCACATTGTCACTGTTATTGTTTACATTCAACCTCGAGCAGACCTGGTAGTCACGTGTGATGTCACCCAAGAAACTGTCGTGAGATTACAGGCTGCACATCCTGATGCACTGATTATCATATCAGGGGACTTCAATCACGTGGACATTAGCCCTCATTTAGGACGATTTACACAGTATGTCAACTGCCCCACAAGGCACCACAACACTTAAGACTTGTGTTATGGCAGTGTCAAAGATGCTTGTAATGTTGTGGCCATGTCTCCACATGGATATTGGACCATAACTTGATTTACCTCAGGCCCTTCAATAAACCTTGTGTGAAGAGACTGCCACTAACCAGCTGATCATTCAGAAATTGGACTCCAGAGACCATTGAGGCTCTGAGGGACTGTTTTCCATCTACTGACTGGAAGGTAGGTACTGGGGCACCCCCTTACTTCCACTTCTCTGTGGACGAGTTGCATGCTGAGCTGAGGAGGCTGCATCCTACTAAGTCTGCGGGTCCGTATGGAATATCACCTAGGCTTCTTAAAGAGTGTCCATCTTAATTGGGTGTGCCTCTGCATAACATTTTTAACTGGAGTCTTCAAACAGGACAGGTTCCTGTCCAGTGGAAAACGTCTTGCCTTGTGCCAGTTCCTAAAGTAGGGAGGCCGGCAGGGGTTAAGGACTACAGACCAGTGGCCCTCACGTCCGTCATTATGAAGACCTTTGAGAGGCTGTTACTCCAGCTACTTAGACCACAGTTACAGCAGGCACTTGACTCATTGCAGTTCGCTTACCAGGGGAACATGGGGGTGGATGATGCAGTCCTCTACATGCTACACCAGACTCTTTCATTTTTGAATGGACCTGGTGGGTATGTGAGCCTGATGTTTTTGACTTCTCAAGAGCTTTTAATACAATCCAACCTCTGATTCTGAGGGGTAAGCTTGAGAAGATGGGAGTGGATCCTATTTTCATCTCTTGGATTCACAACTATTTGACAGAGTGATCACAATATGTTTGTCTGGGTTATAGTGTCTCCAAGACTTTGGTGAGCAACACTGGGGCCCTGCAGGGAATGGTGTTATCTCTGTTCCTCTTAACCCTGTACACTGTTGACTTTGCCTACAAGTCTGCATCGTGTCACATTCAGAAATATTCTGATGATACAGCAGTTGTGGCATGTGTGAAAGGGGAGGATGAAGGGGAACACAGGGGACTCATCACTACATTCACTGACTGGAGTAAGAGGAATGGTCTAATTCTGAATACATCAAAGACCAAGGAGATGATTGTGGACTTTGGCAGGAAGAAATTCCCCTGTCTGCCTGTCACAATTGATGGAGACGTCATTGAGGTTGTTCAGTCTTACAGATATCTAGGAGTACACCTTGACAGCAAACTGGACTGGTCTGTATGCTCGAGTGTGCTGTACAAAAAAGGACAGAACAGATTTTTCTTTCTAAAGAAACCAAAGTAAGAAACTAAAGTCCTTTGACGAATGTAATGAAATGTTGATCAGTAGGTGTGCCTCTGTCATGGGTGGGAGGGTGGAATCAGCAGGGTCCATGGTGGAAAGGAGGATAAGGAGTGTGGTACACACCATCCTCAACAACAAAAGTCACCCTCCTCATGAGACTCTGGAAGCTCAGAGAAGCAGTTGCAGTAACAGGCTCCTCTCCCTGCGCTGTCGAACTGAGAGGTTCAGGAGATCATTCATTCCTGCTGCCATAAGACAGCTCTTGTTAAAATGTTAAACTGTGCACATAAATAATTCATTAATTTATCTTATTTGCTATTTTATTGCTAATGTGTGTTTTTATCTGTCTTCATCTGTTTCTATCTGTTCATATGTGCTACTGGACACCCGAATTTCCCCTCATGGGGATGAATAAAGTATCTATCTATCTATCTATCCATACTGATTATTTTATGTTCAGTGCTACCTCATCAAAGCTGTGTCCCAGGGCAAACAGGGAGTGTGGACCTGATGGGAGGACACCATTCACAGGAGGACACCATTCACAAGGTCATAACCTTGGGGGACATTTGGCAAACCCCGCAAGCACGGCTCAGCTTCTCAGTGAGGGCAGCATATGATACCCTCCCTTGTCTGCAAAACCTCTCCCAGTATTTTGGAAGTGTGGAAAAGCAATCCTGTTAGCATGTGAAGTTGCACTGGCGCAGGGGCACTTGAAATGGTGGCACAACCAGGTCCTGAGTAAGCTGGTGGAGCTGTTGGAGAGGTGCAGAGTAGCTGCAAAAAACTCCTCAGGCAGTCAACCACCAAGCATTCCCTTCATCAGACCAGGAGAGATCCAGCAGAAGCCTGCAGCAGGCAAAACAAGTTTACTGCTTACTCTTGGAAAGGTATGAGAAATATGCATTGACCTAGGCAAGCAGCTGGTCTTCCCAACAGAGATCATGCAGACAACTCTAAGACCAGATATCGTGATGTGGTCTGCTGCCAAGACGGTACTCATCATTGAGTTGACTGTTCCCTGGGAGGAGGGAATACCAGCTGCACAAGATTTCAAGTGCCTCAAGTACACAAATCCTACTGCAGAGTACAGAGAGGTGGGCTGGACCGTGTCCATCCACCCGGTCAGCCGATCCAATCAGCTGCAGGGAGTGGCAGGGAGACGTCCCTACACAGCCACTGACCCCGTTAAAATGTACCATGAATGGATTACAACTACATCTACATTATCATATTTATATATTGTTTGAGCATTTCCAGTACACTTGAAGTCTAATTTAATAATCCTGAAATTAGGCTTCTAGTCTATTTTAGTTACTTTCTTGCGCGTTTTCAATACACTTTAAGTGTACTTTAAAACTAAGGATGAACAGGATGGACTGTAACATATATGTCCTCAGATATATTGTGCATTCAGTGCACATTAACGCCTGCAGTGTTAACACCTGATATATTTGGCAACTTTTATTGTCCGATCCTTGGAAAATACTGGTCACTTCCTATTTTTCCTGTCATTGACAGCATGATAAAGCATTCTGGATGTTTGATCTTACAACGATAATAAAAGTAGTTCTAACACTGACAAAAGTGTGAAATAAGTTTAAAAAACATACTAAAATTAATATACTTTTAATTTGCATACGCTTATTTTAAGTGCTGTATTATGCTAATAGTGTTGTAACACACTTACTGAAAATATGCAACAAAGTATTTGACAGTAATTTCTCTTAAAAGTGCACTTTGAAAATTGTACTTAACTAATGTATTTTGCTGGAATGTATTCATTAAAAGTATGCTTTCAGTCTAAATGAAGAACACAATCACATAAATTTACTGGAAACAAACTTTGCAAAATTTAAATATACTTTAAGTATGCTTAAGCATAATTTATTCACTTGGTCAGCCTCTGTCGAACTGTGCTTCCAAAAGTTTTCAAACATTTTGAGCTGTAAGAGGTCCAGCTGTTGCTTTCGTCAATGAAAATTCTGACTAAATATTGTGACGGAAATGAGACGAGATGCAACGTAAATGCTGGTCATGTGACGATAACTATGATTAAATATATAATGCAATATTGTTGACGAATAAAAACGAGACTAATTGTGGTTTACAAAATAAAAACTCTGCTAAAATGTCTCTTCATTGTCGTTGATTGAAACGAGACGAGACGAAATAACGAAATAACATTTTGTCTCGTCTCATTTTAGTCAACCAAAATGACTAAAACGTTTTGACAGTTTCTGTCACATGATAAATGTTTGTTGACAACAATATTTAGTCATAATTATTGTTGAAAGTAAAGAGTTAAAGCAACGTTGCTTTCATTGAAAGCAATACCTTACTGAAGGTAGAAGTTAATAAACAATGTAGTGAACATAGAAATCACCTCTGGAAGATCCACCATGAGCAATTTAGTATTCAGCCAGACCCAGCCTGTAGCTGTTGGTCACAGAACATCTTGTGAGTTTGATTTGTATCACTCAGTTTGCTTGCTAGGTGGTGCATTTAATTAATGGGATTAATGAAGGTAGATGTGGCTGTTTTCCATCCACAATGATACAAATCAATTTGAAGAAACATAATAAAAAGACATGTCAATTATGGAGGTGACTTTATTTTTCACAAATAATAATGCGCAAATTTTGGTCAAAGACATATCTTTTTCCATCGCAGTATTTATTGTTTCCCAAATAATGAATTTAGATTTGGGTTCATCCCTACAAAACATGACAATAATTGTATACTCAACATGACCCTATGCCATTTAGGATTGCATTAAAATATTCCATGGCAAAATCCCTGCCCTATGGTAAACCTTAAGGTAATGCTGATTACCTCAAACAGGCTGTTCATCTGTTGAATTCTTCCTCTCTCCAACAAACAAGGTCACTCCTATGGATTCCCATCATACGTCAGTCAGAGCTAATGCTGTCCCATGGTATCATGCTGCTTTCTAATTTTAGCCACCGGACTGCGTACCTGCTTCATGACACCTCACACTCCTGTTTCCATACTTCCAACCGTCCAGTTGTCAGTGCTGGGGAACCCTTAATGACTACCTTTATTTTGTGGCAGCAGTTACCTTCCAACTCACCAGTGTCAATGAAAAATAAAATTCTTTGACATCAAATTTACAGTGACTGGATTCAGGAAATCCAAGACTGTCTACACTAGAAAAACAACAGCAAAGCTTGATTTGTTGAAACACTAAGAATGACCCACATTTATGTTTTCATGACTTTATTATAGCACGGCAAAACCCCTCTGAGAAAAACATTTCCTAATCTTAACCAAGTGGTCTTAGCTGCCTTAACTTTTACCAAACCTCCACCACAGAGGTGACACACATGTAAGAACACAGACAAATTAACCATTTTTGTAATGCTCATCTATGTCTTTCTGACAGGTATGGATTTTGTTGTTTAGTAGAACTTGTTAGAAAATCCAGTTTGGCAAAGTCAAAGATGTTTGGGAGGAGGTAAAGGATGAAAAAGCACAAACCATCTTATCTTATATATGTGTTAAAGGGTTGAGTATGCATCACATGTTATCACATCATTTTGCCTTAAGATGTCTGAAACTACCTCCACTCTGTTCCAATGTTGGAACTGGAGGGGGCTGTGCATGAAATTCTTTCACTTTTAGAAGCATACAATCTGATAATCACAGCCATTTCACACAGCAATTAGCCAGGTGTGAGGAGGTGTGAAAGCTGGTAGGGTTTGAACTTCTCTCCCTCAAGCTCTCTTTTTTAATAATTTACACAGTCACTTCTGTCACTTTTTGTGTGCAACACCGACCAAGTACTTCATTGGGAGGTGGGTTTTTTAGGAAAGACTGTCTGAAATTGTGTGCCATTGTGCATTGTTGAATGATTACTACTTCCTACTTTTGTCTATGGTGGCAGGATGTTGAATCTGGCTTTCAGTGTAACCCACAGAACAGCTTTTAGACAGCGCTGGGCTGTACAGTGTGACAGTCTGGTTTGCTGCAAATGCTAGTTATATATTAATGATACAGGACTGGTTAGATTAAAAATTCAAACCAAATATTTCACATGTAGATAATAGCAGTAATATTTCTATTATATTTTAATTTACCTTTTTTCATCTTTTCTTGTCTTATCTGACATAGGCTAAGTTATCTTAGGATCAGGAAAGTCATTTTTGCTTAAAATAAGTATAATTTACTGTGATATATCCAATTCAACACATTTGTAACAGTAAAATGTGGAAAATAACTTTGCACCTAGGGTATGTTATGGCTCTGAAACCCCCAAGGATGTGTGCTCTTCCTCATGCTCCTTTCCCTCTACGCCAACGACTGCACCTCAGGGGACTAGTCAGGAAATCATTGGTGCCAACTTGCCCTACATTCAAGACTTACACTCGTGTAGGTGGAGGAAACAGGCAGCATTACTGCAGACCCCTCACATCCTGGACACAACCTGTTGCAACTTCTCCTCTTTGGTAAGGGCTACAGATCACTGCACACCAAACCAACCACAGACAAAAAAACAGTTTCCTCCCATGAGCTTTCACCCTGATGAACAGTTATCCAGTGGTACAGTGACACTAACCCTCTGACACCAAAACATCCACTGACTAGCCATTTATAATCCAATAATATCCAGTTTTTAACATGTGCAGTCATTACTGTCACTATCAGCATAAATCCCTACGTATTGTAAATTTCATTGCATTTGATTGTATTTTCTTTCCCTGTTTGCCCTATGCAACTAGACCAAGTGCCATGTTTAAAACAAAGTCAAATCCCTTGTATGTGCACATATACTTGGCCAACAAAGCCAATTGCTCTTGTTACAGCTTATTTGCTTGACCATTCTTAGTTCATTTTATAACCAGTCCTCTCAGCTAGTTGTTCTGTCCCACTGTGCTGAGTGCTCCTCAGAGTTTTCAGAGATTTTCTTCAGAATGAGTCTCTACAGCCAATGTGACAGAAATTGTGAGAAACAGCAGAAAGACCTGTGCTTCATCCACAAAGATTTGAATTGATTTGAAGAAACATAAAGGCCAATGTCATTCATGGAACTGACTTATTTTTTCCTGACTAATAACAAGTAACTTTGTGGAGAAAAACTGTACCTGTTTCCATCACATTATTACTTCCCAGAATTTATCCCTACTGGAGATACTTAGTAGCTGGCAGATGAAAACAGTGGTTGCAATAGGTATCTCACAGTGGCCAATAGTCAAAGCTGTTTTCTCCAAACTGATTACTGTACATTTATTTCTGTATTTATGAAAGTGAAAGGATCTGTTAAAATAGTGGATACAATGAATGATCCCTGTCTATCAATATTTTGGGACAGGGGTTCCAGCCAGGATGTGGTCACCTGATCAGGAATGAGAAACTAGGGGCCCCAGCTGTGTTGTACTGGGACCGCATAAGGACAGGTAAACTCTCAGGTCTTGTGACTGCTTTTCCTTAGCTGCTTCAACTGAAGACACACTCAGAACTATATAAAGCTACAAGGTTAAACATAGACACCGCCCCCTCCTTTGGGCATACTGTTAGAGTATCAAGTAGTGCACAGTGTCCTTATGCTGTTAACTCACATTACAAATCCACAGATGTTTAAAGGACAGATCGTGGGCAGAGTGACACACATACATTCACACTCACAAGAAATCACATGCACCAAGTGAGTGCTTTACATAGAAAAGAAAGAATGGACCTAAAAACAGGGGAAAAATGTAAAGTAAGAGGAGAATAAAACCCATTTGATAATGATAGTAAAAGTAAGATGGAGTAAGGATTAAAATAAAAGGCTATGCATAAAACCAAAGAATAAAATAATAAAACATAGATAAAATAGATTACATAGAATGCATGAAATCAAGGCAAAGTACAAAAGTTTCAGACCTGTATCAGGAAATCATAGCTAGTTAAAGGGTAAAGTGAAGAGAAGTTTTTAGCTTTCTTTAAAAAAAAAAAAAAAAAGTGAACTCTCCTTCCTGATATCTATTGGTAGTGTGTTCCAGAGCTTTGGGGTGCAAATGTTCTTGAGGGCAAATGAGGGCAAATAATTAACAAGGGAGTTAGCAATGTAGCTTAGTCCTAGTTCATTTAGGGCTTTGTATACAAGGAGCAGGGCCTTAAAATCAATTCTGAAAGTTACAGGAAGCCTTGGTTCTGCTTGGTTCTGGTTAATAGCCAAGCTGCAAAGTTTTAATAAGATGAAGTCTCACCTTCAGTGTTTTTTTCTGAAAGCTAGTAAATAGTGTGTTACAGTAATCGAGTCAACTTGAAATAAAGGCATGGATCTGTTTCTCAGCATCTTTTTGATTTAGAAATGTTCTCACTTTAGCTATGTTTCTAAGTTGGAAAAATGAAGTTTGTGTCATCTTGTTGATGTGGGACTTGAAACTTAGATCTGAATCTACGATAACACGAAGACTTTTCACCCTGTCTATGCGTCCAGATAATATATGCAGTGTTATCAGGAAACACTCCTGATAATACATATTTTAAGGACTAAACAACAATAGCTTCTAGATGGCACTGTATTAGATGGCCATTTGTTGCAGTTGCTCTGTCGTTTTTGTTCATTTGTCATTCATTTAGTGTGTTTCCGTTCTTTTTAATTCTGTCTTTTAACTGTGCTTTTGGTAACTGTGTGACGATGTTTGCAAGCAGTTTTACAACTTTTTTGGTGGCCCTCTTGTTACTTTTTGCACTCTTCGTAATGGAGGGCCGTACAGAGAGGAGTGGGGGCATTGTCTATACACGCAAGCTGCTGATCGCATTGTGTAAACCCACGCTGCCGCCTGGAGAGAGGATTGCAGTCCCAGATAAGGTGAAGAGATGATGTCGGGGCTGCAGAGCTGGAGCAAAACAGAGGGTGAAGGCACAGGGATACAGACCATCCATTCCGGTGATCACAATGGGGAACGTGAGGTCCTTAGCAAATAAGATGTACGAGCTCGTTGTGCTGGTCAGGACTCAATGGGAATACTGACAGTGCAGCCTAATGGGCTTTACTGAGTCGTGGCTTCACTCTGACGTCCCTGACCAGAGCGTGGAGGTAACCGGCTTCAGCTGTGTGCAGGCGGACAGAGACGTGGCTCGGTGTGGTAAGAAGGAGGGATTGCGTGGTTTGTGAATGAGAAGTGGTGTAATCCCGGACATGTACCTTTAAGGAATGTTTCTGTTGCCTGGACATTGAGCTGCTAGCTGTGGGGATACAGCTTTATCCACCTAATGTCCTCCATTGTGATCACTGTTTACATCCCTGAGGAAGGATGAGGAAGCAGCGCGCGATGTCATCCACTCCACGGAGCTACAAATGCAGCAACCAAACGCGTTTGTATTCATTAATGGAGACTTTAATCACAAATCTTTGGACAAAACTCTGTCAATATTCCACCAATTTATTAACTGCCCCGCCAGAGGCAACACTGCACTGGGCCTACTGTGTGAAAACGTGAGGATGCATACAGTACCACAGCCCTTGCCCCCCTAGACAGAGCTGATCACAGTCTTGTGTTATTAATAGATCAGTATACCTTAGGGCTGGGCGATATGGCTGAAAACTGTATCACGATATAAGTGTTTTATATCGTCGATATCGAAAATTATTGATATTCTTTATGACCTATTTAAAATAAGGACTAGGAGAAAAATACTTTAAATTTAAACATTTTTATTTTAAATTTAGCCTTCCTCTGTAAACACAACAATGGAAAACGCTCAAATAATAAATGTAAATAAAAGTATAAAATCACAATGAACACTGAACAATTAAGGTGCAAAAATAAAGAATACGTTACAATGCTTAATTAAGTTTAACAAAATAGTGCAAAGTGTAAAAATGTAAACATAGAAACAACAAACAACAAACCTGAGAACAAAGTGAGAGAATAAAGTGTTTTAAAATATGTGTAGTGTAAACATAGCAGAAATTAAAATAAAACTGAGGTAGACTTTGCATCTGTAACAAAAAAACAAACCTGATACAGTACAGTTACATTGAAATAGAAAACCAGCATAGAAATATGAAAAAGTAACTCTTCAAGTTATTGTTACTCTAAACATACTTGAACAATTCAAGTATATTTTCACTCCAGGTTTTGTGCTAGGAACACCAACTGGTTGACCTTCTCTGGTTTTAAAGCTGCCCTGGTGCATGTAACAATATTACCCCCAGTACTAAAAATTCTTTCTGAGGGGGTACTGGTGGCCGGGATGCACAAGTACTTTTTCGCAAGCTGAGACAATCTGGGGAAGTTATGTTCATGCAGCCTCCACCAATCCAGAGGTGCAGACTCACTGTCTGCATCAGGGCACATCAGGTACTTTTCCACCTCACTCTCCACTTGTTGTTTTTCAGTGAGAGGCAAAGCATCCTCTTCTTGACACTGTTTTTTGAAGTAGCTCCCCAGTGACTTCCGTTGCTTCTTCATGCCCTGTGGCAGAGGTGGTCCACTGGCTTCTCCTCCTTCTGCACCTTGGTCAGCTGCTCCCTCAGAAGGCCCTGCCTGTGACTGGCCTTGGTCTTCATCCATGATCTCAGACACTGCTCTCACTTTAATAGCCCCTACCTTCTCTGGTCTGATGTACTGGGCTTTGAACCTAGGGTCCACGAAGGTAGCCATGTCAAGGAGATCATCTGTGTCAGGGTCAGCATATTTCTCATCGAGGTAGGCCATAATATTCGTCTTCAGCTCTTTTGTGAGCTGAGTGTCTCCCTCGTTGTGTTTTAGCAAATTGGTGCGGAAAAGGTGGAGCACAGGCTTCACGTATGATACTGTCACATATGACTCCCCAGAAAGGGAGTCTGTAAACTCCAGGAGAGGAGTTAAGGCCCCATTCATTGACTCAAGGACGTCAATGTCCTGCCATGTTGGGATCAGGTGCCTGTTTTTTTTGTCAGAAGACAGAACTTCAGCGATGGCCTTTTGTTGCTCAAGAACCCTTGCCACCATCTTCTGTCGAGCCCCACCTGGTTGGTGACTCGGTGACCAGCTGGTGTGTGGGGAGATTGAGACGTTCCTGTGCTTTAGCGAGCTCACTCTTTTTCTTCCATGAGCAAGAAAAGACAGAGACCACTTTCTTGCACACACCAGTGTATAATTAACATATAATCTCAATTTATTGGCTGATACAATCTACATAGGAACCAACATGGATGAAGAGCATTAAAATGACAATGCTACTCACCAATAGCAGAGTGCAAACGATGGCCAAAACACAGCAGCCGTGTCCAGTTGTTCAGTGAAGTCGCCTTCACTATATTTGTCCCACTGTCTGTGGTGATGCACACCATTTTGTCTTCATCAGACTCCAAGGCAACAGTGCCTCCTTCAAGCCTTCTGCTATCACTTCTCCTGTGTGGTCTTCGGGGAAATATGCGGTCTCAAGGCATCTGGTTTTCAAAACCCATTCATGGTTAATGAAATGAATGGTCAAGCTAATGTATGGCTCAGAAGTACAGCTTGACCACAGGTCAGAAGTTGTTGCAAAGTACTTGGCTGACAATATTTCTTGCTGCACAGATTCTTTGCACATCAAGTACAGCTTGGGAATGGCAGTCTTAGAGAAGTACTTTCGGCCAGGTATGACATACCGTGAGTCAAGCATGATTTGTCATATGGCACCGAAGCAGAGTACCTCTCCATGGTGGTCTGCTGCTTGTGCGGTGGTGCTGCGGTTGCCGATGTAGATGGCCGTTGTCGAATACGGCTGTGCTCCGAAGGGTGAGTGTGGCTAAGATGGTAAAACAGGTTTGTTGTATTACCGGCCTTGGTAGGGACGACGGTCTTGCATAATTTACAAACCGCATTGGTCTGACTATGGTCTGACTTATAAAATCCAAAAAACTGCCATACTGGCGAGCTGACCTTCCCTGTTTTATTTACAATTTCTTCGCTCGCTGAAGCGCTCATTGTCTATTTGTCGTCTCACTACACGCAAAGAATCAAACACAAGACAACAAGATGGCACAACCAAACTTGATACTGTTACATGATTGGCTGTTAGCGTGTCACTCCCACTGCTCAGTGAATACTCCCTACGTTGCTCAGTTGTTCATGCAACCAACCTTGCCTCGCAACTTCAGGTTTCTTCCGACGAAGAAAAAAAAAAATTATCGAATGTTCTATCGAACACATTTTTTATTGATATTGATTACGTGTCTATCACGAGACATATCGTTATCATTTTATCGCCCAGCCCTAGTATACCTCTTGTCCAGAGGCAGCCTGTGTCCATGAGAACAGTCAGGAGGTGGACTCAGGAGGCTAATGAGTCACTGCAGGTATGCTTTGAGACAACAGACTGGGATGTGTAGTGTGAGCCACACTTATTTCCCTTAGAAATTGGAAGATGTCCAGCAGTGCCATCAAGTCAGAACTGGCAGAAGCCAGTGGGACCCGGGTACGCCCATCTACTGTCCGAAGAAGTCTGGCCAGAAGTGGTCTTCATGGAAGAGTTGCAGCCAAAAAGCCATACCTCCGACACGGAAACAAGGCCAAGCAACTCAACCATACATGAAAACATAGGAACTGGGGTGCAGCAGGTGCTCTGGACTGAGTCAAAATGTGAATTAGGCAGTTTGTTCGCCGAAGGAACTGGAGAGTGATAGAATAATGAGTGCAACAGTGAAGTATGGTGGAGGTTCCTTGCAAATTTAGGGCTGCATTTCTGCAACTGGAGTTGGAGATTTGGTCAGGATTGATGGTGTCCTCAATGCTGAGAAATACAGACAGATGCTTATCCATCATGCAATACCACCAGGGAGGCGTATGAATGGCCTAGAATTTATTCTGCAGCAGGACAACAACTCCAAACACACAGCCAATGTCATTAAGAACTATCTTCTGCATAAAGAAGAACAAGAAGTCCTGAAAGTGATGTTATGGCCCCCACAGAGCCCTGATCTCAACATCATTGAGTCGGTCCGGGATTACATGAAGAGACAGAAGGATCTGAGGAAGGCTACATCCACAGAAGATCTGTGGTTCGTTCTCTAAGATGTTCGGAACAACCTACCAGCCGAGTTCCTTCAAAGACCATGTACACCCTTTGTACCCTTTGTACATGTATTCCCTGATTGCTCTGGCCTCTTTCAACAGGATAATGTGCTGTGCCACAAACAAAAATGGTTCAGGAATGGTTTGAGAATCACAACAACGAGTTTGAGGTGTTGACTTGGCCTCCAAATTGCCCAGATCTCAATACAATAGGCTCTGTGCACAAGCCTCGTGACGTACTTCCGATTCCGCCTGAAGTCGGCAAACCAGTTTCCGGTTTACTTCCCTCTCCAGTCAAAACAGCGCTAAAATAAATACAAGGAATGAAAAATGAATCAACATCCACGAAAGAAGACGAAGTATAATGTGAGAGGGACTTTTAAGTTCCAGAAGACGGTGCATGGCTCTAATGAGCACTGTTGTGTGCCACTTTGTGCCAGCTCAAGTCGCTATAACAGCGAGCTTAGCTTCCACTGCTTCCCGAAGGACACCGAACTTCGTGCACAGTGGCTGCAGAAAATATGCAGAACGGGATTTTCGGTAACTCAGCATACGAAGGTATGCAGCCGACATTTCGAAAATGCCCAAATTCGAAATAACCCCAAAGGTAGACGGGTTTTAGCAGCAAACGCAGTGCCAACACTGTTTGAATGGAACAGTTACACAGCAACCAAGACAAGAGCCGGTGTTTGGGATCGCCGCCCTCGACTGACATCAAGCCGAGAAACATCACCTGTGCCCTGATCTTTGTCTGACACTGAAATGGACATAAAGTCAACACAGTTAGCAACAGTAAAGAACATACGAAGCAAACACAAAACTAAAAAATTAGCACGTTGCTAACGTCAGCTAGTCAGCTAACGTCACCAATAAATCACTTATCCTCGTACTGGTGAACGTAACTAGAGATGTAGAGACGAAACCCTTTTTCCCGTTTGCTCTTCGGAGCAGGAGAGTGGGCATCCACGATACGATGAACATCGTTGATAGATATCTTTGACAGATTTTGCAGGCATCTTGTAAAGTTCATTGTGATGACTAGCTGACGTTAGCAACGTATGTTCTTTACTGTTACTTGTTGTGCTACCTGTGTTGACTTTATGTCCATTTCAGTGTCAGACAAAGATCAGGGCACAGGTGATGTTTCTCGGCTTGATGTCAGTCGAGGGCGGCGATCCCAAACACCGGCTCTTGTCTTGGTTGCTGTGTAACTGTTCCATTCAAACAGTGTTGGCACTGCGTTTGCTGCTAAAACCCGTCTACCTTTAGGGGTATTTCGAATTTGGGCATTTTCGAAATGTCGGCTGCATACCTTCGTATGCTGAGTTACCGAAAATCCCGTTCTGCATATTTTCTGCAGCCACTGTGCACGAAGTTCGGTGTCCTTCGGGAAGCAGTGGAAGCTAAGCTCGCTGTTATAGCGACTTGAGCTGGCACAAAGTGGCACACAACAGTGCTCATTAGAGCCATTCACCGTCTTCTGGAACTTAAAAGTCCCTCTCACATTATACTTCGTCTTCTTTCGTGGATGTTGATTCATTTTTCATTCCTTGTATGTATTTTAGCGCTGTTTTGACTGGAGAGGGAAGTAAACCGGAAACTGGTTTGCCGACTTCAGGCGGAATCGGAAGTACGTCACGAGGCTTGTGCACAGAGCCTATTGAGCATCTATGGGATGTGCTGGACAAAGAAGTCAGATCCATGGAGGCCCCACCTTGCAACTTAAAGGACTTAAAGCACACCTTCAGGGGGACCAACACAAAATTAAGCAGGTGGTCATAATATTATGCTTGATTGGTGTGTGTGTGTGTGTGTGTGTGTGTGTGTGTGTGTATTTCTTTATTTTTTTAAATGACGTTTAATGTTTTGTACAAATTATATGTTGTTTTGCAATTGTTTGGTTAATTGATGATTACAATGTAAGACCTGATGCTATCCTTGGTGTAGAATTGTTATGTGATTTAAGATCTTTTATTATTTATGTTGTAAAGTATGCTTTTGTTTGTACAAAAATGACAGAATCTGTCTCACAGAAAGAAGATTAGTTGAGGCTGACAGACATAGGGGGAACTTGAAACTCCTCCTAGGAATTTGTTTGTCTCAATATTCAATGTTCCACTAAGTAGCTTTTTGAAATTTCGAGTAGTCTTTTTCAGCACAATTTCAGCTGAGTATGCCTTTAATGAGTATGCTTACTGCTCCCAAAGTTCAAGACTTCCGAGTAGGTGACTTCTATTAACAGCTAGAGCTATGACACCAACAAGTATCTTGAAGAGCACTAACAAGAGCCACAGTGGATGTGTTCTTCAAAATTGGGCAAAACAAGGCTGTATTTGCCAACTGCATTCAGAGGAGGTTTTGAATTGGGACAGGACTCCTCAGCCCGTTATGATGTTATCATACTGGAAATGCTCACATACCCAAAATCTGAGCAGAATAAGTAGGTGTAGGAAATGGATCAATTTAATTGAACTGAATCTAAATTAATGAAACTGCTTTCAACTGTAGTGACCTAACTGGCCTGAGTCTAGACTGTAGTTACTGTAAAATTACATCCAATAGATTCTTCCATTTAAACATAGAGTCCTTATATAGTTTGCTGCCAGTTCTCTCAAAGTGAACCTTTTCAAACTGAAATAATGAGATCCAAAATGGGAAAAAGAGAAAGAGGTGATTTGAGTGAAGTGAAGCACAGAAAGAGAATGACCAGTTTTCAAAATGTCTGGCGCCAAATTTGGAGTGTGCTGCTGTCTGATGGAAGTCTACTGGAAGGATTACTGTATGTAGACAGTAGCATACATGCCTGGTCTGTTATGAGTCAGCAGACACACCCACATCACAAGTCAGATGAGGTGACTAATATAACATTCTGCAAGTGGTTTGACTGCAGCTCCACATACCAGCAGAGCCCGCCCTATCAGGAGGAATGTCACAGTACTTTTATGTGGCGAACTGTGTAAAAGTAACAGCACAATGCAATTGTCATGCTGTCCTCAACATTCTTCAGATAACACAGGAAGGAAAAAATGGGTCAGTAAGGATATAGTGAGCAGATGGAAGGATCTGTGTCTTGAATAAGACCAGTAGACGACAACAATAGTCACTGTTTATCTTATACTCTGTACATTCATTAGAGAACCTTATTATGTTCAGACACAAACTGTTATCAGGACACAAGTGTTGTATGTGTGCCAAGGTTCACTTTTAATTGGCTGCTACAACCTCGAATATTATCAGCACTCGAGGTTGTAAAAATCAGAAGACTGTCAAAAACACATCAGAGTACAAAAACAGTATGGAAATAAAATAAAATCATTTTAATGTCTGTTTAATTTTACAGAACTTTTTCATTGCCAACACAGCTCTTTCCAATACAAGTGTTTAAATGTTTCCTTTTGACATTCATGTCTTGTTTGCATTGCCAAATTGTATTTTTTGTGGCAAGATTTCAAGTCACTGTTCTACTTCCATGCAACAGGATTGACAAGTTCAGGCATATGGTGACAAACTGTTGGAATTGTAACAAAACTGAACAGACCAGATCATGACACATTGTTTTTTTATGCATTTCTTTGCATTTTATAATGTAAACTGCAAGATAAAAGTTATATAATTTGCCCAAAGGAGCAGAAAAAGGTCATATACCCCTTGGAAAATAAATCACACAGCCTGTGTTAAATTCAACACAATATTTTCATCCTAAACCATACAGGGAAACTCCACCTTTAAACAAAATATACACTCATTTGACCCTGGACAATTTTTATTTTGTAACATGTCAACTCTCACCCAATGCCAGTAACAACAGATCCAGGACAAAGTCTTTTCCTCCGCAGGTAGCGGAAAAGGGAACTGGGCATCAAAAGTCAGTCATTTGTCAAGGAATATAGGAAAATACTCAGGGGAAACTTTTGTGCATTTCAGATCAGCAGGCTCAGACATATAGTCCATTGTTCTAGTTTCTGATTCAAGTGATTTCCTTTCATACATCATAATTGAGCTGTATATTTTTATAGGATTTTGTTCAGAAAAGCTATCTGTCAAAGAATTTCTAAGCACAAACACAGCTCAGGTCAGAACCAACCCTCAATTAATCACTTCATGTTATTTTTTGATAAGTAATATTTACTCTACAAGAGAAAGGTTAGTTTCACATTGTTCAGATGCAAGTTAAAAAAAACAAAACAAAACACAGAAAAAACTTTTCTAAAATGTGACATCAAATTAACTTTTTTGTTTGAAAAAGCCCTGCACTTTTGGTTCTTGAAACATTTTGCCACTTTGTACACTGGCATCAAGTGTTGGACAGTTTCCCAAAGGATTGGTTGATTGGCTGAAAAACCAGCCATGTGATGAAAACAGTGACAGAAGTCTTTTGAAACTGTGGAAACACAATGAATAGCACCATGTTTACAAAGGGCAAGCCAGAAGGTAAAGTGGAGAAGCCACACGGCACACAGAGTTCAGGTGTGCACAGCGCTGCTGCTTGTTCCACAACAGCTGATCCGTCGAAGTCTTCATTCTCTGCTGTCATATTCTGGTTGATTCACTCAATGTACCTGAAAAGCAGCAAGATGGAGGTAAGAAGGGCACTGTGTTTTTAACATGTTGTTGCATTTTCCTCATAGCATTATCATTTTAAATATTGTTGCTTTGAACAAACCAAGAACAAGCTGATACAAGCTCGGCTATCGGCTTTTCCAACTACACGCATTATTGTATTATTATTGCGTTGTTATCATTATTGTATCAGTTCACCTCTACGTCACACACCTTGAAAATAACAACACCTACATCAGAAAGTTTTTGCTGAGCTTTTGCTTGACTTACTGGACTTCCTCACAATCAGACTACAAACGGTAGTCACACCTCCTGCTGATTGCTGATTTTAGAAAGAAAGATACAGAGAAGCTGTCATGGTCATCTCACATCTCGGCTCTTGTTAAGAAAGCTCTGAAATTACTTCTAGCATCAGTGAGGGTGAGGTGAGGTGCCTGAACAGAGCCCAAAGGATATGAAAAGACAATACCCACCGCAGCAACAGTCTGTCCACCCTTCTGTCATCTGGCAAACAATTCAGTGGTATATTGACAACATTATGGTCTCTTTCTTCAATTCATCCTCCACATTCCACCATAATAAATAGTTTTAATCATGTAGGAAAAACAAATGACAACTAACATTTCATTGTGCCACCCTGTCTCGTAGAATGGCAAATAAATTAACTTTAAATGCCAGACTCCATCTTGATGAAGATTAGTGGACTCTGATAACATCAGGGACAATCATAGAAATAAGCCCAACACTTAATCATGTTATCCCTGATGAAGTCTGATATATAGTATTTTATATATGTCAGAATGTTGTCAAAAAATAAAATAAAATGAGCCTCACCAAAAGTACGTTTGACTTCACAGAAAAAATATTGGGACAGTTAAAAAATTGTAGGAAATAAAGAATAAAGTTTCTTCCAGCAGACACAACTCAGAAATTACACCTTAGACCAGGGCTATTCAATTAATTCGGAACTGGGGCCAGTTCATGAATCTGAGGCAACATAAGGGGCCGGAGAATATGAGTAATCACGGTAACAAATAAAGAAATTACAACAACATACTTAAGGAGCCAATATTCTATTTTGTAAATGCAGAACAACATATGCACATAAATCCACATATGGACTACTACTGTAATAACTTTTGTCCATTTTGAACATAAATTAGCAACCTTAACAATCAGTCTAGGTCAGCCATATCACAGATATTTAAGATTGCACTCATTTAAGTGACAGGCAACATCACATTTATCTCCACCAACAAAAATAAAACCAAAGTGCATAGTATGGTACAGAAAAGAATTATAACATAACAGTGCATGGTATTTTATCAAGGCAATGTATTTCAAATTACACCCAGTTTAGGTGAGCCATATCAGTTGTTTACATTTTCATTCATTTAATTGACGAATTTAAATTCCAAGTGCATCAACAAATACAAAACAAAACTGCATAGTGTGCTTCTAATAATAACAATGTAATAGTGCAAGGCACTTTATCAAGGCACAACAGTTCAAAATCCTTTCAACAATAATCACCTCACCCATTTTAGCTCTGCTAACATGAGAAAAAAATCACTAACAGTCCCTTAGTTGACCTCTCTTTATATTATTTTTTTCATATCTACCTAAAAACATTAAGTATGGGGTGAATAACATGTTAATCGCATCATACTGTTCAAAAATCAATCCTCATTACTTGCTTGACTAACATGCCTGTTATCTTGCATGTAGTTTGCCAGCATTTGCCATCTAATGAGAGAAATGACATATTTTTGACTTAGCAAGAGCAGTGAAGTCAGGTGTATGTGTTGTCAGGGCAATGCGCAAGCAGTGTTGCAGATGCTGGTCAGTGAAGGATATGCGATTGTGTGTTTAAATGGCATTCATGTGTGAGAATGACGACTCACAAGTGTATGTTGAGCCAAACATTGTCAGAAGAAAAAGTGCAAGACCCCTTGAGTGTGGAAATTTCCCTCGGCTGACTACATGGGTCCAGAATTTTTCATAACCTGCCTGCTGCAATGACTGTCGCAAGTTATCTGATGATGAATGTCAATGAGTTCCAGTTGTAAAAAACCCTCATCCAATGATGGTACTAGCTCCTTTCCTTTCAATGTAGAGTCTGCCTCAACATTCACACGGAAAGGGTCCTTATCTCATCACTTCACTGGAGATGCTGAAATCATCAAACCTGGTGGCAAAGTTGTTTTTCAATAAGCCTGACATCACCTCAGAAATTTGCAGGCCAGATTTCCTTAATGTGGGGAAGTGGAGCATCTTCCCAGGACAAAGATCAGCAGAGAAGAGTGAGAGCTTTCTTAGAAAAGCATGAAGTTTCTCCACAAGTTCTGAAACTGTTTTATCCCTGCCCTGCAACTCAGTGTTGAGCTGGTTCAAACGATGGAAAACGTTACTCAAAAAGCAAACAGTGGCATTAAACTCATCATTCCCATCAGAGACAGAAGACTGGAGAAACACCAGAATCTCCTCTCTTAGTTCACAAAAACGATTCAATGCGCTTCCTTTGTTAAGCCATCTAATGCCACTGTGAATGAGCAAATCTTTGTATTCAGCAGATATGTCAGTCAACAGCTTGCAGAAAAGGCGGTGCTGTAAACTGGAGGTGCAATGGATAAAGTTTATAATTGCCATGGCAGAGTCCATGGTCTCTTTGAACTCACCACTGAGTTTGGCACACAGGAGGCTTTGGTGCATGAGGCAATGTAGCAATCTCATCTGCAGAGCCACGGCTGCCAGCATACACTCCTTGACTGTCTCTGAGTCTGTAAACGGCTTTTTCTTTTTTCCCAATATCCATGCCACTCGTAATGATGCCGCCGTTGCTCTCTCTTGATCGATACAAGCCCGGAACAGTATCCGCCATCTTTGCTCATAACAAAATGTAAGCCCCGATATCTTCTGTCTCCGAGTGGCAGAGTCCGGTGGAAAAGCAGCGTTAAAGTTAGCATGCGTTGTGTTGAAATTTCTTCTCAAATTATACTCTTTACACACGGCAAGGCACTCGTTGCAGATTAAGCACACAGAATTCTCATCGACAGCGATAAATGCGTATTTCTCTGTCCATTCATTGCTGAACTGCCTGTTCTCTGAGTCAACTTTTCTTTTTTTTAAGGTAGAGAGAGACATTTTGTCTTGTTAGCCAACCTTCATGCTTGAAAGAAACAAGTCAGGGCGGTGACTCTAGCGGTGACCGCACCGCGAATGGCGATTTTTGGTTGGTCATTTGTGGTCCCCCAAAATATATGTCCGACTAAAACAGGTATATTCTACCTGTTTTTCCACCATGACTTAAACGTGCGCATACCACCTCCTACTGCAAGAGAGAATGCACAATTAGTCATGGTCATGCACTATATGAGACTATCCATATGTAATAATTACAGTACACTCTGAGGACCGGTATAAAATTCCTCAGGGGCCGGATCCGTCCCAGAGGCTGCCAATTGAATAGCCTGGCCTTAGACTGTGGGACCAAGCAGACACGCATAAGGAGTCCGGGTGGATTTTCAGGAAAAGATTTATTCAGACAAAAATTAGTTTTGTATTAGTTTTGTATTAGTTTTGTATTAGTCAATACATAAAAGTTCTGGGCCCATAAAAGAGGTCAACTAAACAGGACTCAACTCAAGCCATTATATCTCAAACAGACTGAACTGACTAAACAAAGACTAAAACAAACTCAACAAAGACAAAACCTAACCAACAAAGTCCACACAAAGGGGCAACATATTTTCTGGCTGATCAGACCATTTGAAAGACAAAGGGGATAACAAACATTACCTAGACTACAAATAAGCCAAAACAAGACAACTAGTCTGTCAGTTGGAATATTTTGATAATTAAGCCTAAACCAAAACACCAAAAACCCTACTATAATCTAAAGAAATAAAGAAAATCCTATACTAAATCTTCCTAATCCTGCCTGATGCTGCAGGCACTTGGTGCAGTCCAATTGACCACTTCCTGTATTTAACAGCTCTGTTCACTCAGCTGCATCCTTTGCTCAGGCCTGGCAAGATGTCCTTCCAGCAGCAGCTGAACCCTCAACACTGGTAACTCAAAAAAGAAACTATTAGAAATTAGTTTCTAGAAGACAAACTGCTGTTTGACTGTACAGAAGATAATTAAATGTGCGTGCCACAAATAGAAACTAGTGTACTGTCAGCTTATACAAAATAAATATGCATATGTTGTATGAAAACAAAAGCTATGTGTCATCCTTTATGTGTTTGCCATCTGTATGTACAATGTGGAGGCTATGAGGTCAACTAAATGAATAATTAAATATAATGAGAACTAAGATGAGCGTAGGAACGTAACTGACATTCATGCCAGCCATGTGGCAGCAGTTGCAGGCCACTGAATGAAAAAGCAGGACTATTAATTAATTATTTGTCATAAGCGTTGGTTATTATTAATGTTTTTAGAAACCACAATTTCTGTTCATGCTATGCATTATAACAATGATAAACAGTTCGCATTGTTATACAATTTGGGCTGTGGTTGAACTACGGGATATTTTAATCACTTTGGCTGAAGTTAATTTAGGAACAAAAGGATATAATTTCTTCCATAATGTGTACAGACCCAGTATTATTTGCTGTTTTACATTCCCTTCATATTTCTTTTCAGAACCACACCCAGCCACTTTGTTTATACACTTCCAATTTATAGCAACAACAGAGCAGTTCAAGTGGAAGTGTGTGAGCAACTCAACTTTTCATTTCAGTATAAATAGTAACTTTGACTTATTTTTCAATGATAACATTCATCACTTGTGCAGATTCTGCATCTTTCAGTGGATTTTGAATTTATATCTATTTTTCATCACTATTGAAAAATTTCATTTTAATAGATAAATTCTTGCTTATGTTTGCACTATTGGGACCTTCTTTGTTTGGCACAGAGAAGAGACTACATCTTATTTCTCATTTTAGACTGCAGACAAATAAATTATTAGGGCTGGTCCTTGATCTGTTTTGGAATTCAAAAAAAAAAACTTGCAGTCTTTGTCCACCTAATCATCATTATCATCTGTTCATGATTATAATTAAAAAAAAGTTCCTTTGTGCCAAACAAAAAGGTTTTAGTTTCACTTAGAGCCTCAAATAATGATTCAAATGATGTTGTTCCTGGAATCTGCTGAAGCCACTCTTCTATTTTGTGACTCACTGGCCCCCCGTGCCCCGATTACCACTGGTACCACTGTTGCCTTTACTCCTCACATCTTCTCTAGCTCCCCTTTCAGCCCTTGGTATTTTTTTTTAACTAGAGGACCAGTTCAGTGCTGAACTAGAGGATCAGTTCAGTGTTCAGAGGAAAATAAAGTGAAAAATACTGTAGCTTGGATTGATTTTATTTAGAATATATTATCTAAAGGATTGAGAAATTAATTGTAGCAGCTTTCTGTTAGGCTATCCAATGTTGGGATGAACAATAGTGGAAATAAACCAGGTCAACAGGCTCTCTAGGCAAACTTCTTGAATGGAACCTTGCTGAGTTACTCCCTACTTTTAAAGGTGTGTAAGCTAACATTAGATAGTTTTAAAACAAATAAATATGAAATATTTAATCAGTAAATATATGAATGCCTCAAATAAATACAGCATATCTGGCTTCTTACATTCCTGTTTGATTTTTATGTGGAAAAGGGGAACTGCATCATGTAATATTTTGCAGCTAAGCAGACTGACAATGACGATGAAGACAGCTTGACCTCCCTCATACCTCTCCTTGGTCCAAAGCTGAAATTTCTGCATCATCTTAAAAAGTTGCTTGATGTACGCCTACAGTTATAGGTCTACAGAAAATGGGTTATGTGAATTTCAAATGTAAAAGAACTTTAGGCTATTTAGACAGTTTTTTTGCACATCTGAGAACAGTTACTCCACATCAGCTTGCTTCCAGTGTGCTGAAGTTGGGTGCCATCATTTATTTAATCACATGAGATCATTTAGGAGACACCTACTGTGGAATGCTATAGAGTTTGATGTTGGAACAGAGGAAGCAGGTTGCTCAGTTCAACTTCCTGACAGGTTGGCAGATACACAGTGCAGTGTGTTATGTGACGTGGAATGCAATGAGACTTCAGTGGAGGAATGGGATGAGTTAGAGGATGACAATATAAAGGACAAAGTTGCACTGGTATTCTGACTGAAACCACACATTTCAAAGGCACTGTTAAAGCTGGAGTGGCACAGGTCTGTGGGGATAACCTTGGACTTGACAGCATCCTTGGTTACAGAGAAAGCTTCAGGCAACTGTGTCTGTCAATGGTGCTGGGTACATAGAGGTTTTGACGATACAACTGTTGAGGATCCATCATTAATGTGCAATAAGGGGAACTGCCACTAAGACTTCCTACTGAACAGCCCAACTGAAACTGGCATCAAAAAAGAGTGTACCCTTAACAAGTTGCAGTTCCACCAACTGACAACACAGCTCCTGATGTCATGTATGACATCCTTGAGGGGGTTGTTGGTTATGAAATCACAGTTTTTTTCGATCGCTAAAACACAAAACCTGGTTCCTGTAGCACAAAAACCCAAACCTTTTCGTCATTCCCAGAAGCACACACACATTTCCCATAACCAAAAACACAATTCACCTGTTTCCACACATGACTCAATATTAAAAACACTTTCTGCAAAACCTTACACAAAAGTGGCCAAATAAATCATTCATTGCATGTGTTCATTCAGCAAACACATGCTCTGAATATAATTAACTCACGTTATCATAACCTTAACTCAGAGACCACCCCCTTCTCCAGGTGAAAACACTCAGCCTAAAAATTGTTAACACACCAATCAGAATCGGGGGTCAATAAATAGGCATGTTCATGTCCTTTGGAACAATGGATCCCAACCATGCAGAGGTTGATGCCGATGCTGATGAACCTGTATATGTGCTCAATATGGAAATGCTGTCAATAAACCCTATTCTTGACATTTTGGTGGCAGTGTGTTGAATTAATCCCTCCTGTGTGTAACAAACACTCATGTAGTCTGTGTTTTGACAGCTTGTGTGTATTGTCTGAGGGTAAAAACTGATTGGGACCCAGAAGTCAGATGCTTGTACTGTTGGGTGTGAGTTTTTAAAATTGTGTGTGAAGATTTGAGAAAATGGTGAGTTGTTCCTGGAATTGTGTCTTAGCAATTGAGAAAAACTGTAAATACTGCACTGATTGCTATAAGTCAAGTGTGTGATCAGGTGAGCGGGCAGGTAGGCGCAGCTGAGTGTAGAAAAGTACTGATGGCACAAGTGAGCAGATGAGGAGACAAAGACAATGTCACCTCAATCAATGCAGTGTAGGTGAATGAGATTTAGTTTGTGCTGCTCACAGCAATGAGAAGTTCCCTTTAAAAATCATGTTCTTCCAGAAAAAAATGTCTCCATTACTCTGTATAACTCAAAGACCTTGCTGTGAATAGTTTATAATTGAAATCACCCTCTACCTAAGAAATAGTTGCCAGTGTGTTCTGTGGGTTATGTGATGAATGGAAACAATGGAAAAAGATGCTGCTGTTTTGTCAATGTCTATTTTTTTAGCACCACAAGGTGAATTCTATTCACCTTACAGTTGCATGAGGTTGGAGGCACACATCTTAAACCTGTCTCAAAAATATGGGTAACTAAAACTGTTATAACCATACAGTTGTTATGTAGTTCTGTAATTCCTTGGGTTATGAAGGGGAACTGGCTGGGATCATTAATAAGAGTAGGAACATGACTTTCCTGTACACTGACGTCACTACCTTTACTGAACCCTGAGGCGCAAATACATTCAGCATCTGCCATTGTGCCCACATGAACAACACTAATTATAGTTTTTTTGCCCATTGCTTGAACACTATTGACACATGCTTAGACCAAAGTAACAAAACTTGAAGTTTTTGTTACTTTACCTTAAACACAGCGTAACCATACCCTAAACAAAAGTGCTGCTTTGCCCTTTAGTTGCAATTCTGCAACACACTTGCTCCTGCACACTTCACACTATTTCATACATAACACACTTCGTTCATACATGAAATCTCAGGGTATCATTGGCAAAACACATCCATTCAAAATACAAAACACATTGGGTAATTGGAAATACTTAGACACTCACCTGAAAATACTTACAAAACTGAACACCAACCAGCCAGCCACAAATAGGCCTCAGCTAAGCAATAGTTGGCTAATGCTCCTTTTGCAACAAAAAGTGGTAGTTCTGTGAAACATACAGTACAGTATAGTACATAATACTGCACCATTGAGATGTTTCAGTACTGTGTACAGTATACAGTACAGTACTGTAAATACAATAAAGTTTTGTGAAACATGCAGTGATTATATTGAGATGTTTCAGTACTGTGTATGGTATATACAGTACGTACAGTACATACATTACTGTAAAAAAATAACCATACCAATAACAATTTGTTGTTGCATTTTCCTTCAGAATGGCTAGAAGACTTTCTGGGGTTGGACGGCAACGCCTGTTCACCCAACAGCAGGAACTTGCCATTGTAGAAATAGTCAGAGCAAACAATGCAATCCGTCTCCACCAGCTACGACAACAAATACTTGCAACTATTCATCAACATAAATTGAGAAAGCGTTATTAGGGTAAGGGTTATTTTTGTTTTATTTTCTCTTTACTGCATGTACTGTACTGTAAAGTATAGTACTGTAATGCACAGTATGATGTAATTTGTAACCTTACAGTAATTCTATTCCAATACTTTTCATTTTTGGTTGTTTTGAAAACGTTTGTTGGGAAAAAAACATAACAAAAACTGTGCAACAAACAGTGTTGCATTGAGCTTTACAGAATGCATCTAAGAAACTGAATAAAAACAGTGAAAATGAAAGACTGCAGTGTTTTATATAAAGTACACTAGTGTGTTGCTGCTAATCTGAAAGTGAATTCGTATGATGAAAGTGTGTATCTTTTTGTAATCAGAGTGACATTTTGACAAAGGATTGTTAGGTTTTGATAGCAGAGACACGTGTGGTAACATGTGTCCACATGTGAAACACATGTGGTACCACATGTTACAACATGGTACCCATGATACCACATGTGATCACATGGGTTTCACATAGGAATTTACATGGGTTTCACACATTACACCATGAAAAATGTTCCAAAACCATGTTTCCCATGTTTAACATGTGCAAAATCACATATGAAATTCATGTGGTTTTTCTGTAAGGGATCCCCTGGTTATATGCCTGAAGTTATCTGCTCCGCTCCTGTCCAGCCTCCATTCTTCAGTTCCTTGACTACTGTCATCAATGTTTGCCTGGTGTATACCACACCTACTCAGTGAATTAGTATCTTGATCTTCCTGGATCTTTGCCTGCCTGTGACTGCTTGGTATTTGATTCACTGTATGTTACTTGTGTGTACTTGTTGTTGCTAATCTGGTCCTGCCAAGTCCAAGATTAAAGTCAGTAAAAGTGATATACCTGTGTTGTGGTGGCACTACACTTGGGTCCTAAACCCCCTTGTTACAGACATAGCCTCTTTAAAAAGAAGTCAACACTGAGTAGATTTGCATGTGAGACTGACATAAAAATAAAGGTGACAATTTGGACTAGCTACCAGACTCAATTATCAAATGTCCCTCATCAGGAATTCCCCAAATCAGCCCCTTGCATCACAGAGATGAAAACTAATGGTGCATGTGGGCAGTAATCGCCAAGGCTTTTGTGTTACTGCTTGGTAAAAGGGCTGACTGGGATAACATGGGATAATCTCCTCCCTTAAAACCAAGGCTGTGTTTTGCATTAAACTCATTAAACTTTACTTGTGTGTTTATAATGGAGACTCACTTAAGTGTAATAATGAGGGATACCCTTTTACCAATATTGCATACCGAAAATCTATATTTTTATATTCATTAATAAATTTGGATTTAAATGTAGTCTCTAAACAGGACTGATGCTATCTGAGACAGTACACTAGTGCAGGTTTTAAAAACAATGTTACTAATTAAACAAGTCTTTCTTTACCGTTGTGAATGTTACCAGACAATGATGACCAAGTAATGTAAAATTGGCTTGTTCAGTACTCGATACTGGCAAAATTCCATGTTTTCATGTAAAAAACATTAAAATGTTAGGACTTCACAAATATCTTTATATCTATTTTTATTATTATGAACCACCAGGAAAGACAGAGATAATTGTCAATACTCTTTAATAGAACTTAATAACTGATTTAATTATAAAAATCACAAACCTTATATATTTAAAGTCAGTAAACAATCACAAAGTTTAAAATACAATTACACTCAATAAAAAAAAAAACTGTAACCATAACCTTAAAACTGTAACCAATCTGTCTATGTACATCTGTGTGTGTGTGTGTGTGTGTGTGTGTGTGTGTGCGTGTGTGTGTGCGCGCACATGTGTGTTTGCGTGCGATTTTAGTTGGTGATGGGCATCACTCATAGCCAAGCCCATAATAGAATGCTTGGAAGTCCTTCGGCAAAACCTTCTTCAGTTCTTGCAGGTGTCACTCTAAGAGAATCTTGAAAAGATAAAGAACATATTTAGTTTAGAGAATGCATCCTTTGCTCTGACTCAATCCTAGTTTACTTCACCAGTGCTGTACTTTAGTATGACCTTTGTGTTTTCTTAAACTCTGAGTTTTCAAAGACACCCACAGAATCGAATGGCATAACACTTTGTGCAATACAGCATTAATAAAAACTGTTTTTTGGTTTGAAATATTTTTGATTTAAGAAACTAAATGTAGATGTGTGAAGCAATTTCAGTTGTATTTTTGTATCAAAAGTTTGATACAAACATGGTAAACATATTTTTAATACCTACCTTCATTTTCAGATTTATATGGGACATAAAGAGAGTCTGCCTGTTCACTTGTTCAAGTGAATCTTGGAAAGATAAAAAAGGAATATGTAATGAACGAATGAATAAATTGTGGCTAGGAGTTTGAGAAAACACTCAATACAACTTAAGGTGCTTCATTGGAGGAATAAGCTTAGACGCTGTAATAATTTTGAAGACTGTTAGTTAAAAGCGCGATAATAAGGACATGAAAAATAATCTGACATATAGATAACATTAGCTGAAGTTCAAACTCGATGTTTAATCGAAGCTAATAATTCAGTGTCCATTTAACCACAAAAACAAATCAACTGTGTTTATTAGCCTGCGCTAACTCACAGGCTACAAGAGCTACATGTTTGCACAAGTAGTAAATAATTTGCAATAATGTTGGTAAACCATGCATGACAAACGTGAATCAATGTCAACCAGTACAAACTACAATACAGTTTTCAAAGCATGTTGAGATGCTAGGTTGTAGCTCTCCTCCAATCGAGCCTTCAGGTTCTTGACGTATTTGGAATGGGATTGGTGATGCTTGCTTCCAACAGGTAAGCCAAAAGCCAAATCCACAGGCAATCGGGGTGTTTGTCCAAACATGAGCTCGTAAGGAGTGAACCCAGTGACCTCATTCCGAGTGCAGTTATAAGCGTGTACTAAGGGTTTTACATACTCCTTCCACTTCAGCTTTTGCTTGGTTTCCAAAGTTCCCAGCATATTGAGTAGCGTCCGATTGAACCGCTCAACAGGGTTTCCCCTAGGATGGTAGGGAGTGGTCCTGATCTTCTGAATCCCAATGACTTCACAGAGTTCTTTGATTAGCTTGGACTCAAAGTCAGGGCCTTGGTCCGTATGTAGCCATTCAGGCACACCATAACAGACGATGAAGTTGTCCCACAAACATCTTGCTACTGTTTTGGCTTTCTGGACAGCAGTGGGGATAGCAACAGCGAACTTTGTGAAATGATCAGTCAAGACCAGGATATCCTTGGTGTTGCTGGTGTCGGGTTCAAGGCTCAGAAAATCCATACAAATCAGTTCAAGGGGTCGTGTAGCTTTAATATTTACAAGGGGAGCAGCTCGGTCTGGAGGGGTCTTCCGGCGGACACAGCTTTCACAGGTTTTGACTTTGTGCTCCACTTCAGCTGCCATTCTGGGCCAGTAGAAGCGAGTTCGAACAAGGTCAAGAGTCCTTTCAATACCCATGTGGCCCATGTCATTGTGCAGACTCTGCAGGACCATTGCTCTCATTTCTGAAGGCAAGACCAGTTGGTAAGTGACCTGTTCGCCATCCTGTCTTCGTCTGTACAGTATGTCATCTCTCAGCTCCAATCTGTTCCATTCTCTCAACAGAAGTGGTAGGTCAGGCAACTCCCTCCTCACCGTGGGTGGAATCTTTTCTCCACATTCCAGCTGGAAAATTACCTCCCGGATGGTTGCATCCTCTCTCTTCTTTTCCTTGAGATCAAGTTGGGACCATGTAGGAATGATCGACAAGCCTTGGTGACCCTCAGAGTCATAACAGTCAGGAATTGCATCAGCAGAGGTGGCAAGGTACTCCACCAGTGTGATGGCCACAGGGTCAGAACCAGAATGGAGCGGGGTTCTGACCATATGACTGGTACAGATGGCATCAACCACCTCTGCGGGGATTTCAGCGGTGCTGGTCAGACCAGACAGATGCTGCTGAGCAAAACGATCAATGCGCTCCTGCTCCTTTTGAGAATGAGCATCATTCCCATAAGGAGGATGGGGTCCCCTGGAAAGTGCATCAGCATCAATGTTATGTTTACCAGCCCGGTACTGCAGTTTAAAGGTGTAGTTTGACAATGCAGCCAACCAACGGTAACTTGTGGCATCCAACCTAGCAGAGGTAAGGATGTAAGTGAGGGGATTGCTGTCCGTCACCACCGTAAAATGACTCCCATACACGTAGTCGTGGAACTTCTCTGTCACACTCCATTTAAGGGCAAGGAATTCCAATTTATGGGCTGGATAACGGGATTCACTTTGTGACAGGCCACGACTGGCAAAGGCGATGGCTCTCAGTTTCCCTTCTTGCTCCTGATAGAGGGCAGCGCCCAGCCCAGTGGTGCTGACATCTGTGTGCAAAATATAGGGCCTCTGTGGATCGCAAACCCAAGGACTGGGGCAGTTGTCAGTTTCTCAATGAGAGACTGAAAAGCGTCTTGACACTGAGGAGTCCATCGACCTCCAAAAGGCTGTTTTGGATCATGATACTGGGTTTTGGACACTTGACCCGCAATGGGGGATACCCACGGGTGAGTTCATTGAGGGGCTTAACTAAGTCGGCATAATGTCTGATGAATCGGCGATAATAGCCGGAGAAGCCCAGAAAGGACCTCAAGTCCTTCAGATTTCTGGGAATTGGCCAGGATTTTAAAGCTTCGACTTTTTCTGGATCAGTTTCCACGGCATTTTCTGACACCACATGTCCCAGATAGCATACTGACATCTGGAAGAACTTGCATTTTTCAGGCGACAGCTTCAGCCCATACTCTTTCAGACGAGTAAGTACATTCATTAGTCGGGTCTCATGCTCCTCCAAAGTGCGGGAGAAAACAATCAAGTCATCCAAAAAGACCAGAACTTCTTTGAGATGCAATCCTCCCATGCATTTCTCCATTAGTCTCTGGAAAGTGCTAGGGGCATTCGTTATACCCTGGGCCATACGATTAAACTCCCAGAATCCCAACAGCGTGACAAAAGCTGTCTTAGCCTTGTCAGCTTCCTGCATCTCAATCTGGTAGTATCCAGACTTCAAGTCAAGCACAGTGAATCACTTGGATCCTGTCAATGCAGAGAAAGTTTCCTCCAGATTGGGCAAAGCATAAGCATCCTTGACTGTTTGCAAGTTCAGCTTCCTGTAGTCTACACATAGACGGATGTCATTGTTCCGTTTCCTCACAACAACAATGGGCGAAGAAAATGGAGATGAAGACTCCCTTACTACCCCAGCTGCAAGCAGCTCGCGAAGATGCCTCCGTACCGCTTCCACATCCTGCGGGTGGATGGGTCTCGCACGTTGCTTAAAGGGAGTTTCATCAGATAACTTTCTACAATGCTTCACTTTGTCGGTGCACCCAAAATCCAAGTCATGCTGAGAAAAAACTTCGGATACAGCACGAAGCATTGAAGTAACACGCTCCTTCCACTCAGGAGACAGGGGCGAGTCCCCAAAGTTAAAGGTCGGCTCTGACACCTGCTGGACTTCAGTTGCTGGCTTCACATGGTGCTGCAAGAGGACGCTATGAAACCCTTCCAACTCTGCCAAAACACACCGGGGTGGAATGGAAATGTCATGCCCTGATGTATTCGACACCACCACAGGGACTTTATGGGACGCACGAGCTGGAAGCGTAATCAAGCAACTCTTAACGCAAAGACCCCCAGGTAAGGAACTCTGTGTGGGGTGCTCTACAATGACCTCCCAACCAGCAGCGTAAGAAGGGACTTGAGCTGAGCCCTCCAAGATCATGGCCTGCAAGAATGGGTGTGGGTGACCTGCCGAGCATCCTCACCACCCCAACATGTCCATCCTGGCTCTGAAGGTGGCGTAGCTCAAGGGTTTTGAGCACGGCCCTGTAGCCGTACGCCTGGGGCTGATGATTCATGACTTCGCTGCAAAGGTGTTGTTCATACAGCACATCAAGAGTATTGGTTCCTATAAGAACAGGTGACAGGGTTGCAGGGTGTACATCTGGCACGACAAGTGCAAGGGTAGGTACCTCAGTGACGACTCCGAAAAAATCTTTGGGAAAGGTGACAGTCACTTCTACATAGCCCAGATATGGGACAGACTGCCCTGCTGCACCCTCAACTTCCAGAAGATTATCAAGAGGTTGGATGGGATGATCAACAAGATTCTTGTTGTAAAACGATACTGGAACTGTTGTAACTTGGGATCCGGTATCCAAGAGGCAGCTACAGTCAATGCCGGCTATACTGACTGCAGCTGTGCACCTAGAACCAACAAGTCCTTTGGGTAACTTAGCAGAGGGCCTCCCCGACCGCGGGGGTTCTAATGGAAGCTGTTGATTACACCTAGTAGAAGTAGGACATTCTGTGTCAGTGCCAGTCCCTGTTCGTCCTGTAACAGGAACTGATTCTAGTTTAAATGGGATCTGGGTGTAGACGGGGTCCTCTTCTGCCCAGTTGGGTTCTTGGCATTGAACTTTCTCCTCTTTTCAGCAACTAATGCGGGGTTGGGCTCCTGGTCGCACTGAGGTTTTATATGACCATCTTCGCCACACCGGAAACTATACCCGGGTTTAGGCTGCAGTGGTTTCTTCTCCACGGCTGATCGGTCGAAAGCTGAATGGGAAGCCTTGGAAGGAGCCAAAGAATTGAAAGACTTAGCGGTTAAAGAAGCCAACTGGTGCTGGATCTCTGCCATCTGCTTGGTAAGCTGCTGCGTAAGAGTGGTTAATGCAGCACAAAGCCCCTGTTCTTCATTGCCATAGGCAACTTGTGACTGAGCTGAAGCTCTCTGCTTCGCCCCAAGATGCTGCTTCATGCGCAGGGTTTTCGCTGCCTCACGATCCTCTGCTGTGAGCAGGAGAAGGAGCAACTCAGCAAAGGATGGGGGGTCAGCTTTTCTCTGTTTCAGCTGAAGATCAGAAATTAGGGAATTATCCCAACAGCCCCTGCAGAACTGATTCAGCAGATGTCGGTTCATTTCGGCCCCAGAGACACCCCCCGCTTTACAGCAAGATTTAAAGCCACCTGGAGACGTTGAAGGAAAGCTGAGGGCTTCTCGCCCGCATCCTGGAAAGTATCCATAAACTTAGCATAAAGCTCATCCCCATCCTGAACAGTACCAAAGGCAGAGTCAAGTTGTTGCAAGTAAACATCAGGCAGAGTGTCAGAGCTCAAATGCTTTACCATGTCAGCCGCAGGTGGAAGGAGACTGTCCAGGATCTTTCGGGACGGTTGGAGATCTGACACGGCAGGGTCTTTCATAATCAGGTCAACATTGGATCGCCAAGTGTCATAATCAGATTCATGTGGAGGTCGAGGAGTTTTTCCAGAAAACACTCTGAGTCTCTGAGAGGAGAGCATGTGTGTAGGGGCTTCCTCACTCTTCACAATACGTTCAACCACATACCTCTGGACTTCAGGAGGATTAAGGTCGCAGACTGGACTAGTCCGTTTAGCTCTCACTGTTGCTTCACTGGCTTTGGGTGGACTCCCCACATTCCCCGAAGGCTCCTTGGAGGATGGCAGGGATGACGTTCCGCCAGCATGAGCTTCTTCCACACCTCCTTCTTCCGTAGCTGACTGCATATCAGCAACAACTTCACCCATCTGAGACATCATATTTTTATGGACCTCAGCGAAGTTTGTGCCACTCACCTTTGCTAATTTCTTCAGCTCGGTAAGATACATTTGAGTCTTTTCATGCCCAATATTCTCAGCATATAGACTTGCTAGAGAAACAACCTTGTATGTATGTGTTGGATTTTCAAGAGTATGTGTGTAAGGTAACAAGGGGGCTAAGGTTGTAAGAGCAGTCCCATATGTATACTCAATAATCAAGTCTTGGTCAAATTCTGATGATGGTTCATTTACTACTACAAGTCTGTTAATAGAACCGTATTGCTTGAGGAAATCAATTACTTTATCATCTCGTTCTGTTTCTGTGACACCCTTGATCAACACTGCATTTGGAATTTTAATTCCCAGTTTCTCAAAAACCTCCATGGTTTCATTAAATTCTGCACAACAGACAAAACCTCCCTCCTGGCTAGCTCGCCAAATTTATGTAGCAATGGCTAAGGTGGAAGCATATTCAACTGGTCAGAAGTAAAAGGCTGGGAGGACTGAATTATTCTGCGGTACAGAATGAAAATGAAAACCAGAGTCAGGTTGCTTTTGAAAGTGTATTATACACAGTGGACACAGTAATTAATTTACACAATATATACAAAATATACAATTGGCCACAAGCTTTAAATAGATAGTTCGAAGACTATGTCTAGATCAGTGCACCTTC
Organism: Chaetodon auriga; assembly: GCF_051107435.1. Taxonomy (NCBI): domain Eukaryota; kingdom Metazoa; phylum Chordata; class Actinopteri; order Chaetodontiformes; family Chaetodontidae; genus Chaetodon; species Chaetodon auriga. The sequence goes on from NC_135081.1 coordinate 1,835,731, forward strand.
TAACTGATAACCAAGTCAAACCCACGGAGTGGTAACCAACACCAAACATTCAATATCAAAACAATGCAGCTGGTTGCTGCCCCAGTCCCCAATGTCCAATCTTATCCCCCAAGAAGAGTGAGAGAGTGTGTGTGAGGATGTATGAGTGGGATGACCGGGGAAAGAGCGCACGGTGCTGTCGCTGGCGTTCCACCACACAGGCAGACACGTTCCCTCTCTGGATTCTTCTGGTTGCTAGCTCGCCATCAATATCCCAGGAAAACCTGGCCTGGATAACCACAAGGCCCACTTTAACAAATCAGCATAAATAAATCACAGCTGTGTCACTCATAGAAGTATCAAAAAACTCAAAAAAATACGTAAAGTGAATTAAATTCACTTAATACGGCTAATAGTGCGCTATTAAAGATAGCAGCACTTCACAGATTAGGACACACTTAAAATACACACTTTAAATACATATTGATACATCACACCATAGACACGCTAAACAAGAGTTACTTAGCGTAGCAACTTAGCATGTAGCAGCAGAGCATGCAGCACGCAGCACAACACTCACCAATTCCGCTGTTCATTGTTAAGCACACAGTCACTGAACCCAGTGGCGGCGGCCGTGGACACATCTACGAGCAGGTAACAAAGAACAATGTATTCCGGGTATCCCGTTACAATAATATTTAGGAAAAGAATCGATAGTTACCAAGCTCGGTCTGTCAGCTGCACGCCACACACACGCCGCTGCACACACGCTGTCTCTCTCTTGCACAGCCTGACTACCTGCTGCTGCTGCTACTGCCATATACAGCCGTAGGGCTGCTCTGATTGGCCCGCGCAATCTCGCGAGAGACCCCAGAGGCATTTGTACCCTGGGTTATACCCGCATCTGCAGGTATTCCACGCAATGTCACGGACTTGTGAGGAAAGTAGTGATGGGAATTCCGGCTCTATTAAGAGAGCCGGTTCTCACGGCTCGGCTCTCATAAAAGAGCCGGCTCTTTTGGCTCCCAAGTGGCTCTTCAGATTTTTTGTTGCTTACATTTATTTATTACCAAAATAATGTAAAATTTTATGTAAAATTAATTACTAATGTGCAAAACATAGTTTATATCAAATTTTACTGCATTTCCTGCGGTCACTCATTTTCTCACCTTTCCAGCATTTTGTCTGTCGCAGCTCTTTCTGTGTGTGTGTGTGTGTGTGTGTGTGTGTGTGCACGCGCGCTGTGTCTGTACCCCCCACTCCTCCCACTCCTGCTCAGTGCGGACACACAGAAGCCACCACACATCATGTAGTTGACCAATCACGTGCAGCTTGAATGAAAAAAAAAGTCGAGAAAAAACAAAAAAAAAAAACCCAAACCCAAAGCGGCTCCTACTCCGGCTCCCAGGCAGGAGCCGGCTCCGATCGTTCACTTCAAAGAGCCAGCTCTAAGAGCCGTTTCGTTCATGCCTGCACATCACTAGAGGAAAGGCCAGGACCCAGATGCAGAGTACCAAAAATACAAGTTTATTGTCCAACAAAGTATTAACAGAAAATCACTGTAACAGGAAAACGCGGACACACGAAAAACCAACAAAAAATCACCGTAACGGGAAAAACACTCTTCAAGGGAAAAACAACTGAAAATCACCTCAACGGGAAAAGTAGCAAATAAGAGTCACAAAGTAACAAAAGACGAAAACACTTACAAGAGAACAGAAAGCGTCCAGGAGTAGGCTCAACTGGAGATAATCAAAGTGCGAGGAAACGTATATCGAAATGTCGATCACGGGAGGCAGGAGGACGGCTTGAGAGCAAGGCACACGAGTAGCTAAGGCAATACTCCGGCGCAGGAGCAGGTTTGGAGCCGGCTTAAGTAGCCGGCTTGATTACATAATGAGAGGCAGGTGAGTGTGATCAGCCTGCTGCCGAGCCGATCACCCCGCCTCCGTGCGCTCCGTCTAGGAGCAGAGGGAGAGAGAGAAAAGAATTATTGTGAGACAAGTGCACAGGAATGACAACATGACACGCAAAGCTCGAAGTGACCTCTCCTTTAGAAAAAGCCTCCCGGCTAATCCTGCCTCGCACTGACCGAGGTTGGAGAAACAGTCAGTCTCAAAGTGGTTAGCACACACCAACGGGTTTTTGTCAACTGTAGCGGGGACGTTTCCTTTAAAAATGAATTCAATCCATGCTGCTCTTCTGTCCTCTGCGGCCAGGAGCCAATGGAGCAATTTGTGCTCCTCTTTACAGCCAACAACAGAACAATGCCTGTGGCGCCTGGACATGATTCATAACACGGTGCTATCGATAACGTAACAGCAGATCTGTGAGAAGGTGGCGCTGTATCTGGTGGATGGAGAAACACCGGGGAGATGGGGAGGGGAGTGGTGGCTGGTGGATGGGAATATACAAATGTGCCCCCTTCTTACATAGGAGGGTGCGCCAAATTCAAACGGCTTGTGTGGAAGCTGTAGGCAGAGTGCTTACAGAGATCCATATCTCACTCACAAAAGTGCAGACAGTCTTATTCCACACTTTGTATGCATGTGGCAGCACCAGAGGCCCAAAAAAGTGAGTTTTTCATAATATGGGACCTGTAACTGTGAAAATCGTATTTTTTTTTTTTTTTTTTTTTTTAATTTCTGATTGAGTGGACAAGCAGTCAATCAGGGCGGGCATAGGCTCGCCCATGCTCACCCGTAGCTCCGCCCCTGAGTCTTCCACCATCATCACTGTGCCAAAAAGCCTCAGATCACACACTCCTTCCAGTTTGCCTACCGGCCTAACCGCTCCACTGAGGATGCCATTTCCTCCACTCTCCACCTGAACCTTGCTTACTTGGAGCAGAAGAATGAATGACACTGCAGTTATGGATGGCATTGCGCTGGCCTCCAGCACCACTGTAATGAATCTGGGAGTTATCTTTGATCAGGACATGTCCTTTAACTCCCATGGAAAACAAATTTCAAGGACTGCTGTTTTTTACCTACGTAACATTGCAAAAATCAGGCACATCCTGTCTCAAAATGATGCAGAAAAACTAGTGCATGCATTTGTAACTTCCAGGTTGGATTATTGCAATTCCTTACTATCAGGCTGCCCAAATTCCTTGCTGAATATTCTCCAGTTGCTCCAGAACACTGCAGCACGTGTTCTGACAAAAATGAGGAAGACAGATCATATTTCTCTGATATTAGCCACTCTGCACTGGCTCCCTGTAAAGTTTAGAATAGAATTTAAAATCCTCCTCCTTGCTTACAAAGCCATAAATGGTCAGGCACTATCTTATCTTAAAGAGCTCATAGTACCTTATTACCCCACTAGAACACTGTGTTCCCAGAATGCAGGTGTACTGATCCTGTTCCTAAAGTCTCCAAAAGCAGGACAGAAGCCAGAGCATTTAGCTATCAAGCTTCTCTCCTGTGGAACCATCTTCCAGTCTTCCAGAGGCAGACGCTGTCTCTACATTTAAGACTAGGATTAAGACATTCCTTTCTGATAAAGCTTATAGTTAGGGCTGCGTCAGGCTGGCTGGCAAGGCTGGTTGCAGATTGGAGACCCTGGAGAGTCCCATTCAGGCGTGCACGCTCAATGGCAAGATTCTCTCTGAGGTAACGCACCACACCACTCCTGTCAGGATGCAGATTTGGGGTAATCACCATGAGAAGATATCCTTTTTAATAATTCAGGCTTCTCACTCTCCATTGGTTCTCAGACATCCATGGTTGCAATGCCACAACTCTCATATTAACTGGTGTCAGAGAAATATTCTGGGCTGGAGTTCTCACTGCCATTCTCTCTATTTCCACAATGCCACTGTCTGGCTGTCACTGAGCTGAGTTTCCAGCTCAGTGACAGCCACCCCTGAACCTCCAGATCTCTCTCACATTCCCACTATATATCATGACCTCCAGGAGGTATTTGGCAAAGAGCGTCCTCTGTCTCTACCCCCTCATCACCCCTATGATTGTTCCATTGATCTCCTCCCTGGCGCCCCACTCCCCTCCAGTTGGCTATACAACCTGTCGCACCCCAAAAGAGAGGCAAAGGAACAATACATCACGGACCATTGGCAGCAGGCATCATCAGGCCGTCCTCCTCTATATTGACTTCCGAGGGCTTAATGACATCACTGTGAAGAATACGTTGTCTCTGCCACCAATGTGAATTGTGAATTTCCCTTGGGGATGAATAAAGTATCTATCTATCTATCTATCTATCTATCTATCTATCTATCTATCTATCTATCTATCTATCTATCTAATGAATTCTGCCTTTGAGTCTCTCCAGGAAGCAGCTGTCTTCACGAAGCTGGACCTAAGGAATGCTTACCACCTGGTGCAGATAAAGGAGAGGGACGAGTCGGAGACAGCGTTCAACACCCCTTTACGCCACTTCGAATACCTGGTAATGCCTTTGGTCTCACCAATGTTCCAGCCGTTTTTCAGGCTCTCATTAATGACGTTCTCAGAGACTTTATCAACAGATTTGTCCTCATATATCTGAACTTCTATCGGAGGTTTGTCTGGGACTATAGCAAAATTGCTACCCCATTGACTTAGCTAACTTCTACCAAAGTGAAGTTTAGCTGGTCAGACGAGGCAGGCAGCTTTCATATTATTGTTTCTGACTGTGGCCCCCAGTTTATTTCTCAAGTCCAGAAGGCTTTTGCCAAAACCAACCAGCGGTCAGATGAGGAAGACTAACCAGGACCTGGAGACTGTCCTACGTTGTCTCACGGCTGAGAACCGGACTGGAGCACTCTCCTCCCTTGGATAGAGTATTCCCACAGTTCTGAGAGGATAACAACAAGCAGCTGAGATCCACGCTTAGCTCTTTTCAGTTTGGTCATTTTATGAAATAAACCTCTTAAAAATTTTCGCCTTGTGGTTGTGTGACTTGTTGTGTTGCTTCCCTTTGAGCCAGGGTCGTAACGTAATGGGGGCTCGTCCAGGATCTGAAGTCCCGTTTACTGGTTGTTGTTACTTGTTGTTGCTTTTCCTCTAGTTATCTGGATCATTTGTCGTCCTGTGTGGTTTTTCAGCTGTCTGACTCCTGACGTTGACCTCAGAGTGGTAAGTATGCTTGTCCAACGTGCTTCAATTTTAACCAGTACATGAGCTCTCCAGTTAGGTAGGTGAGTGTCCCAGCTGAACGTGAGTCCTTCCAATGGTTCACTTGTTTGTTTTTTTGCCTTTTTTATTTTCGAGGGTATCTCTGGTAGGGGCGCGCTTCGGGTCACAGCAGTAGACCCGAGTCTTGGTTTGCTGTGGGGGCCTTGAGTTTAGCGTTTAAAGTTTAGCGTTTAAAGGAGTCAGCTGAGATCCACGCTTAGCTCTTTTCAGTTTGGTCATTTTATGAAATAAACCTTTTAAAAAGCTTCACCTTGTGGTTGTGTGACTCGTTGTGTTGCTTCCCTTTGAACCAGGGTCGTAACACATGTTGCAAACTTTGTTTTATGAGGCTTTGCCTTTCTTCATTGATTCTGTTGCAGTGGCAATACTTGTTTAAACTGTAACAAGTTCACTCTTGACATTAACTATGCTCAAACTATATTATACACATAATGCTTAGTACTAAAACATATTTGATTGATGTTTCTCTCTCACAGACATGTATTTCCCCTAAGCAAAAATTGAAATGTTAAAACACCTGTATAATGTACAAATGGAAAATGCTGCCAATGTATTTAAGCAGATAACATAAAAAACACAGTTACCATCTATGTACTGCGATAGATTTGATGAGCCGCATAGGAAAATGTAAATGGTTATACTGTCATTGGACAAAATAATTTAAATGTGCTGTGAAATTCACCTTTAACTAAATATATGTCAACAGGTGCAGCACTTCATGTTATAAAACACTCCCCTTTTCTGCCCGTAGGTCAACAGCTGTTCCTGTGCTGATTGCTAACTCCACTCTGAGAAGGTGTGCACAAAGAGACCTTCAGAGAACACTACACCAAATTAGTGATGACTACAGCATTAATTTGCCTGTCAATGCTGATGACTGGACTGGAGAAAGGGTGATGGATGACATTTGTAGTGAAAATGCAGTAGTGCAGGAGGACAATATGTTCAAATGTGAAAATATTTTGCTGAATAAGTGGAGGAGCAACCAAAAATATTCTATTCCATTTTATAGTTTCACTTTCAATCAAAAATATCAATAGAGAAAAACTCAAGCAATTACCTATTGCTAAGTCGATAGGCTTCATCCCCTGGTGATCATGATCATCTGTTCAATCTGTACAACTTCTTGGTTTTGGGTGTTAACCAGCAAGTGTGGTACACTCATCCACCCCGTTACTGATAATTAAACTCTTCATTCAAAGCCAGATCATTTTATAGTGCATAAAATGGATCAAATGAATGATTAAGAGACAATTGCCTGTAGTTTTTCAGAAAACCTACTACAGCTGTTTTGTTATTGTGGTCTTGGAAATGTATGTAGATTTACTCCTAAAGTGTAGACAACAAAGAAATGGAATTTGTCAAAATTTCAAGGTCAGTAGAAGATTAATAATCATGGTGTAACTTCTACAGGAAATGTACTTAATCTGCAATCTAGTATGTAAGTATACAGACAAAGCAATTGTGTTTCCTGACCTATTCAGCCAGAGACATTTTAGTTTTGAGTCATATTTTAATGTGGTTCATGCTGAAATGGACTCCACAAGTCCTTAACTTTTTTGTTCCTGAACTCTTTACATCCTTTGCCGTTTGTTATTTTGTGTATACAATAAATAGACAAAATCTGCTTTATATGACAATCAATTTGAATGACAGCTTCTTTTTTTTTTTTTTTTTGCTTCATTTACTGAAGTTATGTCAGGTAAACTCTGGTACTGGGTTAAAGTTTAAGAACTTGTGAACTGAAGGACAGCAGACTGGAAAACGTGAGAATTTCTGTAACATGAACTCCTGAGTCAGGAGCCATAAAGACAACATGGGCACGCTTTGCCACCTTTGAGGCAGCACGTTCACTAAAGATTGGGAATTAATGTCATACAAAAGTGTTGAAGCATTGCAGCAGAGTAGAACTGAGGCACAAATAAGACCCAGTAAGAGTGCTCAGTCCTTGTGATGCTAAATACTCAGAAGAATGCTGCAAATGATTTGATCTGTGATTAAAGGGGAATTTTAAAAAATCAGGCCAACTTGCCTTCATCTTAATAAGCAGGGTAGGTAGCTGGACTTTCAACTGCTCCCTCACTAATGCCATAGTAACCTAGGAACAAGATATCCATCAAATCCTTAATTTGATTAAGAGAAATTCCTACAGACGTGAAGTACATAAAGCAGAAAAGCAGGGAGGGAAAACTTTTCACTATCAAGGGAAGAGAAGCTTATTACATATACACAATGGAGGGGAGGCCTTGCCCCCCCTTATTATTATTGAACACAGTGTACATCACTGTTTCTCTTTGGTGAGGCTTCTGATTTCAGATGGCAGTGATGATGATGATGATGTTACTCACAGCTGGTTTTCCAGCTTTGTGTCAGTCAGTCTTGAGCAAAACCGTGCCTTTACACAAGTTAGTTTTGAAAATAACTTCTCAGGTCATTGCTCTTCAACTCAATGATTTCATGTTATAGGTTGTCAGGCACAGCAGCTCTTTCCAGTTGCACTTGCCGCAGCTTTAATTTCACTTTAAATTATTTCACATTTGAAAAGCAGAGAGCTGAGAAGCTGAGTGGAGCTTGTGGTTCAGCTCTGAGAGGTACTTGGTATTGTCCACCATGAAGGCCAAATTACACAGACACTTGCTATCACTGAGTTCTGTAACGGGCTAGTGGAGGACCCAATTGCAGTGCTGGCTGATTTACGGGGAAACGGACAACTGGGGCAACACTGTGCCGTACTGAGCAGAGATGGAGTTAGTGTGAGGAGATCAGATTGACCACGGAAATCACTGACAGATTTCGGCGTGGTTGAAACCACTCTTGGAGGAGGAATATGCTCTTTGAAACCACTGAGGCAGTAAGATCTGCACACCCGCAGAGACAGGGCTTTGACGGAAGGAGAAGTCAGGAACAGCCAAGGTCGGACACTGAAGATCAGTCTGGAAAAGAACGCTGGAGAGTCTGGCATGACACAAAGACAATCTGGCAACCGGGAAGAATTACAGTGTGGCTTAAATACCCTTCTGATGAGCCTAATAGGCTAGGTGTGCAGATGGGCAGGTATGGGGCGTGGCTAAAGAGCTGCAGCACAGGTAAGTGCTATGCTGGACTGTGACAGAGTTCTACAACAAGTTTTCCTTTTCTGTCCATTGATTCTTTGAAACAAACTGACACTTGGGAAATATTTTATAATTTGCAGCTTCACAGCGGCAGCAAGTCATTCCTTCTGAATGAGGTTTCATCTTCTCAGCTAATAGCTCACTCAGTGCAAGACTTACCTGCATAACACTGTCTCTGTCAGAATGTGGCCTTGTGATAGCTGCTTGTTGGGCATCCAAACTCCACTGAAGAGTGTTAACTTTTCCAAGTGCATTTGTCTTTGCAACTCATCAAGTTTAGCATGTGTTAGAGCTGTAATGACACTTGAGATTGACCTTCAACATTGTGATCGCATCCCCACAAACCAACTTAGGCGCACTGGCATGTTTTTGACTTGAATGAAAAAATAACTGTTTGTCCATTAGTCTTGGAATGCATGCCACCCTGCACTGTTTTCTTGACAGGCACCATGATTTTTTATCTTGAACTTTCTGTGCCACCGTTTTTGCTTTTTGTTTCATAATGACCCTAAATATTCATTATGTTAGAGCACTATGTGATGCTCGCCTGTTCCCATTCTTGCTTGTCTGATTTTCTCTGTTGGCAGTGTTTTTTGCTGGGAATAGAAGTGGTTTGGGTGTAACTCGTGACAAAATAACAGATTAGAGTACTGAGATTAATAACACAAGTAGTAAGAGTAGTGCAACATCTTAGTTTTAAACATAGTTACATTTTCAAAGAACTAATCTATTAATGTTAACATTTTACCACATCTCCCTGTTCCTATTGTTGCAATAAACAATAAAGAAAACTGACACATTTGCACTGTTGTTTGCACTGTTGTGGAAGTATTTACATTATTTTGAATTTGGTGGCAAAAGGCACAAGACATCACAGTGAAGTGCAGATTGTGCTGAGAGATACATTCCTGTAAACTGCAAAGAACTCTACTAGTTTGAAAAAGCACCTGCAAGCTATGCACATCTTAACACCACAACAGTCTCTATTTACTTACTTTTCTACCTGAACAGGCAAAGCAGCACTTTATAAATGACCTATCATGTAATCATTCACACACACACACACACACACACACACACACACACACACCAATGGCAATGGATATCACACTCCATATCAGCGTTGTGTGTGGCCAAGTGGCTAAAACACCAATGCAGTTTTAAAGCAAATTTTCATCATGTATTATGTGGATGTCCAATCAATGTCATTGTTAATAGTCAATTGATTCAATAAATTCATCAGTGTGTACTGTATTGACCGAGTAAGTTCTCTGGATGCGCAATCTGTTGTTCTTCTGGCTCTAGCACTGTCACTTGACATCAGCAGTGATGTAGTTGCAGGAAAGCTACAGGCTATTTCAGCTTGGATTTCTAGTCTCCACCTCTGGGTAGCCAGGGGGTGTGCTACTAGCCACTCAAAGTAAAAATGGCATCCAAGTGCAGAGAATGTTGTGACTGAAGATACATTAAACAGCATTTTGCAGATTCAAATATTCAGCCATATTCATTAGCCAGAGTATAGCCAGAAAAATCCAGCCGAGAGAGGCAGAGCAGAGGTTGCAGCTGAGTTAGCTGTGCGAAAGGATATGGCTGGTGGGGACCATCCATTCACTTGAGGTGCTAAGAGCAAACAATGACTGGTGTTGCCTTGCTTCAATGCTGACAAGAGATTGAATCATTCTTCTGTAATGATTTTCAGCATGGGCAGTTTCTATTGGATGTTGTTGCTGATGCCAAACCTGAGAGAGCCTGTGTATATATTACTATGCATGAAAGTTTCACTCCTCACATTGACAGAGGTGTGCTGCAGACCTCCTGCAAGATCCTCAAGACAAACTGGAAAAGACAACCAAGACCAGCAAGGTCGAGAGGGCAGATAGCCATTGAGTCAATATTTTTGTAACCTAATGCTATGTTTTGGCCAACAAAGTAATAAATATAAGCTAGGGTGGCGATGCATGACAACATGAGCATCAGAAGCTCACCGGCAATGCATCCTGATACATGTAGGCACTGGTGGCACGGTTCCACAAGCAGGATATTTCAGCTTTCTCTGTCAATATAGCACACACTGAGGCCTCAATTGCCTACATTTACCTGGAAATCCACAAAAATGTGGCAAAATTTCCCATTAACTTTGATGTTTTTCAAACCTGGTCTCATTCCCAGAGCATCAAATACCACTGCTTTGTCACACCACTCGGACTCACATACAGACACACAAGGCATACTGTAGGATCTATATGAGATACATCAGGGTTTCAAAATAATTCCACTGTAATGGATTGCCAATATTAGATACTCAGAGCAAGGTGATGAAGAATGACGAGCAAGAATGGGTCAGAAAGTAAAAAAAGAAAAGAAAACAAAATTGAGAATTGAAAGCAAAAGTGATATTTAAGCATGTATTTTTGATCCCTAAAACTGAAGCAAACAGTTTTGGTGTTGAAACCTAACCATAACATTAACCACATATTAGAAAGGCTTTCTGGCAGGAAGGAATACCAGTGCACTGGTATGACGAGAAGATGTGAGATGGCCAGAGTAGTTCCTGACTAAGCATTTGTATTTGATGCTCTGGGAATGAGAATGGGTTGGTTTTTGCAAGGGTCAGTTCACCCAAATTACAAAAAACAGACAAAAGAATTATCAAAGAAAAAAATCCTGCTTTCAGCATTGAAATAATCACATTTCATAAATCAATAGCAATTTGTCACTGTACCTATTACTTTGAAAAGTTTGAAAGTTAAAAGTTGAAAAGACCTTCCTTTGTTATCCATCTGTAACAATGAGTTGCTGTTACTAGAGCTCCAGTAAAAGTATGCTTTACCAGTAAAGATCTTTAATATGATATACAGACTGGCATATACATTTGAGTACCCAAGAAATAAGCACACATGATATTTTAACAGCCTTTATTGATTGACAAGGGAGGAGCAGTTGTGGTCTGGGGAAAAGAGAAATACATTGAGGAAGCTAATAGACAACTTAATGATCCAGAATATTACAAAGTGTTAAAGTATAACCCCACAGAAAAATTGAAGAATGAACTAAAAACTATTTTGACTGAAGCAAGAGATAATAATTGGATTTCTGATAACGAATGTAAATTTCTCTTCAATGAACATCCTAGACTGGCCTCTTTTTATTTGCTACCGAAGATACACAAAAACCTGGAAACTCCCCCAGGGAGACCGGTTATCTTGGGTATAGGCAGTCTTGCAGAACCTGTTTCCAAATTTCTAGATTATTTTCTGAAACCTATTTTACCCTCACTTCCAGCGTTTATACAGGACACCACAGCTGTCTTGAATATAATTGAACAACTAGGTAAAGTGGGAGAAGATGCTCTATTGGTGACCATGGATGTAGAGTCACTGTACACTTCTCTTATACATGAAGAGGGTCTAGCAGCACTGGAATATTTCTTAAATGAAAAATCCCAAACAAATTTTCCTCCTGCAAATTTCCTGCAAAAACTTACAAGATGGACTCTGAATAATAATATCTTTATCTTTTAGGATCGCCTATTCCAACAGGCTAAAGGCTGTGCTATGGGAGCATGCTTCAGTCCTTCTTATGCAGGATTGTATATGGGAAAATGGGAACAAGATTTTGTATTTGACTCCGCTAAGAACACCTTCTGTAACAAAATCATCTACTGGGGCAGGTACATTGATGACGTTCTATTACTGTGGTCTGGATCAGAGTCTGAACTATTAGCTTTTCATGAATTTCTTAATAAGACAAATGAAAACATCAAATTGTCTCTGGAATTTGATAAGCAAAGGATTTGTTTTTTTTGGATCTGGAAATTTTTAAAGACAAAGAGGGTTTTCTACATTCTACTATGTATAGGAAATCTACCTCTCGCAATACTATACTGCATGCCACAAGCTGTCATCCAAAACATCTTAAAGAAAACATTCCCTTTGGACAATTTCAGAGACTTAGAAGAATTTGTGATCAAATTGATGATTTTGATGAAAAAGCCATAAAGATGGAAGATCGGTTTACACAGAGAGGCTATAGTAAAAGTGTTATCCAAACTGCCAAAAAGAAAGCAAGAAATCTTGAACGCCAGCCCCTCCTGAAAAATGGAGTTACTAGGCGGTGCTCAGAAAATTAAGAAAAACTGGAATCTACTACAATGTGATGTCTCTCTAAGAAAGATTTTTTCAGAACCTCCTGTTTTCAGCTTTAAACGTTCACCTACTCTGAGTGACAAACTTGTCCATAGCTATTTACCAGCACCTCCTAAATCTACATGGTTATCAGTTAAACCTCAAGGCAGTTTCCAGTGTGGTCAGTGTAACCGCTGTTCCACTGTGATCAAATGCAAAAATTTTCAAGATATACATAGTAACCAAACCTATGAAATCAAACATTTCATCAATTGTAAAACCACTTTTGTAATATACAAACTGGAATGCCCTCTGTGTGATGTGTTTTATGTTGGCAGAACCAAACGACGATTACAAGACAGAATCTCTGAACATAAATATGCAATCAGAACAGAAAGTGATAACTACCCAATGGCTCACCACTTCAGAGAAAAACACAACAGCGATCCCTCCATCCTTAGGGCTGTAGGTATTGATCATGTACCTTACACCTTAAGGGGAGGTGATAGGCAAAAACAACTCAACCAACGGGAGAGTTTTTGGATATTTAAGCTAAAAGCAACACAATATCCAGGACTCAACGAAGATTTAGAATATCATCATTTTCTGTAAGAACTGTTGAAATTAGAGGTGCTGGTGTATAGGCTTGTAACTCGTTGATAACTTTGTGTTTATGATAGATGTGCTGATGTATATGCTTGTGACCCTTTGGTGACTATTTGGTCATGATAATTTTTGTTTAACATCCTGAAGTTTTTTTGGCTGCGAGGCCCCCTCCTGTTGAACTTCAGATATAACCACCTTTGTTTGTTTTTTCTTGTGTATTGATGAGCTGAGTGCCAGCACCTGGTACCAGTCTCACAGGTTCCTTTTAATTGTTTGCTTCTTTACCATTCAGGTCACACTCCCTGACGAAGGCTCCCAGCCGAAACGCGTTGGAGCACTTTTAACCTCTTCAGCCATGTAATTTAATAAAGGCTTTTTAATACTTTTTCTAAAATCAAGATGAGTGCCTTGGTATTTTTTCCTTTTGTTTCCCAGCCTTTATTGATTGTTTGATGTTGCAGTTGGCTTGGGTCACATGTGCACAGCAGTGACACAGGGCCGGAAAAAACACACAGTGATGTTTGACTGAAGAGTGGTGAAATGTTTGATAATTGAGTGTGAGATTCACACTGAAGCTAATTGTAATGGTAAATTGAAAGCCATTGGTGTCATACACAAATTTACCTGTGTCTGTTCTCCTTCTCCAGGGTGTTCAGGTAAAAGATCTTGGCAAGATGGCGCTGTGCTAGGTGGCAGCCTGTTGCAGTAACTCCATCATTTTTGTTTGTTTTTGTTAAATGAATGTGTTTTTTCCATTTCTTTAACTTCTATTTCTTAACCACATTTTTGGTAGCTGTGTTACAATGTTCACGCATAGTTTTACAACAATTTTGCTGGCCTTTCTGTTACTTTTTACATTCTTTGTAACGGAGGGCCATACAGATGGGAGTGGGTGCACACGAGCAGCTGATCGCGTTGTGTAAACCCACGATGCTGCCCGGAGAGAGGACTGTAGTCCCGGACAAGCTGAAGAGATGATGTCAGAGCTCCAGAGCCGGAGCCAAATGGAGGGCGAAGGCACGAGATACAGACCATCCATTCCGGTGATCATCACAGGGAATGTGAGGTCCTCAGCAAATAAGACGGACAAGCTTGTCGCGCTGGTCAGGTCTCAATGGAAATACCAACAGTGCAGTGAGTCGTGGTTGCATTCAGACGTCCTGGACCGGAGCGTGGAGATACCCGGCTTCAGCTGTGTGCGGGCGGACAGAGATGTGGCTCAGAGCGGTAAGAAGGGAGGAGGGATTGCGCTGTTTGTGAATGAGAAGTGGTGTAATCCCGGACATGTTACAGTTAAGGAACATTTCTGTTGCCCGGACATTGAGCTGCTAGCTGCGGGGATGCGGCCTTAGTATTTGTCTCGGGAGGTCATGTCCGCCGCCGTGATCACTGTCTACATCCCTTCGAAGACTGATGGGGAAGTAGTGCGTGACGTCATCCACTCCACTGTAGCAGAGCTACAAATGCAGCAACCAAATGCGTTTGTAGTCATTACTGGAGACTTTACCACAATACTTTGGACAAAACTCTGCCAACCAGTTTATCAACTGTCCCACCACCAGAGACAACGCCACACTGGACTTACTGTATGTGAATGCAAAGGTTGCATACAGTGCCACTGGTCAGGGGACAAAAAAGAACTGAGGAGTGTTTAACACGAGCTGAGGGAGAAGCTGAGGCAGAGCAGAGATGCCTACAGGAGGACGCTGGAGGCCAAACTCCAGCAGAACAGAGTGAAGGATGTGTGGACAGGAATGAAGGAAATAATAGGGCTCAAGGCCAGAGACAGACCAGCAGCTGGCAGCCTTGAGAAGGCCAATGAACTAAACCACTTTTTCAACAGGTTTAGCTCACAACCGGGAGTGGCCCTACAGTCCCCCGCCCCTTCACACCTCCCCACTATCCACAACGGCCTCCACAACCCTCCTTTGCCCAAGCTTTCTCCCTCCAATCCCCAACCCTCCCTGGTGATCCCTCCCTTGGACTCAACTCTCACATCCCTCACCATCCCCACAGCACCCCCCCCACTAGAACCATCCTCTGCCTAACTGTGTGCCACGTAAGAAGACAGCTGGAGATGCTGCACTTGGGCAAGGCTGCTGGCCCTGATGACATTAGTTCCAGAGTCCCGAGGACTTGTACCAGCCAGCTGTCCGTGATCCTGGGACACTTCATCAAACTGAACCTGAGCCTGCAGAGAGTTCCAGTGCTGTGGAAGACATCCTGCGTGGTTGCTATTCCAAAGAAGAAATCTCCATCTGGCCCCAATGATTACAGACCGTCTATAGTTCGCCTAAAAAACCATATGGGTGTGGATGACGCCATCATACACCTGCTGCAGCGTGCTCACTCCCACCTGGATTATAGCAGCAGCACTGTGAGGATCACTTTCTTTGACTTCTCCAGTGCATTTAATACCATCCAGCTGCTGAGAAGCTGCGAGTGATGGGAGTCAACTTGCCCACAATCTCCTGGATTACTGACTACCTGACAGGCAGACCACAGTTTGTCCGACTGGGCAACGTTCTGTCTGAGACTGTGGAAAGTAGTACAGGAGCACCACAGGGGACTGTTCTGTCTCCCTTTCTCTTCACCTTGTACACCTCAGACTTTCAGTACAACTCTTCATTGTGCCACCTACAGAAGTTTTTGGACGACTCAGTGGTGGTGGGATGTATAAAGGATGGACGAGAGGAGGAATACAGAGCAGTGGTTGAAGAATTTGTGGAATGATCTGGTAGAAATCACCTGCTGCTTAACATGGCCAAGACCAAGGAGATGGTGATTGATTTCAGAAGGAACAGGACGACCACACAACCACTGTGTATTCTGGGGGAGAATGTCGCAGTGGTTGAGGATTACAAATACCTCGGATTGCACCTCAACAACAGACTGAACTGGAGAACTAACATCAACACTGTTTCCAAGAAGGGGATGAGCAGACTCTATTTCTTGAGGAAACTCAGATCATTCAATGTGTGAAGCAAGATGTTGGAGATGTTCTACCAGTCTGTTGTTGCGAGTGCACTCTTCTTTGCTGCAGTGTGCTGGGGGAGCATCGGAGCCGGCTACACCAACAGACTGAACAAACTGATCAGGACAGCCATCTTATCATTGGCTGCAAACTAGACACTTTTGAGGAGGTGGTGGTCACAAGAACCTGTCACAAGAATCATAATAAAACTAATGTGAACAAGTTATCCACTGTTAGTCAGATGCTAACAGTTTGTGTGCTAGTTAGCGCTTGGTAACGTTGACGCTTGATTGAATATCATTTTCAGTTATGCAGTCCGCTTACAACAGAAACAGAACCATTATGTCACTGAATTAATTTGTGCTGTTTTAATATTTTCAGTAAGAAACTGCTACTTATGTTAACATTAGCTAACGCTAGTGATGCCAATTGCCATTCAAAAGATAACTTTAATGAGAGCCCAAGGATAAAAGAAAAAATACATGCCGATATCGTTCATAGCAAGTATTATGTTAAATGAAACACTTACTTTTAATATTTTCCACTCTTCGTGATCGTGTTTGACACCTGTTGAATGCCTGTTCTCAAATCATGGCGCATTTGGTCTGCACAGTCCGCCCCTTAACAGCCCCTAACCAACAATTTCGACTGTCCTGGCCACAACTGGCACACAGGTGCTCAGTGGGCGTGGCTGCTATGCGAATCTGCCGACTTGTGGATGGATCTTGCACAGTGTCAGCTGCTATCTGGGGTCTCCTCTGTAGGTATTCCACGCAAAGTTGGAAGTAACCCCTCCTTTAGAACAAGTCTACCGGCTAATCCTGCCTTGTCCCGACCGAGGTTGGAGAAACAGTCAGCCTCAAAGTGGTTAGCACACACCAACAGGTTTTTGCCAACTGTAGCGGGGACGTTGCCTTCAAAAATGAATTCAATCCACACCGCTCTTCTGTCCTCTGCGGCTGGGAGCAATTTGAGCTCGTCTTTACAGCCAACAACACAACACTGCGTGTGGCGCCGCCACATTATGATTCCTAACAGTGCTTTTGATAATGAAATGGCGGATCTCTGAGAAGGTAGCACTGTATCTGGTGGGTGGAGAGACACCGTACTTAAGCCTCAATGGAAGGGGAGATGGGGAAGGGGCTGGTGGCTAGTGGGTGGGAATATGCAAATATGCCAGCTTCTTACTTAGGAGTCAGTGCCAAATTCAATCGGCTCGTTTGGAAGCTGCAGGCAGGGTGCTTTCAGAAATCCGTATCTCACTCAAAAAAGCATAGATGGTCTTATTTCACACTTTTTATGCGTGTGGCAGCACCAGAGACCCAAAATAACACTCCAAATCCCAGAAAAAGTGAGTTTTTCATAATATGGGATCTTTAAACCTTAGCATGCTAATGTTGCAACTGCATTGCTACTGATGTTAGCATTTAACAGCATCACAAAGTTGCTAGCATGGCTTAACACTACAGAAGTGTTTGTGGTTGAGATTATGAAGATTGTCTTGACTCTGCAGCACACCATAACAGACTGTGAGGCTGAGACATCTGTCAGGTCTTAAAGATGATCGGTGGTGTAATTACTGCACTAAAATAATCTTAATGGACCAATGGTATATATAGAATGATCAAAGTTAATAAAATTAACTCCTGAGATCCTAATGGTATTGAAAGAAATACTGATTTATGAGAAAAAGGTTGGTACATATTCAGTCAGTTCACAAGGTTGGTACAACAACATAAACTACTTTTGCGTTTTTCATCCATGCTGCTGGTTGCCACTTAAGGGAAACCCATAGGGTAGGTCTGGATGACAAGTACATACATGGTTTTGTATTCCTAACCAGTTAATCTTTTTTTTTTATCCCAAATCCATCAAATATGTATGTGTCAACAGACATATCAATAAATAATTCGAGACACGACACCTGTCTGTTCCTAGTGTTATTTGTTGTCTGTCTGTTTCCCCTGTCTATCTAGCTGGGTGTGCCTCTACACCCAGCCAGCTCTGTCCCCTCAGGTGCACACCTGACGCGCATGATCCTGAGTAAGCACAGGATAAAAAGGGAGAACCCTCTCTCACCTGTTGCCGGATTGTCCTGAATCCCTGGCAGCGTCCTTGGTCATGCAATGAACTTAGTATTTTCGTCCCTTTCCTCGTGTGCCTCATTGTTAATGTTGGATAGCTTATGGACTGCCACTCATAGTGTGCTTTATGTTTTGGTGCCTTCCTGCCTCGTCAGCGTTGTGCCTTGCCTCAAACCTGTTTCATCAGAGTTCCCTTAGTTTCCTCCACTCTCTTTTTGAGTGCGCTTTGTGTTGTTTTTGTCCACTCCTTATGAGTGCATTTATTAAAATATATTGTTATTTGTGTTTTCTAAATTGCCTCTGGTCTGCATCCTTGGGTCCTAAAAACAACTCAGACAAAAAGCCTAACATGCTGCAAATTATCTTCATGGACTTCTGACTTAGATCACAAAAACTGTGTTGGTCTGCTTGGAGGCCACATCATGTCCGTTAAAGAGCTACCAGGATTAGGAATGTGATATTCATTTTCACACAGAAAAGATATACTTTCAAACTTGTTGACATTTAATAAGAAAAATCTATGTATTTTCAAAATAAATATGTTTAATAGTTTAATACACTAAAAACAACAAAAAGAGTATTAATATTGTAAAACATTTTACAGCACCAATAAATATATTAATGTGAAAATATACTAAAATGTGTGGCTGAACAACTCAAGAAAAAGTCTGTCATTTAAATACAAATAGAATGTTGTCATCGTCAGAGGACTAGGGAGACGTGGGTACTGAGCCAGCAGTCGATCTTAGTGAACACACTCCCAGGCCTCTATTTTGAGGGTGGCAGAACAGAAGGTCAGTTCACATGAACAGCAGTGGTACAGTTAGTGCTAACAGGAACACAGGTAGCATTCATGTCACTGTTTGGAAAACAAGGACTCAAATCTACTCTCAAGTCAGAATCACTGATCAGTATTTATGACAATACTGTACAAAATCCCATGGATAGTCCAGTTAGTATTTCACACCTATGACTGGATAATTTGTACATACAAATTAAGCATTGTCATTCATTCCTTCAAGTAAGTATCAATGTTACCATTGCAGTAAGAAGACTCATTTTACTGAATTTGAATTTCATCAAATTAATATCATTAAGTCAATCATTTCACTTGTCTGAACAGTTCACACTGGGCATTTTTTTCAACACTCCTTGTTTAGTCTTTGTTGTTTTATGTTATTTTCCAGGACTGTTTCAGTTCTCTTTTGGAAATTAAGAGTGAAACTTACTCATTTCAAGATGAGTTAGTAATTCCACAGCACATATCACTACTTCCTGTCAATGTGTATTATCTCAAGGGCATGAATGACAACAGTGAGTGAGGATGTTAAATCAGTGGCTGGATTAAAGTCAGAGAAAACACTGTGCCAATTTATCACCCCCAGACTAGAGGCCTCAGTCTGATTTGACAGTCTTCACTAGGTCTGAGCTGAGCAGCAGCAGCGGGACTCCTTCAGTCCTCCATATGACGTGTCTTCGGGCCCACAAGTGCAAAACCACATGTCGATCACCCCAGTCCAAAATGAAAAACACCTGTGTTGGCGCATCATGCACGCACATGTTGGGAACTGGGGTTTCTATCGGTCAACAGGCCCACTATGATCCCCCTCTGGCTGGTGAGAAACACAGCTTTAGTTTAAATCTGGAATGTCAAAGCTTTGTCTTTCAGTTCTTTTTCCCCACAGAAAAAGGAGTCTACAGTCATAAGTGTTCTCAAGCAAAAGTACCAACAAAAATAATCATAACACTGTATATAAATATGAGAATACAGAATACTGAACATATTCTATAAATTAGATGTAGTGTACAAGACAAAGGGATATCTAGTAAGTATATACAGATCGTTTATGACAAACTGCTCAGCTGTGGATACCTGACTATTTCTTTGGAACACACACAAAGCCATTAAATAAGGAAGGTTGTGGATTTCTACAGTGAAGTGTTGATCTGATCTATGATCAGCTTGTCTAGTTACTTCTTGTCTCCATATATACCTACAGTAATATCCCTTTAGACAACCTGGTCTCAAGACATTTGTGAAAGGAACACAATACCTCAAAATTAAATAATAAACTCTCTGCACAAAAAGAAAGACAAATCTGTTTCCCCACCATTGAAGGGTTACATGAAGGGTGCAGGACCAGAAACAGGTAGTGGTTTGTTACCTTTAACCCTGATGGAAACTTCCCCTTCTTAACTCCAACATTAAAAGTTGGTTACTTGCCAACATTAAGGGATAAGCTTAACCTGAACCAAAACTTTACCAATAGCTGACCTTTAGCCCAGTTCTTGCCATCATCACGTAACCCTTCCATGAGGGAAGAAGGTCATCTTCACATTATCCGTCACCACGGTACATAACCTTTGTCCACAGTCACTTCAGGAAACTCCAAGAGACGTTTTAGGTGCATTACACCAGCTGGAGTCAGTTCATACAGTGGAGACAAAACTTCACATCATGTCACAGAAGGAAACAGTTCTTGAACCTGCCATTCACTTCAAGTACAACAGGTGTTCTTCCACCTCCTCATCTTCACTCTCTCTTCTCAGACTCTTCTGTCAGAGTTCGGAGGTGAGTTCAGCTTCTGCTGTACTGCTCGATGAAGTTGTGGTCACCAATTTTTCTTACTAAGAACTATTAAAGATATTCATGTCCACAGCAGACCAGCATCCAGTGAAGTGTTATATAAAATAAAAGATTTCTTCTAACCAGTTCTACCCATATGCAGAACACCACTGAAACATTTCCCATTCACACGCCAGTGGCGCATTCGTTTTGCTTTAAATAGTGTCTTTTTATGTAGCAGCAATACACATTGTCGATGTACTTATAGTATATGTACATGTATATTAATATCTTTAGGCGGAAAACAGACAGTGGCAAGATATGCGTCCAGAAAGTTCTGTCTTGCGTTGTCATTTCATGTCCTTACAGGGAATGCATCCTCAGGTTTCAAAGTGCTGTGCCAAGAAAAGAATTCCTTCATAACAGTGTTGCTGGTCTCATCTCCTCGGTTTGTCACATCTGTGGAGGACAAGATGAAAATCTGGTTAAGTGACAAGCAGCAAATTGGTTTCTAACTGCTCCATGCAAAAAAACAGGATTATTTAGAGAAGGGGCAGAACGGGAAGCAGGAGTGGATAGTGAGGGAGTGTGGGTTTTCTGGTCTGTATGAAATGCACTTTTTCAGCAAAAGATTTTGTCTTTGAAATTGGGTGAAACATGAACACTTGATTTACCCTTCACCCATTCATCTTAGAGTTCAGAGGGCAATGTTATAGCTGGAACTTTGGAGGGGGGGAGTAGTATGGGTGAACATTCACTTAACCCCAGTTCTTGAGACCCCCCACCTTTCAGTCCCTTCCACTCTCTCTCCTGAACACTGAGCAGCCAATTGGAATCATGGCAGTGGTCACTCCACCCAGAAGTGTGTTGCTCTTTAAATCCAAAGCAGTGTGGGGGGTCCCTTCGGGGTTAGAGGTCATGGAAGTGGCTAGGTCAGGAGAGGTCATGAAACACAGCCTTGTTAACTAGAGGCAGCAGCCCAGCACCTCTCCAGTTGACTACATGCTGCAAACAGTCAGAGTAAAGAGTTTAACTCCACTCATTGTATTTGAGAATTTTTTAGTCATAAAAACAACATGAGTAAGAGGCAGTGAATATAACACACAAGCACCTTGAACACTATCTCTGTATGACCTGCAAATATTTGTCAAAGTGAGTGATCATTGACGCCCTGTTAAGGCTTGACCTCAATAATGTCTTTTTTAGACTCCTTGTCTACTGGAAACAAACAACGATGAAATTCACCTCACAGGCAGATAAATATAGAATAATAATATATATTCAAACTGGTGTTTTTCCTCCTTTCAAAAAACATATGAAAAAGGTATTTTTCAGTCCATTCTAATGGGATCTCGCCATGCAAAAAGTTTCATAAAAAAGTTCTTAACTCAAAGACCACTAACCAACTATTTCCCCCAAGAGTCTCTGGCCATATTTCAGTGTTCATCAGCAAATGGAGTCTCTTCCATGACAATAAAGAAACTATCCACTAATGAGGACTGTGAGAGCGCTGAGAAAATACTTGCTAGGATTCTATATTCTATATCAGTAATTACAGGTTTTGGTTGTATTTATCCAGATAACTGTCTTTTTCAGTGGCATGACAGGAAACATGTGGAGAGAGATGGAGGTGTGACATACGCTGACAACTTAACCATTCAACTAACAGGGCACCTTGAAAAATGACATTCAGCTAGCGTAGGAAGTACTTTCTACTGAAGAAATAGTCTCAGCGAAAGCTGCTCACAGTGAGGTCTATGGATTGTTAAGATAAGATAAAACAGTTTATGCCTCAAGATGTTACTGTTACATTTTTAGGTGGCAGTTTTCAATGTTTTGAATACCACAAAAGAAACATTAATCTCCTCTGTATTATGGTAGTGGTAAGCTGATATCTTAAAACCTGGACAAATAAAATCAACCTTGTCTGCATAGACAGATACCACCTGAAGTAAGTGAGAATAGGTGAACCAACTCTCGAAATGTTTACATGCCCCATGCATGTTAGGGCAATTTTAAATCCTCTTACAGGCTCATGAAACCCTTTCAAAAACCTTTACACAATGCCTTTAGTTTTTCAGCTAACACAAGAGCTCTTGTTGAAATAAGAAAAATCATGGGTACCAAAAACATATCAGATAAAATATTGTCACACAACAGCTTGTGATGATGGAAATAAACAAATGGCAAAACCATTGTGGAGATTACACTTCTGTGTATAAGTGGTAAATAATAGCTGCTGGTTGCTTTATCCAGACTGATCAAATATGGAATTTGTAATGAAAGTGGTTATGTGTGACATCTTGAACACAAAGACTGGACTAAAACAACATTTCAGTGGTAGTCTCCAGACACCATCAACACTCAAATATGATGAGACTGTTGCATCTGACAAGAAACAATGAAGCACAGAGAAGCATGGGGCTGCCACATTCCTATCTACAAATACCAACACAACATCAAAAGACAGAGAGAAGCATGCATTTCTCAGCAGGAAATCCATTTGCACAGAAATGGGTGGAGAGATGGGTAGATGGTGGGAAAAAAAGAGGATTCAAGGCATGCTGTTTATTGTGTATGTATGGTAAACAAACCTGCAAGTTCTTTCGTTTAACTCAAGTTGTCTGGACTTGCAGTCTAATTGTTTGAATTTGCAGGAACATTTACAGGTGAGAGGGTCCTGCACAAACAAGCGCTTTCTTCTCTCTGAGCAAGGCGCACAGTGGCTGCAAGGGAAGCAAAAAGGGAGAGACAGACAGAGAGAGAGATCTAAGCTAAAGAGCGGATTCTGCAGAAAGAGCAGACACAGACACTCATGCAACACCCCCTCCCCAACCCAAGATTGGTTTGTAAGGACAATATGTGCATTTGATTAAACACAAGATAGGATTTGTGTCTCAGATTTGATGTTTAAGCTATTAGACTAATCCACCAACTCTGGCATCCTCATGCGCTTGGCCCATGTTTCATTGAAGCTTAGTATGATCTGCTCCAGGAGTGACACAGGGCCACTGTTAACTGATCCTCACCTTCTACCACTAATATCAAATGTCCAAAGGCATAACTGAATTCGGTCCAATCTCAATTTACATTGTCATGCTTGCCAGTGCTATGGACAAAATATTGAAATTTACATGACATGTTTTTGTTCATGCGGAGCAAAGGAAATTCCTCATAGTGGAGGAGGGTTTGTCAAATACCAATTATTACGGCAGAACTTTAAATCAAGTGGCTGGAGCCAAAGCCAACAGAGCAAACTCCTCCCAACACTTCATAATAAATCCCTTAAGGGCAGGTGTTGCGATGTGATTGAGGCAGCACAGTCACCCAGGAGCAACACAAAGATAAAAAATTAACATCTAATATTTGAAGCCGAGGTAGACAATATAGTTGTTACCGTATCTGTTACAGTGCTCAGTTTATGAGATGGAAGGTCACACCAGAGACACAACAGAACAGAACTAGATATACAGTACAAGGGTAGTACCTATGGGGCAACAAGGAAGTATGCTTTGGCTCAGATAACTGACTTTGCTCTGCGCAGCACACATCCAAGCAGTGGGGTCAATTCTGTAACACCTTATAGAACTGCGTGAAATTCAAAGCAAAACGACCCAAAGGAGAACTCATCAGTGAACCTCTCAAGGTCTCATTGATCTTAATCTAAACACATCACGTCAGTACTTCTGTGCATTATTTCTGGACCGTAGCTGTTGTGGCCATCTATCAACCAAGGAAGCATGACAATGGATAAAAAGCCACAGACAGACAACAGTAGAAGGTAGAAACAGAAAGCACTTATTAGTACAGCACACTACAGATCAGCAGATAGCATTAATGATAACCATTCCTCATAGAGATAACATGACAAATGCCATGGCAACTTCAATTCCTTTCCCTCACAGCAGAGTAAATGTTGCAGATATAGAAAAGGGCACAGGCAACATGTGGAACCTGTGTACAAAAGGTTAATTTAGAGGACAACAAGTTGTTTGCTATAAACCATCAAAAAAGATACCATGCTGATCCCAAGACATACTGGAGCATAGGCTCAGGCCTCAACAATCCTGCTGGCATCTCTAGCTTTCAGCCCTTAACCCTGGTGAACAGAGGAGAAGGCAGGAGAAAAAGAAGAGACATAGGAGAAGGCAGGAGAAAAAGAAGAGACATAGGAGAAGGCAGGAGAAAAAGAAGAGACATCTGAGCAGATGCAGGGTTCAATGAATAGCTGATAAACCCAAACAGGAGGTAATCAACCAACACCATATCTGCTCTAATCTAGTCTCATCAGCCAGGGCGGACACTGATCCACAGGACTAAGGTAGGTGCATCAGGATATATGCTGCTGTAACCGACTGCATGAATGAGCACATCCTCTTTATAGAATCTCCACTCCACCCTGCCGCAGGGTAAACTAACTGCCTACGTGCACAGTGACAGGCAGACATCCAACAAGGCTGGATGGAGCTCAGCTCAGTTCAGCTTTATGACAAACAAGTTTGACTTAACTAATATGATCCCATCTCTCCACCAATCCATCAGGTTAAAACCCCCAAAGCACAGTTCGGCACACAAGCACTTCCAATTAAACAACCTGACCTTCTGCTGAGAAGCCTCAAGACACACACAAACCACATGCATGCATACGTCAAGCACACACACGGCCCTATGTGACAGCGAGTGAGTTCTCTCAACCAACGATGACACCTCAGCTCATCTCTGAGCTCATCCTCTATTTACACCACTAAAAATAAAAATAGGTTAGCTGTATGACACCTTTTACCATGATTAGACTGGGGAAGTAGCCCAGGGCAAGGGTCAGGTTTGTGCAACTGGAGTCAGAGTGCAGACAGCAGCGGGTGGTCCGAAGCCAGTCGGCTACGCCTCAATCACTCACGCTGTTATAGCTTCACCATAAAGCACTAAACCAGCTGCCATAAACAGAGCATGCACAAAGTGTGAGAGCCCTGTAAAGATAGGTAGAAGATTGGATCTGAAGGCCCTACCCTGTACCTCCAACATCAACAGGAAACTTGATGATACACTACCGACCAAAATGTGTCTGAAGCAATGAGCATCAAAACGAATGTCACTTTCCTAATCTTGTTTTCTTATTCTTTGATCAAATAGTTCCGATTTAAATCTCAGTTTTGCCACCATAGACTATATAAGACAAAATGTTTGTAAAAGTATTTCCCATGCAGTGATTAGACAAGATTCTCATGTCTAGTGTCAAAAGTGCACCCCACGTTGACACAGTAATGCCCCCGCTCCTAATCATTTCAAAACAGATGACAAAACAGAATAGAACACGTACTTACTATACTTTCTTTGCTTGAACATCTGGCTTTAGTCTGAAATTTAAAAAAAGAGCAAGATGATTTTGATTTTTCCTTTTATTGCATCACCATTGTCACTGTGTATGAAAAAAATTGTCAGGTTTGCAGTCTCTTACCTGCATTCACACTTTTGATGCTCTGCAAAACTTAGTTGAATAGGGTGCTGTGTTACCATTGGTCTAAACCGCATTACCTTGAAGATGAACAGAGGACATAACAAGGCAATGTTTAAATTAAAACAACATCTACATGACTTTTTGTAACCTAAACACCATAACCCTGACTGCTCTCTAACTGAACGGCTTGAAGACATGAACTGTCTGTGTTCCTGTATGTCTCTTTACTTCTGTAGCCAACATCCTTTCCAAACAGTAGGCCTTGTCAGAGGCCAGGAGAGGCTTTGACCACACAGACATGGCTGTAAACACAGTGTGCCTGGGTAAACAACATATCTGAAATGCCATGCGTCTCCACTTTACTTTCTCTGCTCTGCTTCTGAATGGAAAATCTGCGTGTCTTTCAGACAATCCAGACATGCACAAAACAAAGCCTTGGCCTGACAACCCCTTTTTATGATGCAGGACTCAAGAATTACAGAGAGCGACTAACCATAACACTACCTGTTTGTAAGCAGAAATTTTCTGATTTGCACTCTTACATTCACTAGCTTTTTCTGGAACTCTCAGCCCCATTCCATTGTCTTCATTGGCAGGTGGAAATTGCTCAGTTTTAATGGAGATGGCTCAGTTGTTACAATGTGACCTTGGTATGGAAATTCAGTCCCATGATAACATACAATTCCATACTTTGATCACATCATTACAACTGAGCCATCTCCATAACAACTCAACTCCATCTACTGATGAGGGCCATGAATTGAGAATTATTTGTTGAGCTACTACTTTCATTATCAAGAATTCATTTTTATACATAAATGAAACCAAACATTTGTAATTCGTGGATTTACTTAGGTTGATTTCTTGAATTCATACATTGTTTACACAAATTACATTACATTAAAAAATCAGAACCTTTAACACTGTTGTACGGAATAATAGCATACGTTTAAGTGCTAGCATAAGGTCCCATTGTTGTCATTGATTTCAGTGTCTATTTTTTTCACTAGTTAAGTTCAAAAGGACAGTTCTATGATCACGATTCTGTTGTGGCTTACCTGCAATGTGATGTTGTGGGTTTCCGTGGGTACACACTCCATTGCTTCATCATTGCAGCAGCCTCCACAGCGGTTGAGGACCACGCAGGAAGGGGCATAGGTGTGCTCCGTGTCCTCCGGATACTCCTGGAAGATGTCCACCAGCACCTCCCTGGGCTGACACATACTCTTGATGATGACTTCTGTAAGAGGGATGACTAAAAAAAGACAAGAGGGCTGATCATCTTTTCATCACCACCATCATATTTATAGCCAGTGACAAAAGTGATTAGAAAAGCTTTATCTAATAATGGATACTTATCCAGCCCAACTTCCTGTCTCTTTCAACATTGAGCTATCAAGAACAAGACAAGACAAGCTCAACAAGCAAACAGTGATACAGATCTGTGGCCTGATCAGCAACCACGTCATTTTTCTGCTAGTGACAATGTTAGCTGTTCCTGGGAAAAACAAGTAAGTCGGTGGCAAACTGGTTAATTGTCAGGCATAAAAACAGCCTGCCAACCATTTGGTGGAAATGGACATGAAATCACTTGAAACTACAAGCAACCCACATTCAAGGGTAAGGAACTCAGGATGTATGACCATGTGACAAAGGGAGTAAAAAAGCAAATACGAGCTATCACAGACATAAAGGGGATTATTTCAGTTCCAATATTTACAGTAAAGCAGATACACAGAAAAATGTCACCTCGAGTTGAAATGGAGAAATAACACTTCATTGTGTGAATGTGTAACCTTGGAATTAAATTGTATCTATTATAAATTGAGCGCAGGTATAAACTATGTAGCAGCAAGGTTTTGACATCCCTTCTCCAAAACTGTAATACAAATGACCCACAAGCATCAAGTAATATTTGGAGATCAAGAGCAGAAAGTTGATACTGAGTATTGTAACAATGTTATCAAAAAACAAAGATCAAGACGTAATGAAGCCATCTACAGGAACTGCCAGCAACCTCTGTATTTCCAACCCCTGTGCAGCCCAGAATAATCCACCCCACAGTCCATCAGAGTGGGTTCCCAGTGACCCTTAACTAACTCCTGACCCCTGGTTCATTAGAAGAACCGATCCCTGAGGCACTGTGGTGCCAGGGTTCACCTCTCAGACATGTTCAGAGGAAGCACTAGCACCTGCTCCAGGACAGAGAGCTGCTGGAGTGACTGGCTGGGTGGATTTGGCTCATGAGACTGTCAGCAAACAACAGAATCATGTCAACACACTCAACTGGTTTTACCTCCTAACAACAGTTGCCAAGATTTGCTCTGTCTTACATCATCCTTTCATAGAGAAGTCTATGATACTCAAAATGCAAATGTAATGACAAGAGCCAAAACGACTGTGAATGTATCTACTAACAAGCATTATATGTGTATCATAACCTGATATATCCTATTCCTCTTTACCATAGTGGTTCATTGTTGTCCATTGTCCAAAAACTAATAAAATACTGTGGCACTGGGTGATGTAATATATTACAGAAGAAACACAGGCACACACACAGTTTTAACTTAAAAGTCTTAACTCAAGGTCTTCTTACAATTTTTTCCCTGGACTTTCTGAACTGTTGAATGGCACCTCAAAGTGTTCATGATTATCACATTTATCCACAAACGTGGATTAATCCACCACTGAAAATATTCTGCAACAAATGCATTTCCTCCTGTTTGAATAATATTTGCTGAAAACCACGCTGACCAGCTGTTTCAGGAAAGTATTATGGCTTAGGTAGACTTCAATCAATAACTGTTCAGAGGTCGCTACCAGGAGTAATCAGGCCACAGTCTTATCTCAGTGTATATGACAGCTTTTGACAGATGGTATGATCTCTGACAGTTTGGGTGTGTGAGGGTCAGCAGCATGCAGACGGCAGACTTCCTGCTTCCAAACAATAACACCAACCACACAATTTAGCCAGTGATGCTGTTTGTAGTGACTAATCTGTGTCTCCATCCATCACCAACCAGCAGGTCCAACTTTGGTCTCAACAGTGTCATTGTCAAACAAACATGAGTATGGCATTGAACCAAGGCTAACTGTCTGCTCGTGTATTGACTGTGTTCTTCCACTACAGATTGGTGGAAAAAACAGAAATGTAACAACTGTGAATTACTGTGGAGCCCTTGATTGATTCCTGCCTTTTCTTTCACATTAACTCTTGTTTTGAAATCTGTACCACTTTTATGGTGACTCCAAAGTCCCAAGTCAGACCTTTCACCACTGGGAACTTTGATTCCTGACTGCTATGTGCAGAAAAACAATCTTCAGCTCATACTTAGAATCAAGTACTCCCTTGAAATGTCAAAGCTTCAAACTTTTAAAATAAACAAAGTCTTAGGCACAGTAGGTACAAATGCCCATCACATTTCCACCAGGTGGCCCTATGGTCATCTAGGCTGCACACAGAGGAAAAGCGGAAGACTTGAAAAAACTTTGACCACTTCATTAGCGATAGAACACTTACCCTCATTTTTACTCTTCTCCACTCCCTTGTTGATGCTGGCAGGCTGTAAGAGATGCAAATCGGACAAGGTCTTAAATATTTATCATCTGCATGCAGCACTGTCTCTATAAAAATGTCACCACCCACAACACTGATCCAAAGTATTTGTGTCATTAAGTTTTACTATACACATCAGTACATGAAAGTATGTAAAGGTTTTTAATTTTCATTTTACAGGCAGCTCATTACATCAAATTATGATCCACAGATTTACCAAATCACCAGTCTGATGACAGTTCTTACAATGACATGAGCTATAATTCATGATCATTAAGAATAAACGTGTCACAAGTGGTGTCAAACACTAAAAACCTGGTTGTTGTAGGCTTTACGCTTCACTCTATTTCCGCCTTTTAACAAGTGCGGTCACATGCATCAGCTCTGTCAATCTCCAAACCGGCAGCAGACGTAGTAGTATGGCTGATTTACCTTCAAAATTAAAGCGCTGCAGCCTGTTGCCGAAACAGTTCAATGTAATCTATATTAACCAAGAGATAATACAAATTTAAATGGCAGTTCCACACATCCATTTGAAAACTGATAAGTACGGTCTGTCGCTTGCTGATTTAATTCAATACTTTCATGTTCTTAATCATTTGAGGGTAATGGCAAAGAGTCCTTGCAGTATTCCCACAACTAACCGGCCATCACAGTACAGAATTAGGTGAGTCTCAATATTAATGAATGCACACAGGACAACTCACACATGTGTTTTGTGTTTAATATATTAATGACTTGCACCACAAAAACACACAATTAGTTATTGTTGAATATGAATCTATTTGTCATTTGTGAACTTCACTGTATTTGTGTGCGTTTTTGAGACTCAGCTGCCATGACTTTCACATTCACATATGCATTGTTTTTTCAAATGGGAATTATCTGTAGATAATTAACATGTCAGATGTCTTCGTCTTTTTCAGCCAATTACATGAGCATCAATCTATAGATCCACTGGCTATCGACTGACGATGTTTTAGCCTCTGTGGGCAATGGATATCGAGCCTGCAGCAAGGGAGTCTGAAAACACACAAATGCTCACAAATGACAAGCTGTTTGTAAATGCAGGTTCAGCAGTCTGTATATAAATGTAACATCAACAAAATGTGTTTTTGATAAAAATTGAAAATACTTTTAAATACATATATTTGTATATTTCTGTTCCATTTATTTAAACAAGAAATATTTGTGTTTGCATCAGAAATACATTTTGTGAACCTTTTGCATCCAAATGCACATAAATGGCGTATTTTGTCTGCAATGAAAATATTTTTATTGAATAATTTATAAGTAAATCACCTTACACATTACATTACATATTATTGAATCCTTCTGTGTGCAATCATTAATACTCAGACCAACCTGATTCCATACTTGCAGTACATGCAAAGCAGGGTATATTTAAAGTTTACAATAGGCTAGGTGTAAGTAGTGGTGTGATATACTTTACATTTCAGTTACAATAACGAGTTTATTTATGCGCAAAAAATAAATAACATTTATTGGTGTTGTTGTTGTTGTTGTTTGGAAAACATGCATTCATTTCAAAAGATTTACTCCAATTCATCAAACTGCTTGAAAGTAGTCTAGTTTTATTTTGAAAGGTTAACAGGAATCGCCCTTTGTTTTGATCGTAAAAACTTGATGTGACAAACAGGCATCCCGGATAGAGCCCGTTCACCTTATGTGGCTGCTGTAACTGGCGGAGATATTGCGTGAGAAAGCGGTTCGGCCTGTGTGGGGGCGAGGTGGGCATTCTGCAGGGTGGCAGGACAGGAGAGAACTGGTCACAGCTCCACACACTCCAGATCACCGTGAGAATAACACAGAGTGGAACTAAACCCTGCGGCTGAGTCGCCGTGACAAGTTGACTGCAGAGTTCAACCTCACTCAGCACTTCGCTTTCATGAAGGCGAGTCAGGCAGAACTCCATTCAGAAATCTCGCTGTTTAAGCCACACTCACCGACAATATTGACCAGGTATATGGCATTAATAATGACTAAAAAGTTTGGGTGGAATCTTATCAATTACTAGTCAATTCGGCATACGGATAATCCAACAAGCAACTGCCATTTAATCAAAATCACAACTTTTAAGACTTATTCCCACTCACACCCATTGAAGTGGCTGTAGCCAACGAGGACCAAGAAAAGAGCTTTATTTCTACTCAACTAAGTACTTCGTGGTGAACAAAATGTATGCCGAAATTAAATGATTGTCTGAAGGAATCATAAGAAACAAGTGATAATTATCCTATCAAGCGTATCTCTTCGCACTTTTAAAGCAAATTTTTAATGATCTCATTTTAAATAGGCTTTAACAAAACTGACAAAAGTAAGACGAAGGCTTTCACATACAAACAGAAAAGAAAATGCTTATAGTTAACCCACAGCGACAAACGAGGAGGTAGGCCTATTTGGCCGGCAAAAATGTGTTGCTATAGTCAGTTGTTAGAATTGGCTAATATGTTCCTTGCATGTTTGTGAGCACATTGTATTCTTTGCGCAACATTTAAATAATGAATAGGACTACAGGTATCACCAAATGGAAAATAAATGAGGACAGAGACAGCTGTTTGGCTACGAGTGAAAGATAAGTCCCAGTCCGATTAAAAATAAAACACTAGGCATATAAAGTCAAAGACTCACCTTTACAGTGGATAGATGAAGAACCGCTGCCAAAAGGATTTGTACCAAACTGACAACAAAGTTCATGGTTGTAATTCCTCACGATGAGTCTTGAAATCTCTGCGATTGTTCAAGAGTCAAAAATCTACCAATATAAAAAACAACAACACGCACACAGTCAAAAAATGAAAAATGAATATTTTAAAAAACCGCGGCAAATTTTGGCTATAGCAAAAGCAAATCCATATCTTCCACACGCATGTGGCACGTTCACAGGGAGCCTTGCAGTGTCTCCCAGCAGCGCTCCGCTGGAAACCTTACCATCCAACAAGCCTCGCTCATCCACAGACAAAGACACGATGGTGGGTTCTAAAATCCACGCTGAAGCCGGCACCTCAGGAACAGAGCAGTCTTCCGAAAATGACAGTAATAATGTTCACAGTGGAGGGAAGCGGGAGACGTGCGGATCAGCACACCAACTTTACGCATCGGTGTCTCTCTTTACGCTCATTGATCCCACAGCATGACGGTGTGTGTGTGTGATGGGATACAACAGGCACTGTTTGCCGGTATAAAGTGATCCCCTAGCTTTCTTCTGCAATCCCCCTTTCTTGTTTTTCTTATTTGGTGTCCGCCCCTGTATTGCGCCTCGCCCTTGCTGTACTCTGTAAAGCTCTTTGGGGGAACACCGAGCGGCTTGTCCCTGGTTCAGCAGCGGTACCAGCCCCTCTCGTTCTAGCTCCTCTTGGCGGCAGCTGCTGTAGTTCATGCGTTATTAAAGGTTGCCGGCCAGCAGAGGCCAGCAGGCTTGTTAATGTTTGAGGCGGGGCGGCTGGGAGGAACCAATGGCAGTGCGTGTGTGTGTGTGTGTGTGTGTGTGTGTGTGGGGGGGGGGGGGGGGGGGGGGGGGGGGGCTACTATTCACACGTAAGAGACACGTTGATGACATACTTACTACGTTATCATTCAATGTAGTTAACTTTCAAGCTGAATTTCTTCCATTTCCTGTAAACATGATGCCTATTTCTTGCTTGAGTTTGGAGGTATTTGCCGAACTGAATAATAATAATAATAATAATAATAATAATAATAATAATAATAATATATTTTGTGAATATTTCAAGAGCAATAACTATAGAAACACATACAGTTTGTTGTGTGTCATGTACAGTGTACTTCATTCTCATATTTGTTTAGCCTACATTCTGCTTTATTTTCATGTCAACTATCATATAGTATATATATTACAATAATTTACAGTTAAGTACCTTCAAATTATAGGTATTGTAACATTGGCATGTTATTTCTATTAATGTACATTTTTTGTTCATTCTAAATGTTATTGTTTTTCTTTTTTTTATCGCCTTCTCTGTGTCTGTAACACATCTAATCACATTAGGCTGTGGGAACATATGATTTTATGATTTGAACATTTGTCACATTTTGTGCTTTTTCGAATTAGCTTAAAGCTGTGCTAGATTTTGAACTTGTCATCCCCCAATGGCAGCTAGAGGTTACTGTTTGAATTATGGGACTTCGATTCTCAGAGTTTTTCATTTGGTAATTCATTCATTCATTCATCTTCTAGAACTTCTTGCTGTGAACCTGCTGCGCCACTGTGCTGCCCATTTGGTAATTCCTTTATTGAAAATATTTTGTCACCAAGAACAACATTTGTATTTTTAGGCAGTCTTCAGTATTGTAGATGGCCAGTAATATTTGTTTTAAACACTTGTAATATTTGTTATTATTATAGGGGTGGCTGTGGTAGTAGAGCAGTCATCCACCAATCAGGAGGTCAGTGGTTCGTTCCCTGGCCTTGGCAGTCCACATGCCGAAGTATCCTTGGGCAAGATACTGAACCCCAAAACTGCCCCCCGATGCTGTGCCATTGGTGTGTGAATTCATATGTGCAACGCTTTGGATAAAAATGTCTGCCAAATGACTAATTGTAATTGTTATTATGACGTTATGAAACAGTTTCTTCTTAAAGGTGATCTCATGCTGTTCCAGTAGGAAGGAAATTTAATTCCAGGTAACTGCATATTCACTGCTTTCTGAGCACCCCTCCCCCTCTTCCTTTCCCATTACAGCACACTGTCTTTCATTTCCTGATAGCTCTCTGTTTTTACAGTTTCAGTGATCCTCCTTGTAATCCATCTTATGTCTAGCTTCTGTATTGTGTTTCATGAGGAAACACATCATTTCACTGAAAATTCCCGTTATGAAATGAAGCACTATTACTATTTACTTCCTGGAACAGTGCATCTTGAACACTTTGATTAACCTTAAAGTGCATATGCTGGGTCTTTGGG
Organism: Chaetodon auriga; assembly: GCF_051107435.1. NCBI lineage: Eukaryota > Metazoa > Chordata > Actinopteri > Chaetodontiformes > Chaetodontidae > Chaetodon > Chaetodon auriga. The sequence goes on from NC_135081.1 coordinate 1,870,275, forward strand.
GACCTGGGACTATACACTGTGTATAGTTCATTTCAATTTCATTCAATTAAGCACTCAACTCCCTGGTATTCCTCAAAGTGTTTGTCTTTAACAATGATCTGGTATTAGAATGTTAAAAATGTATGTTTTTCTTCATTTTTTTTTTCTTGAAAGTTTATGGGATCATCAGAAACCTGAGGTATGTAAGGGTGTTTACGGTATGCTGGATGCAAGTGATAGCAGTTGCGTTTTCCTGTTTGGCCTGGTGATGGCACTGTTGTCTCATTGTATGAATAAATACACAATGAAAAAGTTTGTTTATATTCGCCTACTGTCATAGCAAGATGATGGTGCAGTACCTGGGAGTTAGTTTAGTGCAGAGCAGCAGTTTCTTTGATATTGGAGGATTTTTATGACAGTGGCTTTGGAACATGTGCCCATGGCTACTGATAATGAGGGATATGTTTTTGTGAAATTTCCGAATCACAATTGTAGTGTTGGAGTAGGGGTCAACTTACCATCCCAGTAGTGGTCCTAAGAAGAGTTAGGAGTTATAAGCGAATGTCATATACTTGGTGTAGTTGCCATGACTTTGCTGCTATAAACATGTAAGTAGTTTTCCTGGCTATATTTCCAACTTGTTGAGCCAGAAGAGCTTACAAATGTCGCACTTTCCTCAAAAACCTTGGCATTCAGCTGTTGTGGCCATGGCTGACGAAAAGTAAAGATGTGCCTTGAATTCCAAAAGCTGATGGATGTTCTAAAAGGTTTTCCAGAAACAAAGCTGCTTTATCTGAGGAACTCCCACTAAAAAACTGGAGGTGCCACATCTGCAGTGCACACAAGCATATTGCCATGACCACAAGCAAGTGACTATGATTTCTGATTATTGTGAAGAGTAATGTGGGTTTGGTAGGTGTCTATAAGAAATGACAGTGTCCCACAAAGTAGTGTACAGAGTTGCTCGGTGTAAAAAGCTGCACACAATAGCAGAGGAATTAATACTACCTTCCACTATTGATATGGTTTCAATTATGATTTATGAAGCAACAGCCAGCAAACTAAAGGCTATTCCACTTGCAAAAAGGTGACTGAAAGGAGACCAACGTAGTATAAGTATTACAAAATGATGCTGCATTAATGAGTAGGTAGAGCAGGTCATCCACTAATCAAAAGGTCGATAGTCAATCCCCGGCTCCTTCAGTCTGCATGTCAAAGTGTCGTTGGGCAAGATACTGGACCCCACATTGCTTCCAATGGCCGTGCCCTCGGTGTGTGAGTGTGTGTGAAAGAAGAAGTATGGCATGTGTTGCAAAAGCATTTTGAGTGATTGGTAGATTAGAGAAGTGCATTCATCATTAATTTACTTTGATTGCAACCTGTGTAATCATTGATTGAGTTGGTGAATAAATGTTACCAAAACCAAAAGGAATGATGACCAAACTATGGAAATAAGACCCAGGTTGTAAAAATAGTGAAGTGTTCAAGTCATCTTTTTTGCCTTTAAAGTCTCTATTCAAGGTTCTTTTAATCAGTCATAAGTGTATTAAAGCGTACGATCAATCTCAGCGAGCATGCAGGGGAGTCAACTTGTGTTATGACTGAAGGAAATCTTATTCAAATGTGTCTGAAATTGGTGGTCTCAGCCATCATATCAATATCCTTATACATAGTGAGACATATCACAGCAGAATGGGCATTGTCCCACCCAGCCTCTGATCTCCAGCAGAGTCTGGCTTTTTCCCATTCAGCTTGGCCCTGCCATCCCATCACAGAGACAGCTCACTGCTCCACTGAAGACACTTCACATAATTTCAATGGTTCCTGCCCCCCCCCCTCTATTGTCATCTCCACTCGGTCTTGCGTGAGATGAGATTCATCTTGAGCAGAGGGACGACTCTGCACCTTACTGTGCTAACCACCTACCCTTGAGCTTTACATCTTCCCCTAGAATGTCATCTGATCTGCAGTATCTCTCACTCTCTGTCTCTCTCTGTCTCTGAGTATGATCAAACTGAGAGACAAAGAGAATCATTTTTTAAAAGACAGCACCGAGCTGATAGGCTAACAGTGAAGGTGTGTCACTGTGCTATTGGATAGATGTGAGCAGCTGATGAGAACAGCTGATATCTCAATTGACAGCCACAGACAATGACGGCAAAGAAATTATGAGTGAGCATGCGTGAGAGGAGTGAATGCAGGATGTCATGAGAAATAAGCTACAGGCCTAAGCATGCAAAAGAATAGTCTTCCTGACTGAACTTTCGCGAGAGCTTCATTTCTCATCCCTCTGAGTTCCATCTGCTCTACTCTAGACCCTGTCTCCTGCCTCTTTGTCTTGTTTGCTTATCTTGTCTTACTTTTTTCAGTGGTAAAGAAAATAACATAAAATAGTAGACAAACATGTTCTTCTGAACGTTCACATTGGACAAACTAAAATTGTTCCAAAGTGTTTGGTTGGAATAATTCATAGAGATGAGGGAAAACCTGACATAGCAAGTGAATCTGCAAGAACAAAAGCCTGCCATGACATCTGAATATGCTGGTATAAGTGTGAAAACTCCTAAACTCCTGTTTAATGTGGATCTATGTGATGCACCTGACAACTACCAACATGAAATCATTTAGCTACAAAGCAACAACCTACTACTGTGAGCAATTATTTTCTAACAGTTGCAAAGACTCTCACTACCATCTGACACCTGAAGCCTTGCCAAAGAGAAGCATTTATAAGGTATTTAGTGTGATATATGTTCTCAGTATTTTACCATAGTGTGGTAGTACAAAAGGCTACACCTCATACCCAACTGTGATGATGTCTGTGGTTAGAGGTTCATCGGACTTGAACTAGTCATGCCACTGAGCTCAGTACACCAATTTGCTTCCTTCACTGGTTGCTTCTGAATCAAGTAAATTTTAATTTAACCATACGATAATCAGAGCACAGTTGTCATGATACTGATCATAGATGCCAAGTAGAAAACCCATTTTACCTGAATTAATGAATCACTATTTTTTTTTTTCTTGAGCAAAACTTTTTAATTACCACATGAGTGTGAAAGAGAAGGAAACAGTACTTTGACTCCACAATTTTAAATTACATTCTTAAGCCCATTTTAAAGTATTGACTTAGATTGGTAGAACCCTTAATGGAATCTGGAAAAATACACCAACTCCAAAAGCAGCAGACAGCTCATATGACTATTGTATGTCAAAGAAAAGCTTTCCTTGGCTAATGTTTGATAAGCAAAGGGTGAGGCAAAGAAATTTTCCACATGTATTGTATGCATGCTGTGTGCAGCACTCACTCCATATTAACTTACAGAAGTACAGTAAAACAGGATATTACTGAATTTTGCAATCTGCAGTGAGTCTACCTGACACCACATGGCCCAACTATTCAATGCCCTGTGCTGTCATGCCAAAGAAGTATTATCATCTTTTGTATTACTTGTGACATTAAAGTAGCTGAGATTAGAAACAAGTCCACAGCTTTGAGATACCTGCTTCATTGGTTTAACTGCTTGTCTACTGATATTTAACATGTACATGGTAAATGGACTGTACTTATATAGCACTTTTCTAGACTGACAACCACTCAAGTAGAGGACACTATGTGGAGTCACTTTCTCATTTTTTTTTTTTTTTTCCTGAAGTATCAGTCAGTTAGTTTATGATTGCCTTCATACTGTGCCAGAACTATGTGGTATGACCACAGTGAGAGGTGTTTCATTAGATAAATGTGAGGAAGGTGCAGCTATGAGTGAAACAAGAGCTCAGTACAATATGAGGAAAAAAGAGGGCCCTCCTGATATGAGACCATGCTTTCCGAAGCACAGTTGATTTTATTAGTGCATAGCTTTTCAGCAGATTTCAAAAATGCAGTCTTCTATATACCTATACAATTATTTTACAACTAAATAGTTATGTTTTACCTGCACTTAAATGTATATTCCCCCTATACAACAAACTTTCTCTTATGTTTACATGTCTTCGCATTGGTTAAACTTAAGAAATTCTAGCCAGATTGCCAGGAAGATTAAATATGTTCATTGTGCCATAGAGGATAGTCCCTAATGATTCTGCTAACCACCTGACATTGTTTCCAGCACCACCATCAAGCTAAGCAACACTTGATTAACACTCCATTTATGGGAGACATCCATAGCTTGTTGACTCTTCACTAAATAAATGAGAGCTATGGTCATTTGTTCAAACATACAAGAAGAGCTTTTTCTGACAACCTGAGAAGCAAAGTAGGAACATGCATACTGTTTTATACCATCCTTCAACCTATTGTATTGTTAAGTATGAGGACCTGTGGGGATAAAAAGTAGTTTTGAATGGCCCCATGACTTTTCCCTCTTGAGTCTTGAGCCTCAGTTGCTGTTGCTATGGAGAAGAGGCCAGACAAAGGTGCAAATCATTGCTAAATGACCCAGAATTAATTCCAGCTGTATTTTGTATGATTCATTTTCTGAAAAGCATAATCTTTTTTTCCCTCATTGCATCACTGATGACACATCTAACCAAATTTAAGCTTGGTGATAGTTAAAAAAAAAAATATATATATATATATATATATATTATTTTTATTTATTTTTTTTTATCAAAGTCAGTCTAGCAAATCAAATGCATGTACCTGTTGTATGTTTGTGATTTTCCACCCAGGCTTGAATCCTTTAACTTCTGAAGAAATTAAACATACACTATGTCCACACACACACAAACACACACACACACACACACACACACACACACACACACAAACACACACACACACACACCACTTAATTCACCTGCGGTCTCTTGTGTCTGGAAGAGTAATGAAGCTTAACGACCATTATGTGACTCATTGCATGCCACTCTATGAAAAGTCACTTTGAGTTAATGAATGAACATACAGTGTGGGGCATGAGAAGGCTGTAGTGTGTTTAATGTACGGTATGTGTTGCTAAGCAGGGTCCTTGACTTATATGAGGGAACACATTATTCTTCCCTCACTGTGGGTGTCAGGTCTTTATCAAAATCTTCCTCTGGGACTTCCACCTCAAATTGTCTGCTCTTCACAGTGTTGTATATCTCACATGCCTGATACTGCGCCAACTTGGACAAGAGGCTTCAGTCCAGTCTTCTGTATCCTAATATGTCTGATGGATTGTATTCTTGAACTTGTGATAAGTTACTGTACAACAAGTTATGTTTTAGGCTGATATCACTGATTTCCATGACAAAGTCTAGACCAGCTGCCTTAACCCAAATGCCCCCTCATCCAAACCCTGCAAGCATGAAGGTCAGTTCTGCAGTGTGTAAACAGCTTCAGGAGATCTTTGCCCCACCCAACACCCTTCCTCGCCTGGAACTCTGAGGGTCAGACTGAGACCCATAGGACCTCTTACATGCTTTCTGCCAAAATATTTAGTCTGGATTGAACTTGTAAGGGAGTCACACTGATAACATGTCAAGCAGAGGCTGGAAAACTCATCCCACCATGTTCATGCTACAGGATTGGAGCATAGCAAGGACAGACAGGCAAGAAAGAGTGGGAGGGGTGGAAAATGTGTGAGAGAGTCTCCCTCTGCTGTGATGTAACTTAATCTAGAAGGATGAGGAGGACACCAGCACACTCTTTTAGTTTGCAGAGCTTTAGAATTTAATTGAAGAATAACAAGTGAGTATGTCTGCTGCCATCAGACCCTCCCTTTACTTCCTGCTGATGCTACAAAAGCCTAGTGGATTTCCAGGGGTCACAAAACTTAATGAGCTCTTTTTTGTTATTAGCATTGATACCCACTATAAACACACAGTCTCATGTTTGCATGTGTTTCTGGAATCTGTATCTCTATAAACACCCTGCCATGACAATTAGCTGGCATGTCATGTGAGGACCAGCTCTATCATAGTATTTGCAGTTTTAGGCAGAAAACTAACAGATTACACCCAAGACTAAAAAAGTGTAACAAAAATCCTTTGAGGCAGCTATAATGGCAATTTTTAGTATAGCAATATATGAAATTAAAACATGAAAATACTGTGACAATATGAACGGCGTCTCTAGTAGTGATTAACCTGCAAAGAATTATTAGCTGAATCTGCTACTTCCCTCCGTTTTACTGAACTTTATCTCATTGCTTAGAGGTCCGGCCCACAGCTTTACTGTTTGGTTCACTGTTAATGCAATGAAACAACTATTTTCAGACTAAAAGCTCTAAAAATGCTTTGTATGTGACCTGCTCAGCAGCAAACAGCAGACAGATATGGTAAGAGACTGGTGAACATAGAGTATTTAGTAGATAACCACCAGACATTTCCCCCAAGACTTGGTGGAGACTAAAAACAGAGCTAAAAGAGAATTTTGGACTTACAATCCTCTGGTGAACACAAACACAACTCCAAATGAATGAACATGTTGTTCTGTAACTGCTGGATGTGGAAATAAGCAACTGTTCTGCAGGTTATTACAGCTTTAATACATTAATCCGATCAGTAATCTTTGTCAAATGTCCTTATATTGCATCTTTTTTAAAGAATATATTTTTACTGCTTGCTGCAGGTGAACAACATAAGTTTTAGTTCTTCAGGAAGCAGCACTTACCAACAGGCAGAAGTAACCTTACCCCCAGAAAATATTTGTTTGTGTAATGCAGGAGATGTGAATATGATTTGGTAAGCTCACTTTTTAATTCCACATCCCTTGTTTTTTTTTTCATTTTCACACACACACACACACAGACACACACACACACACACACATCTCATGCTGACTTTAAGACATTTACTCATTCACACAGCGCAGGACTCTCCTGTATTTTCCCCTCTTTCCTACTGTCATCCTGTTATGATTTTGACTTTTAAGCTTTCTAAAAAAAAAAAAAAAAAAAGACGGGAGGCATAACCTCGTATTTGATGTGTTTGCTAAATGCCCCCTAGTACAGCAGGTGGCGGTATGTAGAACATTAGCTCTAACATCTAGGAAAAAGAAGAAGAAAATTTATCATCAGTTAGGAGGAGACTTACCCATACTTACTGAAAGTCATTCATTTTAGTGTGTCACACAAAGGGAAAGGTGACAGTGTGCCCAAGAGGAGCAGAAACGTGCTCTATCAATCACTGTATTTATACTATCTCTGCCATCCATTTTCGTAATCACCCTCTCCTATCAATTGTGTCACTCACCAATAACCTCTCAAAAATCACTGGAAACTGGAAAATTTCCCTTATTTTCAAATCCCAGTGTTGACAGTTATGCTCTGTGGCATTATACATCTTTCTTCACATATGCAGTAGTTCTCCACAGCACCTGGAAACATGATATTGTCTCATCATAAAACAGATTTTTCAACAGAGATATGTTGTGGAAGGTGCTGACAATTATGTTGTCCGGCTAATAACAGACGTCAGATCAGAAAATGCTTGTATGTGATATTCTAGGGTAGTTAAAAATTACATATTTTGTCATTTAATTTGGAAAACT